>NC_090348.1:42910083-43216833 GCF_035084215.1 Heptranchias perlo | reverse complement strand
TCATTCTGCACCTTTCCTCTGAACTGCTTAGTTGAGATCCAGTACTCTGTAGGGAATTACAGGTCTTGCGCTCAGCTGCATGGCATGTTGCTTTAATTTAAAGGGCTCACCTTTTTTTATTCTTTGTCTGGTACAAGTGAGATTCTCTTCTACACATAATCAGATTCTTCCAGGAGGCACACCCACCTCGTGCTGAGAATGTGGACACAAACCTTCCCATTGCCCTCTCCGCCGTGAACATAAGAACATGGAGCAGCAGTAGGCCATATGGCCCCTTGAGCCTGCTCCGCCATTCAATCAGATCATGGCTGACCTGCGACCTCAACTCCTGCCCGATCCCCATATCCCTTGATTCCCCTAGAATCCAAAAATTTGTCTATTTCAGCTTTGAATATACTCAACGACTCAGGATCCACTGCCCTCTGGGGTAGAGAATTCTAAACAGTCACAACCTTCTGAGTCTCAGTCTTAAATGGCCGACCCCTTATCCTGCGATTATGCCCTTAGTTCTGGACTCTCCAGCCAGGGGAAACAACCTTTCAGTGAGTCATATCAATGTCGCCATTTTGGGAACGACAAGAAACTTCACAGAAAACATTTTTGTCATGGCAATGTTATAAGCAGGCCATGAGGTACTGTTGTGAAATGGCAAGAGTTTCTGATGCGAATGATATTGTTGTATTGTGCGGTGCAAATGAGTTTCTTCTTCATTGTGCCCCTTCAAAGAAAAAAAATCTGATTTTACAACTTCCACACAAAAATTAGATTGCAACCCAAGGGTGGTGGAAGTAGATTCAATGGTAACTTTCAAAAGGGAATTGAATATATACTTCAAAATGAAAAATTTGCAGGGCTATGGGGAAAGAACAGGGGAGTGGGACTAATCGGTAGCTCTTTCAGAGAACACAGACACGACGGGCCGAATGGCCTCCTTCGGTGCTGGACGATTCTATTCTATGAACTCAAGCAGGGGTTACTGCTGGAAGAGATGATGTGGCACCCACCCAGGAATTGCTGGAGCTCCTTGCACTCCATTTCAGCCCATGGAGAGAAAGCAGCTCATTTTATATTCATCTTTTAGTAGGCTTAGTAGCTAGATATTTCATTAAAAGAAAAAGCCCTTCATAAATCAGCTGATCAGTGCCGGATGAGACAGAAAGAGCTCCTCGGTCTCCAGCAGTTTTGTTTCTCAGCCAAATACCGGTAGGTGGGTAAAAATGCCGAGCATTTTGTTTACTTTACACAGTGCCTTGGAATTCTTACTTGCGCATTCTGCACAGCCAACGGCACGTTCTTGAGTTGGCACCAGCACAGTAATACACAGGTCATTTTCACCATCAGATTTTTTGAAACTCAAATGTGACAAAAACCTCTTGTGCACATGCAGTGCTCAAAAAAGCTCACAGAATCTGTGCGATACAACACCGTAAGTTTGTTTCAGGAGCCAGGCTATATTAAGGCTGTCCACACTTTAGTGTGTCAACACGGGAGAGCAGTGTACATAGGCCACTCTCCCCAGACTGACCAATGTCAAAGAAAAAGCGCCTCCAGTGATTTTTTTTCCATTTTCCTCTTTGGTCGTAACTTGTTTCTTGTCACAATATAGCATGTTACACCGTGGGGACCTGCTGTGCAGTGTCATGTGGGCATAAAGCCATAACTTAACATAAAAATTATATAGAATTTACAAACAGAAACAGGATATTCGGCTCAACCAGTTCATGTTGGTGTTTATTCTCCACATGAGCAGTAGTCCTTGTCCCATGAGGCTGTCCTGTAGAACTGGACACAAGACCATTGATGGGGCAATACCACTACACAGCCCAAAGGATACCAAGCAAAAAAGTAAATGCAGGTTTTAAAAAATTCTCCTTGCACCTTCAAATGAATCTCTTTGCATTGGTTACGAAAGCAGGATAGTCCAAGCTTGCAGACAGCTCCATGGAAACCCATCAATAATAGTCCTTAGTTAATTAGTAAAGAGGCACACCTTAAGAAAAATACTCTCCAGTTATTTTCTCTCCCACGAAAGTAACTCATCTCCTTGGACAGGTTGACCTAAACAGTCGAGACTGCGATTTAAACTCAAGACAATAGTGCTGCAAATAGTGAGCAATGCAAACCATAAAAGTATTGCAAGGAACTTGGGGCTTTCTTACATTAAAGTCACTATATAAATGCAAACTGTTGTTGTAAACAAATTCTTATTTTCCCTCCCTCCTTAGGAGGATGTGGGGGGTGGGGGATATCTTGCTTTGTACTTGCCATCTCATACCTTCCTCTATGAAGGCACGACACAGACAAGCGACTTCTGACATCTGGCTAGAGACAGACTTTGCAATTCTGTACACCGCAAGGGATTGACTGTTTCCTCGACTGTTTTAGTTCATTAAAGTGATAATTAACTGGTGTCTCCTTGGAAAGATCGCTCTTCAGTTTCTCAACTTGCAAAGAACAATCCAATTAAAGAAAGTGCGATACTCCCTTGCGATGTATAGATTATACAGATGCTAATACACGCTGTTTATCTTAACAGTTGCTTCAGAATGCAGCAAGGCACAGATACTATAGGTGGAGTTAATTGCCGTAAACTTTTAGCAGCATAACTGAAATTAATGTTCCAACACCGAAGCAGGTAGTAGAACAGTAATTAAATATAATTTGCTGTCCAATGTGTGACTTAATTATTGGCTACAACAGCATTAATGCATGCAGCATGGAAGTTGGATACCTTGAAAGCGCGGCCCATAACTTGCCCTCTCCCCCATCCACCCCAAGACCAGGGAAAAGGAACAAAATGAAAACATGCAACCAAATGCCTGACAAGAATTTCCACAGTTAAAACACAAGGAGAAGCAGCAAAGTGTCTCTCCTGAAGAGGAGAGTCAAGGAAAATTTGAAGTCTTTGGGAGAGGAAGGGGCAGGGAGAATGATCACTTGGGCTGCAAGCATCCATGAAGCATGAACCTCATAGTCAGCTGCTTCAAGAGCGGAGAGAAAACTGGATGGGCAATTGGGGTGGGGGTGTGAAACCTATCATGGTCCACCTATGCAATAAAGAACTTACTCTTATATAGCGCCTTTCATGTCTTCAGGACATTGCAAAGTGCTTCCTAGCCAATTAATTACTTTTGAAGTGTAATTAATGTTAATTTGTAGCAAATGCAGCAACCAATGCAACACTCTCCCACAAACAGCAATGGGAAAAATGACCGGTTATTCTTTTCTGGGGGTGTTCACTAAGGAAGGAAATATTGCCCAGGACACTGGGAAAATACCTTGCTTTTTTTCTGCATGGGATCATTTACGTCCACATGAACAGGCACACAGAGGTTTGTTGTCCTCAGTATCTATACATTTATATTGTACTGAAAAAACATATGCAGAAAAAATAGCAGTGAATTAAATTTTTTAATTAAGGTGTAACGAATATGAGATCCATCGCTTCAAGTTAATGCCGAGTAGAAGCCACTTAGTAAAATGCAAATGACAGTGGAGACTTCAACACCTGAAATGTCAGTATAGATATTTGAGAGTTGACTTCACACTGTGCTGCGTTAACGGTATCATTACCCCAAAAAGAACCTTCAGAAGAGGAGAGGAGAAAATTAGATGGGGGCAAAAAACACTGGGAATGGACCGCGTTGATATCGCTGTTATGGAGAGTCTTTTGTTTAGTCATAGGCATATTTTTAATGAACTGCTGGATGCTTCATAAGCAATAAAGGTCTTCACGCTTTGCCAAAAAAGTGCAAGAAACTGAAGATTGATGCTCTGTAGCAAAAACTGTAGGGATGGCCTGGATAGGATGAGATTTCAGGTTCAAAGGAGTTAATGAAATGGGTCAAATGCTTTTCCATTAATTCTCATTGACTGGGATCTTAGCTGAAAGGAGCAGGTGAAAATGCTTAACCTTTCCCAGCTCTCAGAACTTAGCGCTTGTACAGATTTATTTTAAGTACAGGAGTCGTCGCTGCGATCGTGCCAGCGTATCCCTCTCTGTCTCCAAGTGACTGGGACCAATCATTCTTCGTTACTGCATTACACACAGGATAATGGGATACTGCTGACTAAATTCAACTCAGCTTTCCAATCGAGGGGTGTGGATAATGTCACAAAGCTGCAAGACTACAGCTCAAGTGCTCTATGTTCACTGGAATCCTGAGATTACATCACTGCCTGTAAATCACTGGGAGCTGTCCAATATAGTTTATAAAGGCCATGAGTATTTCTTCTGAAGTTATTTGCTCTCTCTGTTGCAGAGCAATGAGACGTTGAATACAACGTTGTTAGTGATGTTGTGAGGTAGAATCTAAGGTGTATTCAAGTATGAATGAAGGAAAAGAAATGTAGGAAGAGAAAGAAAGGAAAGGAAGACATCATTTATATAGTACTTAATCGCATCTCCCAGAAAAATCTCGGAACACTTTATATTCAATGAATTATCTTGAAATGCACTGACTATTGATATGTAAGCAAATATGGCAGTGATTTTGCACATAGCAAGATTCTCACCAACAGCAATGAAATGAATGGCCTGTTAATCTGTTTTGGCGGTGTTGATTGAGGGAGGAATGTTGGCCAGGACACTAGGATAACTCCCTGCTCTTCTTCAAAAGACACCAAAGGGTCAGAACAGATAGATGGGCCTCAGTTTAATGTTTCACCCAAAGGATGGCATCTCCAACAATGCAGAACTTCCTCAGTACTAAAGTTTAAGAACATAAGAAATAGGAGCAGGAGGAGGCCATGCAGCCCCTCAGCCTGCTCCGCCTATTGAATAAGATCATGGCTGATCCTCGACCTCAACTCCACTTTCCCGTCCGATCCCCATATCCCTTGATTCCCTTAGTGCCCAAAAATCTATCGATCTCAGCCTTGAATGTACTCAACGACTGTGCATCCGCAGCCCTATGGGGTAGAGAATTCCAAAGATTCACAATCCTCTGAGTGAAGAAATTCCTCCTCATCCCAGTCCTAAATGTCTGACCTCTTATCCTGAGACTATGCCCCCTAGTTTTATACTCTACACCCAGGGAAAACATCCTCTCAGCATCTACCCTGTCAAGCCCTTTTAGAATCTTATATGGTTCAATGAGACCACCTCTCATTCTTCTAAACTCCAGAGAGTATTGACCCAGTCTACTCAATCTCTCCTCACAGGACAACCCTCTCACCCCAGGAATCAATCTAGTGAACCTTCGTCGCACTGCATCTAAGGCAAGTATATCCTTCCTTAGCTAAGGAGACCAGAACTGCACACACTACTCCAGGTGACGTCTCACCAAAGCCCTGTTCAATTGCAGCAAGTACTCCAACCCCCTTGCAATGAAGGCTAACATATCATTTGCCTTCCTAATTGCTTGCTCTACCTGCATGTAAACTTTCTGCGTTTCGTGTACAAGGACACCCAAATCCCTCTAAACACCAACATTTAATAGTTTCTCACCATTTAAAAAATACTCAGTTTTTCTATTTCTCCTACCAAAGTGAATAACCTGACATTTCCCCACATTATACTCCATCTGCCACCTTCTTGTCCACTCACTTAACCTGTTGATATCCCTTTGCAGACTCTTTGCTATCTCCTCACAGCTTACTTTCCCACCTAGCTTTGTATCATCAGCAAACTTGGATACATTACACTCGGTCCCTTCATCTAAGTCATTAATATAGATTGCAAATAGCTGAGGCCCAAGCATTGATCCTTGCGGCACCCCACTGGTTATAACTAGTGTAACTACTTCATTAACTAGTTTAACAAAGTAATTTTGTAAATTCACTGTCCTGTATATTAGTATGTGTATTTACATTCATCTTACTGTATTTCCTTCCCTTTGTAGTCTTTTAGCTATCCATCCAGGATTCTTGCATGGAGATCAGTCACACTTAACAGGTATCATTATGGCCCGTATTATTTCCACTGTGCGGCCAGCCACATAGGGATGGGTCTGCAGTACAGCTCACGGTGGGAGCCCTTGCTTATTTTCCTATCCTCTTGTTGGCTAGATGCTAGGCTTGAGAACCCAGTGAAAATAAGCACCGAAGGAGAAGCCCAAGTGAGAATGTCATTTGGACTTGGTTTTCCACCAGGTGGCACTGCATATCACTGTTGTAGATTAGTTAAGATCTTTTTTTAAATTAAGCCTCTGTTTTTCTCCAGAGGCTGGGGGAAGAAGAGTGGTTAAGGGCTAAGCAATGGAATATTCTCACACCTTTGGCATCCAATGTCAGCATCAAGCTCTTCCAGGTATGGCACAGATCAGTTTAGAATAAAATTCTTTCTACTCTGTCCCAACAAACAGGCCTTGGCCTCCAACTCCAGAAAAACACAGTCTCCAAAGAAAGATTGAGCTTGCATTTACATTGCATCTTGCCACAAATCTTAAGATGTCCCCAAGCATTTCAATTAATTACTTGGAAATGCAGTCACTTGCTATGCAGATGAAGTGCACAAGTGTGACATTTCTAATTCCCACACTGAGCAAGGATGCCAGTTTATTGCCCATTAGTTCTGAGTTATGACCAGTTTTATGCTATGCACTCACGCTGACCCAGATATTAGTTGAAACTACCCAAATTCCAGTCACTCAGACTGTTACAGCTGTCAGATAGGAGTCTGGGCTGGAATGGAGCCCAGATCCCAGTTGACAGAGAGATACCGCTCAAACCCAATGTGCTGTCGATTTGCTCCGTGCTCCCTCCTATATTTTGATTTTATATGATCTTTGCTGACAAAGCTCTACTTTTGGCTTGCCTCATGGTTTCACTCCTTCCAAGATATTGATCAAGCTTTTCAGATATCCTGTACAGATTTTCCCCCATACTTCCCCTGTCTGCATATTTTAATAACTGAAAACAGACCAAGAAAAGTGTAGAATTAATGAATTTGTAATCATTCTTTAGTAAAATACCAGCATTCTGTTAAGTGTAATCCAAGCACTGAATGCGCCCATAATGTAAATACGGTTTCTGAAAACGGGAACCGGTCATTCAGAAATCACGCAACGTAGAACTTGTTTTTCATAAACTTCGCTGTTTCCATTCCAGGTCTAATTAGGAAATATCTTCCTGGAAAAAATCTTGGAAGATATGGAAGCATCGACATAAAGAAATCTGTTAGAAATGCAACTTTTCTTTGAGGTGTAGAAGCACTTTCAAGTAATCCAAACCAGACGCTTCAAGGTGCGCAAGAATGCCTCGTAATGGCTTTTGTGCAATCAATTATCTGAACTCTTTAGTCGCTAGTGGCTGATACCATCCAGGCACAAAGCTTTGGCAACTCTAAATACAATATGACAAAAAACTTTGCAATGTGCTAAGATTGGATCTTGAAAAGTTCTTACTAATCAACTGCTTTGTGTGAAGGAGTACAGAAATGTTGAAGAATAAAAATGGAAATTTTGCCAAGGAGATAAATGTGGAGAGGGCACACAGTACAGAAGATACTGCAGAGAGGTTGTACAGTGCAGGGGGTATTGGGGGCTGGGGGAAGGATAAGAAAACACCGCAAAGAGAGCATGCTGTATGGGAGATACTGTGGACGGTATGCGCCATAGAAGATGCGGAGCAGACGTGCACTATGGGCGACACCTCGGAGAGGGCACACAGTATGAAGGAACAGTGGAGAGGGAGGCAGTTCAGAGGCATTGCGAGGAGGGTGTGTGCTATGGGAAGCAACTTGGAAGAGTGTATAGCACACGTAGTTATAAACTGCCCACTTTTTGAGTGACTGTTCTATCCTGAATCTAAATGTGTCCCATGGCCCTGATCCCTCGGTTGTCTTCACCTGCCCCACCCTCTCTGTCTCATTCTCTATCGATGGTGCAATCCATGATTCAGGCTAAACCACTGTCCCAATTCATGGAATTGGAAGATCCTGGTCGACAGTCAATGTTTGCTGTTTTAAAATGGAGAACAATGGCTCCTCACACTCCCCAAAATCCCCTGCATACCAGAAACTCCTTTATCCAGGAGTTAGTCACAGTCAGAAAAGCTATTTTAACAGATACCATCCAAGTGGTGTGAATGGGGGAGGGGGCTGAAAAGCTGGTCATCTACACAAAAAGTAGATGGATTGGCAAATATGTACTTCTGTGCGATTCAGTTTTTTCCCTCCCCAATAATACAACTGATGGAATACTGGGTATAGCTGAATTTCATATCCCACTGCACTCGCATTGTAATTACTCCTGTTCCTATATTACACGTGAGGCCACTGCGTTTCAGTTTTCACAGAAAAACAAATTGAATTGCGGAATATGATGCCTGAACACCAATAAATATTCTGAAATCCAATATAATATGAAGGATTTTTAACATTTAGTTGCCTTGAGGTAGTGGCCTTGCTCACTGGCCTTTATTCAGGGCTGTTTTTCCATTTTCCATTTTTTTTAAAAAAGGTGTTTGACAGGTTTTCTCAGTTTTGAAGGTTGGCAGGAGGCACCCCGGAGAGGGCGCACGGTACGGAAGGCACTGCGGTGAGGGCGCACGGTACGGAAGGCACCGCGGTGAGGGCGCACGGTACGGAAGGCACCGCGGAGACTGCAAAGATCAACCTGGTAAGATCTAGCAGTCTTTAACAAAACACATTTCCTTAGATCAATACTGCAATCAGTTTGCAGCAAGTAAAACTCAAATGAACCCGCTCCTGACCAGGCATCGACAGAGAGCAGATTGTATAATATTATCCTCTTCCGCATGAATAGAACTCCGCCACAGTTTGCTTTCACTTTAGGGACATGTAGATGAGCTCTGCTGCTACCTCTGGCGATGTGCATGAACTGATCTCAGTGACTGACAGTTTTTTGTTCCGTAATTATGAATTAAATTGATGGAGCACTATGCCCAGTAACACCATCTGCAAAGTACATCATGAGTAGGAAAGCTGAAAGTCAATCAAAACTTAAAGGGACAGTCTTTCCATATCGACTTGTGGAATTACATCCCCTGAAAATTGCACGTAGAGACACCAAGTTGGACACCACATCAAACTCAGGCCCCCAACATCTCTACAGCATGAACTTTTTTTCAACATTCTGTATATTTATTAACCAAAAAGTTTTATTGCCAATAAAAATCAGTGTAGAATGGAAGGCACAATGTCACTGCACTAGACCAGAATTGCTTCACCCATCACTGTGCATCTGAACATATGAAAACAAGGGCGAGAAGAGGCTGCCAATGCTCGTTCTATCCACTAGACAGCACAGCCTTGTAACACCCACCCCAACTGCTGGGGGAGGCAAACAAAGCCTGTGGCCAATTTCAGGAAACGCACTGAGAAATTTCTCCCTGGCTCCATAATCCAATCAGAGCAGGCTGAGGAGGGCAGAGTTACCCATGACTCATCGTTAGGCGAACTTGATGAACCCACACAACCTTTAATAAGCCCAAATATCCTTCACACTGGTGAATGCATTCCCTTCACACAATGAGTACTGGAAATCTGGAACCCACCTCTCCCCCACCCACCCAAAAAAGCTGTTGAGGCTGGGGGTCAATTGAAAATTTCAAAACTGAGATTGATAGATTTTTGATAGGCAAGGTTATTAAGGGTTACGGAACCAAGATGGGTAGATGGAGTTAAGATACAGATCAGCCATGATCTAACTGAATGGCAGAACAGGGTTGAGGGGCTGAATGGCCCACTCCTGCTCCTATGTTCCTTCGCCCTCTGTAACTGGGCAAGTCACTTTTTTTTTAAATAAAAGGACTGCAGCGTATAAACTTGGTAAAGGGGTAAAAAGCCAACAGTACTTGGAGTCTCCAAGCAGAATACTGGCGCAGAGTGTTAAAACTTCAACAGACTGTGCCACAGCATGGCAGAATGCTAATTCACTTCACAGCGAGCTGCTGATGTCAGACATGTCATTGTGTGGAGCTGCCGAATGGACACGAGCCACTTCCCCGCAGGAGAGGCAGGGAAATTCAGATCGAAAGGCGCCCTTCCTTGACAAAAGGTCTCCTCCCAAAACATTAACCCATTTTTTCTCTTTACAGATGCTGATGGATCTGCTGTGCATATCCAGCACTTTAAGCTTCAACATCTTTGGCTCCAGTGGGCACATGGCCACAGAGCAGCACTGAAAGAAGCCTGGGAACAGGTTGCCTGTCTGTTCCTCTCCACTGGGAATGATGTGAGATGTGGGAAGGACAGACCACAGAATCAGAAGGGGAGAGTAATAGTGAGTAAATCTACAGAAGAGGTTGTAGCCAACTATTCAGGAGTTATCTGGACTCAGCATCACACAATGACATTTCTTTATAGTCCTTTTTATTTCCATTTTTCTCCCTTAGCTTATTGAATCACTGCCTTCTCTACATGCATGAATGAATATATTGATCCCCATGATGTGCAGGTAATATTATTGATAGCTCTAAGGCCTTGCTCTGATCAATGTAATGGGCTTGAGTTGGAACTGCAAAATGCTAATTCAAATTCTTGAATTTTTAAAAATCTTCTTGGCATCAGTATATTGGCAGATATCGGTCACTATTCCCACATTAAATTCCTCAGTGTTCCTTTCTACATTTGTGTCTGTGCTAATTGCTCGGGTAAGTGATTTAAATGCTGAGTTTCTATACTTAATGTGGTTTGCTGCCAAGCACCTTGGGCAGCGAAAATGCCGGTTTCTGGTAACAAATCACTTGCCCTAGTCACAGTCAATGACGTTCAGTGTGAACTATGAAACTCAGTGACACTACCCCTAGAATGATCAGTCTTTTCCTTTACATGCTTTTTTTTTGTATAGAAGTCCCATATTTTTTCTCCACCTCTCCTAAAATGTGTTGGCTCTTGTTGGAGTCAGAGTCACTGCCTTTAGGAAAGGAAGGTAGAAAATTCTGTACATTTCTACCCTATGTGACAAGTGCCAACCTTCCAGGAGTTTCTCTTACATTGTGATTCATCAGTTTTCTCCCAACTGAAGATACTTCAGAAAACGCACCTGTATAGATAAGAAGATATTTAAGATTCATCTCCCAGTGTTACCTGATGCCAGCTGAGGAATTACAACTGGCCGCAGTTCCCTAGACATGTCTTCCTCTCCTGATCACCAAGCAATGAAATTTCTGCTGGAAAGTGCTGACGTGGGATTTTGGTTTGGGGGGGGGGGGGCGGGGGGAGATCAGATTTCGCTGTGGTGCCCCTGCTACAGTCAAACAGCCTGCCAAGCTTACGCTCACACATGAAGAATGCCCACTGTGTGAGGTAATGGGTGGTTTGCTGTGCGTGCAGGGAACCGCAAGCCCGGCATGAGGCAGTGACTTCAGGAGGGACAGAGAGAAAATTAGAAAATAAGTGAAAATGCACCAGGCGCATAAATGAACGAAGAGCCTTATTCTTGCCATCCTCAACAGAAGTGCACCAGCATAGAGACACCTTGACTAGGTTTTGCATGAAGAACTTCAGATTATAATAGGGATTTCAGCCCTGAAATGGGGATTTTGTATTCAATGCATTTTGCTGCCATATTTTCCATTCACCACACACAGTGGAGGAAGATCTCAGCGGTTAGAACAAATGGTTTGAATATAAACTTAAAGAGCTGGTTGAGATACACTTTGGTTCTGCAGGTACTCATTTGCTGCAACATGACACGGATAGCTTGTAAAAGGTTTCTGTGCAAAATTTAAGGAAAAAAACAGAAACTTTTCAATAGTAGTTATTTGTTGCAAGGTTTAACAAGACTAAACGTTCCAGTGCAAAGTGAAAAGACAGCTGAATTTCCTAAGCGTACAAGTGGGCTCTGAATTATTTATGGATTGGCCACAAATTGTGTCTATCCATTTAGACAATTCAAAAACTGAACTTCATACTAGAAAGTCGCTCCTGGGGAGATACAATCCTTCTCTCTCCTTTCTCAACAGCTTTTCAACAAAAAAAAAATCAGATGTAATGGTAGCTTTATGAATAAAAATACATTTTCTTTCAATACCCCAAGATGCAGCTTATCTGAGTTGGCGCAATGTACTAGTTGGAATAAATTGATGTGGCACTATCTGGGATGATGATCTTTAAAAGGAACACAGTTTTAAAGTCATCAGTCTGTCTCCCAGAAACAAGACTACGTCATATGTTCCTCTCTCCCCAAAACAGGATCTCAGGATATCCCAAAGTTCTTCTCAGCAAATGAGATATGTTTGAAGTGTTGTCACTGGTGCATTGTAGGGACACACAGCAACCAATTTGTGCACAGCAAGGTCCCACAAAAAGCAGTGAAGTAAATAAGCAGATAATCTGTTTTGGTTCAGGGATAAATACTGGCCAGGACACAGGGTGAACGCCCCTGCTCTTCTTCGAATAATGCCACGGGATCTTTTATGCCAACCTGAGAGGGCAGATGGGGCCTCGGTTTAATGCCTCATCCAAAAGACAGGACCTCCAACATTGCAGCACTCCCTCAGTACTACATTGAAGTGTCAGCCTAGATTATGTGATGAAGTCTCTGGAGTGGAGCTTGAACCCACAACCTTCTGATTCAGGACCCTCCTAACAGAGGGATACCCTGCCATTTGTATATCATCTTTTCAATTCCCCCAACACTGTCTTTTTTCTGAGTGTCAGGGAAAGAGAGAAGTATTACAAATCATCGAAGTGCGGTATGTCAGTCCTGGGAAATGGAAGTTTCCCACGTCAGCCATCCTTGTGGCTTCTCTTGAGTAAGATGCCAGTTTACTGGCACTGTGCCAAATCGTGGGCAGCTATGTTGTAAACTTCCATCTATTAGGAACTGGATTGAGATTGGCCCAAATTTATTTCACATCAGGCCCTTAGAGCCATCAAACAGTTAAGTCTTTCAGTCTGATCAGTCTGGGCTGGATGTACTGCTGACCACGTGTTCATTAGGACCTCTTAGAAACACCTTCCACAAATGTGGTCACAGGATTGGGAACACGAACAATTCTTCTACAGTGAATACTGATGAAATCTGAAAGTTTGGCCTTGCGGTTAGCCTCCCTCATCTCATATCCAAAGAATCTCTTACAAATTCCCATAATGGCCAATCAATTTAGTTTTGTACAGCTTCCAACCTTCCCCATTTTCTTAAGTTGTGTGAAATTATTTTATATTATTCATGCTGTCAACTTCAATCTCTGTACTCAACCATTTAGGACTGGGTCTTGTTACCATCCCTTCTCCTTCTGCACTATATACATTCCAATTAGACCCACTGTGTGGTTTATCCTTGAAAACTTTCCATCTTTGCTGAGTGATTTTCTTCTCCAACATTTTTACCCAATTTATCCTCCTCCAGTTCCTCCCTCGTGGCTTTTAGATGAGCTCATCTGAAACCTGGTCTAATAGTTCTATTATCCCCTACTCCAGCCTGTCCCATATCAAAATCTAATGACTGTTGCTACTCTGGTGCTCACAACCTCCTGATTATTTATCATCTCAGGCTCGCTACTGAACACTAAGTCAAGCATGGCCTCAACCTCAATTGTCAGAGCCTTATGCTGTGACAACAAACTGTCCTATTTGTGTCTATGAATTTTCTGTTCCCTTTGTAGTGGTCCGCGCACCTTAATTCAGGATAATTGAAATCATCCATAATCGGCACTCACTCTTTTCCAGGCACACTCAATAATTTGTTGGAGCAATTCCATATTGATCTGGTCATTCTGTCCTGGTTGTATCAATTCCCGATATAATTCCTTTCCTCGTTGTTGCAGATTTTCACACAAATTGACTCAGACTTCACCTAATCAGAAAGTTAAATCTCTTTCAAAGCCACCGCATCCTCTCATGCTTTCGCCCATTTTTCTTCCCCCTGTCCCATCCAAATATTTGCCAACATAACATTCACTGCACTCCAAAAGTAGTTCATTATGTGAGGTGCTTTGAGAAGTTTTGATGATGTGATAAGGTGCTATGTAAATGCAAATCTTGATTTTATTTGGTCCCTTTTAAAAAAAAGTGCTCCCTCCATTTTTTTTTGGTCTATCCACACCAATCCCTAGTCCAAGAGAATAGGCAGGCAAGCTACTCTCAGATACTGGCCAATCATGTTCTGTTGATTGGACTCCAGTCAGCCCATGTGGATTCACCCTTTAATTTTCCATTTATGTGGAAAATGCCTGACCTCTTGTTGAATACATGCATGAGACAGGGATCTTTATAATGTGCCCGACATAAGAAAGAAAGAACTTGCATTTATATAGCGCCTTCCATGACCTCAGGATGTCCCAATGAAGTACAATGAAGCTTTACAGCCAATGAAGTACTTTTAAAGTGTAGTCACTGTTGTAATGTAGGAAGCGTGGCAGCCAATTTGCACACAGCAAGGTCCCACAAACAGCAATGTGATAATGACCCCAGATAATCTGTTTTTTTTTGGTGTTGGTTGAGGGAGAAATATTGGCCAGGATACCGGGGAGAACCCCCCTGCTCTTCTTTGGAATAGTGCCATTGGGATCTTTTGCGTCTACCTGAGAGGACAGACCTACCCCATTGTGGTGCTGTGGCTGCATTTTAAAAAGGGGATGTGAAACTGATAGAGACTTCATTTAAAAAAAAAATTATCAGTGGGAATCTGATGGAAGGATGAGTGGGTGCGTACGTAGAAAACGGCAGCTCTGTCAGCAAGTATGGGATAAACTGTAGAGAATTATTCACATACAGAGAAGACTTATTATCTCCTTCTCTCCTGGCCTCACTCTCAGAGCGAGTGTGTCTGGCAGACTACTACATTGACAGCTCCTTGAAGCAGGAGCTAAAGTAAAGGTTGATCCAAGGCTGTTCTAATGTGCAGACAAGAAAACAAGCGTTTACTGCAAAATGCTGTAAAGTGAATGCTGTAATAAACACTGGCATGATGTTTACTGTGGACAAATATCCAGATAACATATGTATGTCATTCTGACAGGACATGGAACATATTACAGCTTACGGGGTCCTATTTCTGTGCATCAAGCATTTTGTAAAACTGGGATGTCTTTGTAGCCAACCGTATATCATATTATGATTGTAACTAAACTATCAGTTTGAAGCCCATTAAGCTCAGTCCTGTGCTGAGGCAGTTTTTATTACAGTATTATTTCCAAGGCTTGACAGTGCAACTTTTGCAGTTACTAGCTCACTAAGTAATGAAAAACTTTCATTTGCTTCAGGTGATCATTTAAATTTGACACTCATGTTCAATCATGGTACAGGCATTCCAGAGATTGAGTTATGTGGGAAGGCCTGTAACCACCACTCAATTATTACTTTCACCCTCTCTAAACATCTCTACACTGTGCGCAGGCCTTAATGCTGGCGCTGGATTTTTACCAAGTACCGTTAGACTGAAAAGAAGTTGTGTTTTCTCACTTCAGAAGATTGACTGGATAAAGTCATGTGTACTTTGCATTGGAGTACTAGTTACTCTGCAGATCGCCCATGCAAACTGAGTATCTTCTTGAAGTAGCGATTGGTTTTACCAATTAGCTACTGTGCTAACCAAACTTAAGCGATTTAATTAAGTAAATCCCGAACCAAATATTGCACTATAATTTTGACAGTTAATGCATCCCTTCATATGAAACGTTTCAATTAATGGTGTCGCAAGTGGTCAAATAATGCCAGGAAATGCAGGTTCAACTCAGTGTATCATCTGTGGGATAATTCACCACCCCTCACCCAAGCAACTTACACATGTAGAGCTTCCAATCTCAGCTGTGCTGCCACAGAGAGACACCAAGTTAGGGGGCAGGCTCTTCCAACATGAAGGGAAAATTGGAGATAGAATCGTCCAGGTCAGTTTCAGGATGGTGGTGAGTGACACCCTAGATCGGGTCATTATATGGGATCGCACATAGTACAGAAAGACCCAGGAAAGGGATGGGGAGAAGCAACCTGGTTGAAAATATGTTTTGAGCATCTCAAATTTTTGAACTTTATCACTTTAATAAGGAACTCGAGTAGGCCATTCAGCACCTTGAGCCTATTCTGCCATTCAATAAAATCATGGCTGATATGTATCCTAACTCCATCCACCTGCCTTGGCTCCATATCCCTTAATAATTGGGACATTTTACTACATTAAAGGCGCTATATAAATGCAATTTGTTGTTGTAATAACCTTCGATAGCAAAAATCTATCGATCTCAGATTTACAATTATTAATTGAGCTAGCATCTACTGCTTTTTGTGGAAGAGCATTCCATACTTCTACCACCCTTTGAGTGAAAAAGTGTTTCCTAACTTCTCTCCTGAACGGCCTGGCTCTGATTTTAAAGTTACATCCCCTTGTCCGAGACTCCCCTACCAGCGGAAAAAGTTTCTCCCTATCTATCCTATCAATTTCTTTTAAAATCCTAAAAACCTCAATCTCCTATATGCCAGGCAATACAAACTTAGTTTATGTAATCTCTCCTCATAATCTAACCCTTGGAGCCCTGGTAGCATTGCGGTGAATCTGCGCTGCACTCCTTCCAAGGCTAGTATATCCTTTCTAAGGTGCGGTGCCCAGAACTGTAAACAGTACTCCAGATGTCTAACCAGGTCTTTGTATAGCTGTAGCAAAACTTCCTCTCCTTTACATTCTAGCGCTTTAGTTATAAAGGCTAGCATTCCATTGGCCTTTTTGATTTTTTTTTGTACCTGACTACTACATTTTAGTAATCGGTGTACATAGATCCCTAAATCTCATTGGACCTCCACTTTCCCTAGCTTTTCACAATTAAAAAAATACCTGCATCTATTCTTTTTTGGTCCAAAATGGTTGATCTCACACTTACCTGCATTGAAATCCATCTGCCATTGTTTTGTCCCCTCTGCAACCAATTCCCACTCTCACCAAATTCCTGTTGTCACTCTGTTTAACAAGCCACTCCTTTAGCAGATTCACCCAACTCTCATCCAGCTGTGCTGCAGCTCTCCCAAGGAATACATTACACAGAATGTACAGCACAGAAACAGGCCATTCAACCCAACTGGTCTATGCCAGTATTTGTGCTCCACACGAGCCCCCTCCCACTCCTCTATCTAATTATCAGCATTATCTTATAAGAACATAAGAACATAAGAAATAGGAGCAGGAGTAGGCCAATCGGCCCCTCGGGCCTGCTCCGCCATTCAATAAGATCATGGCTGATCTGATCCTAATCTCAAATCTAAATTCGTGTCCAATTTCCTGCCCGCTCCCCGTAACCCCTAATTCCCTTTACTTCTAGGAAACTGTCTATTTCTGTTTTAAATTTATTCAATGATGTAGCTTCCACAGCTTCCTGGGGCAGCAAATTCCACAGACCTACTACCCTCTGAGTGAAGAAGTTTCTCCTCATCTCAGTTTTGAAAGAGCATTCCCTTATTCTAAGATTATGCCCCCTAGTTCTAGTTTCACCCATCCTTGGGAACATCCTCACCGCATCCACCCGATCAAGCCCCTTCACTTCACAATCTTATATGTTTCAATAAGATCGCCTCTCATTCTTCTGAACTCCAATGAGTAGAGTCCCAATCTACTCAACCTCTCCTCATATGTCCGCCCCCTCATCCCCGGAATTAATCGAGTGAACCTTCTTTGTACTGCCTCGAGAGCAAGTATGTCTTTTCTTAAATATGAAGACCAAAACTGTATGCAGTATTCCAGGTGCAGTCTCACCAATACCTTATATAACTGCAGCAATACCTCCCTGTTTTTATATTCTATCCCCCGAGCAATAAAAGCCAACATTCCGTTGGCCTTCTTGATCACCTGCTGCACCTGCATACTAACTTTTTGATCTTCTTGCACTAGGACCCCCAGATCCCTTTGTACTGCAGTACTTTCCAGTTTCTCGCCTTTAAGATAATAACTTGCTCTCTGATTTTTCCTGCCAAAGTGCATAACCTCACATTTTCCAATATTGTATTGCATCTGCCAAATCTCCGCCCACTCACCCAGCCTGTCTATATCCCCCTGTAGGTTTTTTATGTCCTCCTCACTCTCCACTTTCCCTCCCATCTTTGTATCATCTGCAAACTTTGATATGTTACACTCGGTCCCCTCCTCCAAATCGTTAATATAGATTGTAAAGAGTTGGGGACCCAGCACGGACCCCTGCGGAACACCACTGGCTACTGGTTGCCAGTCCGAGAATGAACCATTTATCCCAACTCTCTGCTTCCTGTTAGATAACCAATCCTCCACCCATGCCAGAATATTACCCCCAATCCAGTGATTCTTTATCTTGAGCAATAATCTTTTATGTGGCACCTTGTCGAATGCCTTCTGGAAGTCTAAATACACTATGTCCACTGGTTCCCCTTTATCCACCCTGTACGTTATGTCCTCAAAGATATTCCTTTCTTTCTCATGTGCTTATCTAGCTTCCTCTTAAATGCATCTATGCTATTCGCCTCAACTACTCCTTGTGGTAACGTGTTCCACATTCTTATCACTCTCTGGGTAAGGAAGTTTCTCCTGAATTCCCTATTGGATTTATTAATGACTATCTTATATTTATGGCCCCTAGTTTTGGTGTCCCCAACAAGTGGAAACATCTTCTCTACTTCTACCCTATCTAATCCTTTCATAATCTTAAAGACCTCTATCAGATCACCTTGATCTGTAACTATACTTATCAGTATAGTTACACATAGCCATTATAATGTATTTAATCTAAGGCATTACAGTATATGCATTTGCTCTTGATCCCTACTGCACACCACGATAGAGGATGGACTGACATTCAAGTCCGAGCCTTGTAACCAGCTTCCAGCAGGTCTGCAACAGTGACATGGACTTACTAGCTCTCAGATTTTTACCTCCCTCCATGGGGAAATGACGAACCTTTTACCAATCATACAGCTGAAATTGTGAACTCTGGGTTGGGAATGATGAACACATGTCATACTGTTTCATAGTATTGCTCGTTGGCTAGATCATTGCACAGCCCACCTGCTGTTGAAACCCTCATCCATGCTTTTGTTACCTTCAGATTTGACTATTCCAATGCTCCACCGGCCAGCCTCCCACCTACCACTCTGCAAAAACATGAGCTCATCCAAAACTCTGCTGCCCGTATCCTAACTCGCACCAAGTCCTGTTCTCCCATCACCTCTGTGCTCGCTAACCTACATTGGCTCCCGGTCCGGCAATGCCTCGATTTTAAAGTTTGCACCCTTGTGTTCAAATCCCTCAATAGCCTCGACCCTCCTTATCTCTGTAACCTCCTCCAGCTCTACAAACCTCTGAGATCTCGGCGCTCCTCCAAATCTGGCTTCTTGTGCATCCCCGATTTCCTTTGCTCCACAATTGCCGGCCGTGCCTTCAGCCCCAAGCGCTAGAATTCCCTCCCTAAACCTCTCAGCCCCTCTCTCCTCCTTTAAAACACTCCTTAAAACAGAACTTTTGCTCACCTGTCCTAATGGCCCAGAATTTGCTATAATAAGGCAACAAACAGTGTCTGCCGTGAGTTAGGCTTCCCCTTGCCTGTTTAATCTCCATGATATTTTGTGCCACGTGTTGCTGGAAGTACGAGATGGAAACAGTCCTGCGCCCTTACAGGGCATCTGGGATGTGAGTGAACAGTGCAAGCAACTGTGTATCTCCTTAACCAATCAGATTGAAGGATTGTGAAATTAACAGCGCAAGGGCTGCGAAGGAAGTGTAACTTAGAGTGTAAAGAATCTTACAACACCAGGTTATCAAGGATTCCCACATTCACCTGACGAAGGAGAAAGCCTCCGAAAGCTTGTGATTTTCAAATAAAATTGTTGGACTATAACCTGGTGTTGTAAGATTCTTTACATTTGTCAACCCCAGTCCATCACCGGCATCTCCACATCATAACTTAGAGTGGGTGAAGTCAATGTCAAATCAGATACAGAAAGAGAAATACATTTTCAAAAAAATCTCCAACAATTAAAACCTGAAGGAAAGAGACTCCACACGTGTGGTAGTTAATTTTCAGTGCCAGAGAGGATGACTGGCAGTAATTTACACTTACCACGTTGTTAAAAGCAGACTTCAAAATGATTTGACAACTTTCTGTGATGAGTTTAGTTCAGATCTACCACCCAAATAGAGCAACTTCACGCGTTCAATACATTTCAATGGTGAGTCAGACAGCGAGATGCTTTTCTTGCGAAGCTAACGGTGGAGCGGCACATCTCGGACAGCAACTTTTGGATTTCCGTGTTTAACCGTACATCTGCCTTCGCCTGAAGTTGCTATGCGATTTGCGCAGAAATAATGGTGAGCGCCATTAGCCTCACCATTCTGGGCTATTATCTCTTTATGTGGCTTGGTGTCAAATTTTGTCTGATAACGCTCCTGTGAAGCGCCTTGGGAAGTTTTGGTACTTTAAAGGCACTGTATAAATGCAAGTTGCTGTTGTTGTCATTGCAAATTGAATATTCTGAACTGACTATGTACAGATACAATTCCTTTTGCAAATTAATGGATGGAGGTTTATTGATATGCAGATTATGATGAATTTGCCCTGATATAACAAACATTCTGTAATGTAAGGCGCAGCTGTTTCCAAGCCTTGGGACCACATCAATACATAACTTCCAACCCCACAGTTCAGAGTCAAAGAAGTACCTCTGTAGGTAGTGCCACTATACTCAAATGATAGGCGACATCTGTGAAAATAAATCAAAGTTCTCTTTTTGGGCACAGAACTTTCCAATTTAATAAAATAAAATTGACACACGAAAATTAAATGTTTTGAAACAATTTTTCTTTTTTGTCTATTGATGACCAGGAAAAACTACTGCAACTACGGCACTTCATCCAAAAGTAATCCCAAATTGTGCTGGAGAATGACAAATAGCAATTAGAACAAAATATTACTAAGAACTCCTCATTATGGGATAACTTTTCAAAGTAAACCATCATATTGCAACAAACATGGGGAGGACATCAGTCCCTCAAGCCTGTTCTGCATTTAATTAGATTATGGCCGATCGATACCTCAACCCTATTTATCTGCCCTTGCTCCATACCTCTTGATACCCTTATCGAACAAAAATCTATCGATCTCAGTCTTGAAAGCTCCAATTGGCCCCCAGCATCCACAGCCTTTCAGGGCAATAAGTTCAGATTTCTACTACACTTGTATGTGAAAAAGTGCTTCTTGATTTCACTCCTAAACAACCAGGTGGTCGGCAAGCGGTATGTTAGTTAGGCCTGGTGGTTAAAATCGGACGAGCCTCCCTGCTACTGCTTCCGGGTGGGTGGTCACTTGCTTTGCCACGTTCCCACCCGGGAGTTAAAAATCAACCCCTCAGTGTTGACAAGCTCTTCACCAAGCTTAATCTTGTTCTTGCCTGATGTCCACACATATCTTCTAGCAGCAGTCATTGAATAGCAATCAGATAAGGAGATTCTGGCTGCTTTCCACCATCGCTAGCTCAGGGATGCTGAGATCAACTGTAGTGCCTCAGTTGCAGCTGAAATCAATAAACTCAGCACACAAAGAGGTTCGGACCTGGGATCTTCCTAGTCTGATATGGCTCAGTACCCCGCCACATGGTACATTTATTTTAGTAGTTCATCAGTGAAGCCAGCTGCATAAGTGTCTTTAAGAGTTCAGTTGGTTTTGCTCCATGGAGCTGAAGTACCTGAAGCTTGGGTTTGGATCAGAATTTCCAAAAACTACCGATTAAAAAAAGAGTCAATTTGCTAATCTTTCACTGAGGCCAACTGAAATCAGTCATTCAACAATTCAGTGCAAACAGAAACAGCAGAGAACACTTAAATGCATTTGACACAAGTGATTACACTTGTAAATGTGTTGCTGTCTCGTGATGAAATTTGGCACCGGGCTGATTTAGTTTGCTGAGCAACAGAGCAAGACTGGTAGCGAATGGTATGCTCAAATCAGGAGTCAACTGTTCAATGCTACTCTTGGGTCATGATTCTAAAATGGTGGGGATGAATGGGACATGGTTTGGTTCACTGGAATTCTGTACATGGATTTGGGATACAGTTTTCTGAAATTGACTACATATACATTGCACATAAATGCTAAAGCATACACCATTACTGAATGAACAAGCCCACCTGCATGAGACTTTTTTGTGCATTATGAAAAACGTTGGTGCTGCGTATGAAATGCGTTGGCCCAGAACTTACTTAGCTTGGACGTCGCTCCATAATGGCTTCCATCCCAACCGCTGTCAAATCCATCGGAGCATGTTCGCAAATGCGCACGTGCATTAAAACACGGAAATCACGACTCTGCTCTGATTGGTTCAACGGCGTTTTGACAGTCCTGAATTAAAGGGCCATCTACGCTACAATCATATACAATCAAACACAATCACCAAACTTAAGCTTACCCATCTGCCCAGTTCGAACGAAGGTACTTACGCCACGAGAAGGTACGCTTGAAAATACCAGCCCTACACTACTTTTTAAAAGCGCGATGACTTATCATGACTGCAAAACAACAAAAAATTAAATTTTAAAAATGTGGAATGTCTAATTCTACTTATTTTCGTATTCTTTGATCATTAAAAAAAATATTTAAACTTTTAACTTCTGTATGTTTAAGTAAATTAAATCAATTCCTTGCATTTTTATAATAAGTTACATTTTTATTTAGACTAACAGGGAATGTCACTTTAAATTTATGAGTTTAACTTGCCTGCTTGTGGGCGGGGCTTGCAGTCCCACAGTGTTTCTATGCGCACATGGCCAGCACTGATAATGGAACGCACCGCTGAGGAAGATCTCTGAATCTAGCAAATTTAAGTCGTGGACCTCGCAGTAAGTAATTTGTACTTTTTATCCGCAGGACGTGCGGAGAGCCTTGTCACGCCGGTCGGAGCAAGTTGCACCCCGTTACATTTCAGCCACCCAATATCATCATTGAGCATTCCAGGTTAGGTACAATGTGGTTATATATAGAAAAAAGCTTCCCCTGCTTTGTCCCAACACTCTCCCATAACCCCAAGTTCACCAGGGGATTCCTAACTGTACTAGTATGGCATTTTCCAATTCCCCGCACCAAGGCTATTGTGGCATCCGAGTGAAAGTTTCAGTTTAGTGCTTGACTAGCGGCAGTTTTGTGCAATAGGCCCATGACCACTAGGAATTAGATTGAGACCATCCAAATTCATGTGACATAGGACCTTTGCAGCCAATGTATAGAGACGACAAGTGATTCCACCCGTCAGGGTCCCAGAGGATAAATCAACCGCACCACCTACACCTTCCGAGAAAGCATCCTTTTGCCCTTAATTAGCATGATTGGACAGAGATACTGTCTGTTTATGTTAGAAAGCATAAGACATACAGACCAAAGTACTCAGGGAAGCCCCACAGACAACTTGTGGTCTAGCAGTCTCTTGTCTGACAAGTCCACCGGAAAACGCTGTGCCTTCTTTTGGTGCCTGGCATCCCCCATACAGCTGATGCTTGTGGGAACTATGGGAAAAATTCAAGAATAGCAGGCATGCTGATAAGTGTCATGGTGAACAGCCGCAGTGCTGAGGGTGCTATTCGTACATTGAGGGAAAAAGTAAAATTCTGCGAAAATGCCAAGTGGGATGAGGTGCGACTACATTCTGGCAAGAATACAGTCTAGCTTCTATTATACTGGAGAACGCTCACAAATCTCCTCGTGACCAATCGCAGAGTGGCACCAGCAGAGATCTGGAGCTGGTAGTCTCACTTCTTATACCTGGGTATAAAAAAACTATTTGATTCAATACGGAGAGATAGGATAAACTGTCACTTGGAAAGGCATGGTTTAATCAGGGATAGTCAGCATGGATTTGTTCAGGGAAGGTCATGCTGTACAAATCTGATCGAATTCTTTGAGGAAGTGACAAGGAGGATTGATGAGGGCAGTGCAGTGGATGTTGTCTACATGGATTTTAGTAAGGCATTTGACAAGGTCCCGCATGGCAAACTGGTCAGAAAGGTAAAAGCCCATGGGATACAGGGAAATGTGGCGAATTGAATCCAAAATTGTCACAGTAACAGGAAACAAAGGGTAAAAGTCGATGGATGTCTTTGCGAATGGAAATCCGTTTCCAGTGGTGTGCCACAGGGCTCAGTGTTGGGTCCCTTGCTGTTTGCGGTATATGTTAATGATTTGTACTTGAATGTAGGGGGCATGATTGGCAAATTTGCAGACGACACAAAAATTGGCCGTGTAGTTGATAGCGAAGAGGATAGCTGTAGACTCCAAGAAGATATCAACGGGTTGGTGGAGTGGGCGAAAAAGTGGCAAATGGAGTTCAACCCGAAGAAATGTGAGGTAATGCACTTAGGGAGGGCAGACAGTAAAAGGGAATACGCAGTAAACGGGAATATATTGAGAGGGGTAGAGGAAGTGAGAGACCTTGGAGTGCATGTGCACAGGTCCCTGAAGGTGGCAGTAGAGGTAGATAAGGTGGTGAAGAAGGCATACGGGATGCTCTCCGTTATTAGCCAAGGTATAGAATACAAAAGCAGGGATGTAATGATGGAACTGTATAAAACACTGGTAAGGCCACAGCTGGAGTATTGTGCACAGTTCTGGTCACCATATTACAGGAAGGACGTAATTGCTCTGGAGAGAGTGCAGAGAAGATTTACAAGAATGTTGCCAGGGCTTGAAAATTGCAGCTACGAGGAGAGATTGGATAGGCTTGGGTTGTTTTCCTTGGAGCAGAGGAGGCTGAGGAGAGACTTTGATTGAGGTGTACAAAATTATGAGGGGCCTAGAGAGACGAGATAGGAAGTACCTGTTTCCCCTAGTGGAGAGTTCAAGAACTAGAGGACATAGATTTAAGATGATTGGCAGAAGGATTAGAGGGGACATGAGGAAAATCTTTTTTACCCAGAGGGTGGTGGGTGTATGGAATTCGCTGCCCGCATTGGTGGTAGAGGCAGGGACCCTCAACTCTTTTTAAAAGTACCTGGACCTGCACCTAAAGTGCTGTAAGCTGCAGGGCTACGGACCGGGTGCTGGAAGGTGGGATTAGAATGGGCACCTGGTTGTTCTTCGAGCCGGCGCGGACACGATGGGCCGAATAGCCCCCTTCTGTGCTGTATCTTTTCTATGGTTCTATGGGTAATAAAACTGAGCTGTTTCTACAGCACCAGGATGGAGGATCAGTATGTCAGAGCTACCTCAGGAAGTGGCTGCATATTACAATCGCATATTAGGTGTCTGCCACTTGATATGCCACCAAGCCAATAAGGTGGTTTTACGGACGTAACGTTGTGCAAGTGTGATTAACACTCTATGCACACATGCAAATGTGTTTTGCCCTTGTGAACTGGCACATCTGGGAACATAATGCTTAGATTCATCATTCTGAATTTATTCATCAGAACATATTTTTCTTCAGATTTACATGATCAAAATATCTAGGAATAGAACTGAGTGGCAATGGCTGATCTCAGGCTACAGATAACATTTGTAAAGCCCTCAAGATTCACTCCTCAATGTATTACTGACTCACAACACGCTCCCAGGTAATACTCTGAATGTAACAAACAGAACATTGTCATAAAAGGTGCATTAATATCCACTGAATATCCAATAAATTTTTTTACAGACTCTAACTTAATGTCTATCACTTTTCAACCTGTCTGAACTGTGAAACAAAAGTGTGGAAAATCCTCAATAAAAGATCCGGAACGATCATCCACTTTACATCTGCTCTATTACTGAACAGATGGCAACATTTCCGTCCCATAAAGATTCATTTTTTTTTGAATGTCACATAAAATTTCAGTCACTGGATCTCCTATCCACACAATGACATTTTTACATCCTGGTACAAAGCTTTTTTTGTTGAGGGTATGAAAAGCCTTTGTTTTTTTAAACTTGAGCCAAAAGCTAACTCAATCCAATCCGAAGCTCTCTGTCTAATGCTGAAAGTAAGGGTTTCCTGCTCATTGTGATGATTTTGACGTTAGGTCGTCTTTAAGGTTTTTTCATCAAGTTTCACGCACGGCAGCCAGCCAGGTTGACAGGCCGCCTGACAGGCGGGAAAGCAGCAGGGGAGGGATCAGTGTCTTTGGGGTTTGTATGGGGGAGGTTGGGGAGAGATTGGAGTCTTCGGGGTTTGTATGGGGGAGGTTGGGGAGAAATTGGAGTTTGTATGGGGGGGGGGGGGGGGGGGGAGGAAAGAGAAGAGAGTGGGGGAAGTCGGACATCTTGGGAAGGGGTTCGGCCGATCAAGGGGTTTTTAAAAAAGTAAGTTGGTGAGCCACGGGGAAGCACTCCCGCTCTTCTTTTCCCACAAACAGTACAATAAAGGCACTTACCTCTTGGATCCAGCCCCTCATCTCCATTCCATTGGTGAGATTCACGAGCTCTGGGAAACCCGTGCTGGAGGCATTAAATTCGAAGGCCTCTCAAATTAAATTTAAAAACACCTACTTAATGTGTCATAGTGAGGTAAATTGCTCCCATAAGTACCCGCCCTCCTGCACTAATTAGGGACCCACCTCCGGCCAGTAGGTTACTCGCATGCATCAAAACGTGCCTCCATTAAACCTGGAAATGGTCCCGCTGGAAAAATCTATTATTTTAAACTTTCCACCCGGCCCCACCCCACCCGTTCTTGGGAGTTAAAATTCCCCTCCCTCCCCACCAACCCCCCCCCCTCCCCCCAGTCCTTGGGAGTTAAAATCCCCCCCCCCCCCAGTCCTTGGGAGTTAAAATACACCCCCCCCCCCACCCCAGTCCTTGGGAGTTAAAATCCCCCCCCCCCCCAAAGGTGTTTGACTGGCTCTGGCACCTATAGTAGGAGGCATATGGAGTTGGGAAGGGATTTCTCTCCCTATATACTCTAACTCAGCTGAGAATGGAGAACTCAATCCCTTCCCTCCTCCTCCTCCCTCAGGAAGTCTGGGCATGCACATCACTGAAGATACCTGTTGTCAGGGCAACACTCAAATAGGGCAGGTTTCAGACTATTGGCTGCCCACAACGCACTTGTTGTAAATAGTGTTGTAAATTGCACATGTTTTAAATATCTCTACTTTTGAGCTCACTTAATGTGACTGATCAGTTCCATTTGAGGGGATTTGAACCGCATCACACACATCGACATACCCTCTATTCATGATCACTCTGGAAAGCAACAGCCTGGGTAGCAAACGACAGTTAATCTTGTTCTCTGGTGGCAAGATGGAGTCAAGCCTGGCCAACTACTGCTGGTCGGGGAGATACATCTGCAGGGCTGTCAACAGCAGGAAAATATTAGAGGCGGGACTTATGATCAGGAAGGATGAGATTGTAAACCCGCTTGTACTTTCAAAGTGAGATACATCGAAGTAGGACTCATTTTTCAACTAAAATGAGTGAGCTCCAATTCAAAATGAGCAACAGTTGACTTCCATCATTACATGCCAGTTGTACGGATGCACTGGTGGCAGCTTGATGTAGGTTTTGGGATTGGGTACTTATGGGAGCAATTTACCTCGTTATGAGACATTAATTGGTATTTTTAAATTTAATTTATGAGACCTTTGAATTTAACACCTCCAGGTTTCCCAGGGCTCGTGAATCTCGCCGACCCCCTCAGTATGAGATGGGTGCATGGTGTGGTGGGGGGGGGGCTCTAGACGGGGAAGCAAATGCTTTGTGTGAAAAATGGGACAAAAAAAAAGTTGTTTTTTTAAATATGAAGTAATGAGTAGTGCAATGTTCCCTGGAATGCTTTAGATATCGCGTCAATCTCAGTTGTGTACGTAAATACAACTCCATCTTATTTTTGAGCCATCATTTGTCATCATTGGCCATGGTCCAATTGCAAATACATTTTTAAAAATAAACTGAAATAGAAAAACAAATGCTAATTAAATTTAACAGGAGTCCTTGTTAATTTGTTGAACTTTAAAAAGGCTGAGATTTCCTCTCGAAACTTATGGCACCACCTCCCACTCATTCTTTAGCAGGGCCTTAAAACTACAAGACTCCTTAGCTTCCTCAAGGTGCCTTTAGGTTTAATAACTGCAGTCAATGGCAAGTGCACGATCCTCTCACCGTCAGCGCCAGAAGAAATGGAAACTGCCTGCCTCACCTTATTCAAGTGGCACTAAAGAACCACTGTTCTGTCTTAACATCTGCTGCTCGCTCTGTTTTCTGCCCAGCGCCCAATGTGGAATGGCACCAGAAGGAAACAAAAACAGGAGAAAGCTGCCAGGAAGCAGGTACAGCTCTGTGCTCCCGAAACCAGTGTCGTAACGGAAAAGCACTGTCACTTTTTATTTCCTTCCACAATCTTTAGACAATTAAGACTCAAGCGTGAAGTCCATCTAATTGCAATTTCTTCATTTACCTCCCTGCTCTCAAACTCTTTCCCATCTTAGTGGTGTCCTATACTATGTCCCTTAGCCTTCCCAATAAAATAAAACTATCCACAGCAAACAACTGGCTGTCAAAGCAACACAACCAGTAGCCAAAGATTCCATGGCAGCGATCCTTGCAACCTAATTCCATTTAGACTCAGTAGATTTACCATCTTGGCTGCTCAAAACCTTAATGATAAATTAAATTTGGGGTTTATATTTTCCAACGACAATGATTAATGTACTATGTAAAGGTTCAGTGCTACAAAGTGCTTCAAATGCACTTCTGCTACAGCACTGCAATTTATCTCTGAGCTTGGATAATAATTATCTATTGTGCATAATCAAATTGAGATCTTATACTGAAGTGCTTACAAAATATATTAACCACATAAATTATAAAAGTGTTATAAACAAAGGAAGAAATAATGTCTAAATCATTTAAACATTTAAAAAAAAAGATTTATTGCCTCAGTTTGCCCAGTGTCTTAGTGGGTATAAGCCATAGCCCAGTATTCCACTGTGGAGGGCATCACAGTTCATCCCAATGTTGTCTCCACCACCTCCACATCTGTATTTTCCAGCAGGGGCATTTGGATAGTGATTAGCAGCAGGACAGCTGGCTGTTTTTTTTGCCAACTAACCCAGGGGCACGGAGGGCAACAATACCACTCAAACTGTTGTCCAGGTTGGGATCATTTAACTTCCCCCAGCTTAGCGATTAAACCCGGGACCCACCAGATCAGTGTCATACCAACTGAGGCATTTATGCACCCCAACTTTTAATTTCACGAAATTCCAAGCGACTCTCAACTGATATCGTTTGACAGATTCCAGCAGCATTTAAATCACGGCTGTGCTTCTCTACAAAATATGTTATTCATGTGTAGTAGGCAGCAAATATCATTTCCCTAAATACAATGGTTATACTGCACAGAAACCCCAATGCAGGTGGTGCTCTAACCCAAAACTCTCAATTCATGAGATCCTTTTTCAAAAAGGAACTCAAGGTGATGAGTCAAAGTTCACTGTACAGGACACTGCCAAGACTGCAAAGCAGTTAAAAGAAGACAAGGCAAATCAGGAAGTAGTGATGAGGTGACGCCAAGTTTGGCTTTAAGAAGCCAAATTTTTAAAAGCCGAAGTAGCCAAAGTAGAACAAAGGGAAGACTAAGCAAGGTAAGGAGTATCACAGTTTTGAGGTCCTAGAAAGAATGGATTAGAGCAGGAGACGATGCAATGAATCTTGCTTTCAAGAGAGGGGGGTTGTCAGGAGGAGGTAGAGTGTATCGCACGTTAGGATATATTTGGAGTTGGAGGGAAGAAAAGAGGAAAGTTCACAGGAGGAACTTTTATTTTCAGAAGAACAGATACTAATGGTTTCAAACAAACTGTACACTATATAGAGCAAGTAGGGAGAAACTGCTTCCTCTGGCAAGTGGGTCATGGATTTAAAATAATTGGTAAAAGAATTAGAGGGGAGATGAGAATTTTTTTCACACAGAGGGTTGTTCAGACCTGGAACGCACTACCTGAAAGAGTGGTGGAAGCAGATTCCATAGGAACTTGCAAAATGCAATTGGACATGTACTTGAAGAGGACTAATTTGCAGGGTTATGGGGAAAAAGCTGGGGAATGGGACTAAATTGGGCAGCTCTTTCAAAGAGCCAGCACATGCACGATGGGCCAAATGGCCACCTTCTATGCTGTAAGATTCTCACATCGTTCACCTGACGAAGGAGGTAGCCTCCGAAAGCTTGTGAATTTAAAATAAAATTGCTGGACTATAACTTGGTGTTGTAAAATTGTTTACAATTGTCAACCCCAGTCCATCACCGGCATCTCCACATCATGATATGGTGGTCAGAGGAAATGTAGCCAACTCTAGTTTTAAAGTTTTAAAAGTAACAGATTTAATTGGGATGGAAATAAAAGCACACTGAAAATAAAATACACACTGATCACCTCAGCTCAGTCAGTGGAACAAACAGAATTTACAGACTTTACAAGAAAAATTCCCACTCCACCTCCCCTCAATGGCTCAGTGGGAGAACACAGTGCTTAGTGTGATATTATGCGATAAAGGAAGAGTACAAGTTATGAATCCTGGTCTGTGCTGAATTAGCAGAGGCGTGATCAATGACTTCAGCACAACAGGGACAGGGGAAATCAGCCAGGGATCCTGGTCCTGTTTGCTATCCAGTGATCCCCTGCTGGAAAGTGCACATGTGTGAATATCGTGTGAGGATAAGATCAGCCTTGGCTATCATGCCTCCCACAGGCAAAAAGTTTGTTAATAACAACTTGCATTTATACGGTGCCTTTAATGTAGTAAAACGTCCCAAGGCTTTTCACAGGAGCATTATCAGACAAAATTTGATACTGAGCCACATAAGGAGTTATTAAGCTTGGTCAAAGAGGTAGGTTTTAAGGAGTGTCTTGAAGGAGGAGACAAAGGTAGAAAAGCAGAGAAGTTTAGGGAGAGAATTCCAGAGCTTAGGGCCGAGGCAGCTGAGGGCACAGTTGCCAATAAGAAACATAAGAAATAGGAGCAGGAGTAGGTCATACGGCCCTTCGAGCCTGCTCCACCATTCAACAAGATCATGGCTGATCTTCAACCTCAACTCCACTTTCCTGCCTGATCCCCATATCCCTTGATTCCCCTTGTGTCCAAAAATCTATCTATCTCAGCCTTGAATATACTCAGCGACTCAGCATCAGCATCCCTATGGGGTAGAGGATTCCAAAGATTCACACCCTCTGAGTGAAGAAATTCCCTTATCCTGATACTATGTTCCCTAGTTCTATATTCTACAGCCAGGGGAAACATTCTCTCAGCATCTACCTTGTTAACCCTCCTAGAACCTTATGTTTCAATGAGATCACCTCTCATTCTTCTACACTCCGGAGAGTATAGGACCATCCTACTCAATCTCTCCTCATAGGACAACCCTCTCACCCTAGGAATCAATCTAGTGAACCTTCGTTACACCGCCTCTAAGGCAAGTATATCCTTCCTTAGCTAAGGAGACCAAAACTGCACACATTACTCCAGGTGAGGTCTCTCCAAAGCCCTGTACAATTGCAGCAAGATTTCCTTACTCTTGTACTCCAACCCTCTTGCAATAAAGGCTAACATACCATTTGCCTTCCTAATTGCTTGCTGCACCTGCATGTTAACTTTGTGTTTCGGGTAAAAGGAAACCCAAATCCCTCTGAACACCAACATTTAATAGTTTCTCACCATTTAAAAAATATTCTGTTTTTCTATTTCTCCTAACAAAGTGAATATAACCTGACATTTCCCCACATTATACTCCATCTGCCACCTTCTTGCCCACTCACTTAACCTGTTGATATCCCTTTGCAGACTCTTTGTGTCCTCCTCACAGCTAACGCTTCTCCTCTTCATCTCAGTCTTAAATGGCTCTGTTCAATGTTGGGGCGAAGGAAATAATACTCACTTACTCAGCTCATAGATGAGAAATGACCAGTTGGGCAATGGGCTGGCAGTATCCCCAGAACCATTCTCCAGCAGAAGTCACTGCCTTAAGGAGAGACACAAAAATGGCTTACAACTGTAACACACACCGGCTGCCTCGCAGTGAGCTTAAGCTGATGAAAATAAACTGGTCCTGTGGTTGATCACCTCACCCAAAGCGCTCTCAACTGGAATGCTGCCTAATAATTAGAGGCATCCAATATACTCTGTTCAATGAATAACAGTCACATTAAACAGTTCATTTTTCCCCCATTTAATCCAATGTATTGCGAATGCACTCACTTCCCTAATGACATAACTGCCCTGCTTAGACGCACACAGAATGGATTCACATTTGAAAGTGAACAATCTGTCTTGCATTTGCACTGTGCTCACAGACTGTAAAGCTGTACACAATGTTTATGTTTTAAAATGTTACTTTTTCTTGTGATCAAGGTGAGGAACATCAGTGCTGGGAATGACCATTCTGGGACCCAGCAACAGCAAACATTCAGAGGTCACTGGGCCGATACAAATAAAACTCCCTCTTTTCCAGTGCAACATTACATTTCCAACATCAGCCATCCTTAAGGGCCATTTTTAATGTCAACTTGTGACAAACTGCAAGCAGTTCTTTGCCGTGGACACAGGCCCAATAGGAACTGATACGAGACTGTCTCAAACCCACTTTTTCACCCCAGCAGTCCAGGCTGGATTTGAATTTAGATCTCGGAGGTGAAAAGATGGTGAGCATCCTGCTATCAAACAGAGGAGATTGTACCAGAATGATTAAAAGAAAGCACCCATAGGGTTAACAGTTTAAACATCTCCCCTAAAATCAGAGACTGTGAAACTGTTATGTAATTTTAATGAAATTACAGAATGTTTTTGTTTCAGACTGTAAGTTAGTCACAAATGGCAATTGCTTTCTCAGGCGGTTTGGATCGGTTAAATAATTTGAAAAGCTGTTGCCTCTGGCTAATTTTTGTTTGTTCCCAGCCTCACATTCACAGTCTGCTGCCAGCAGCAACATTTTCATAGGCTGCCAACTTTGAAATAGACTGTAAATTAACTGTCCATCAAACTGCTCTCCACCGAAGCAAGGGCACGTCATTGGAGAGCAGGGAAAAGGAACTTCACTGATCAAGATTCTGCTGCTGTCCAGGTGTCTTATGCTAATGACATTTGGATTTTTTTTCCCCACTCCACTTTAATCCTTTATAGGTTATGTTAAGAACGCACACATTGATGATGGTATTGGGAGTTGGGCTAGGGAGAGAGAAGGGAGAATTCCTCCTCTGGCCACCAAAGACATCAAGTACACTCCCGGGTTCCTGGACCAGGCACAATCAACATCTCCCCCGTGACCGTATTTACATTACAGAAACGTCTCTGCAATATGATGCGGCTGCCCTGAGGTCGGACTTTGTCACAGTTATACCGTGGGGCAGAGCAATCACAGCTGAGTAGTTACTCAGAAGCTGCAAACCCAACTTTGCATTTCTAGCCGTAGATCTCCCCTAATGTTGGTGGTGGTGGGGGGTGGGTACCCATATCGGATTAGAATTCAGAAGTCGTAGCCAGAACAAAATGTGGTCCCGATGGCAAAAGCTCTTGGTACCATCTAGAGGCAAGGAGAAAAACGCACCTCACAACATGGTGCTCTGTGCTGCCAGGAGCGTAGGACATTTTGTTTATACTGAAACATAAATAGGTAAATAGTGGATGTATTAGGCATTGAATGCTGCATAATGTGCAGTGTATTTGCCTACTGCTGAAAAGAACCCCATTACGGTAGAAATAATGTGATGTCAGATACCTACAGCAGCTATGTCCTAGCATTGTTGATATTACTCTTTTACTTGTGTCCCACTGCCCCCTGTGAATCTAACAAGTAACTGCAACAAAACATTTTTAAAAAATGAATGTGTAGAAATATCATAAACAGCAAAACATTTGCTTCAAGTTTATGCTTTTGTGGCGAATGACATCATTGGAATCCCTCGTTAAAATTATCTATCATCGCCCTGCACCTGCAGCTCAGCGCCCAGCACCAGCAGCAGAGGTGGAGGTAGAGAGGCCAACCAGTAGAGCATGAAAGAAGTTTAGCCTCAAGATTATGAAGGCAAGAACTGTGGTTTTGGCTGCAGTGAAGGAAAGGTGGGGTGGGGGTGGGCAATATCCTGGAGGTGGAAGAAACCATTCTTGGCAATGGAGCAGATTTATGGAAGGAAATTGAGCTCATGGTCGAGAAGAATGCTGAGGGTAAGCAGCACCTGATTCAGCCTGAGATGGCAACCAGGGAGGTTATTGGAGTCAAGGCCAGAGGAGTATTAGATACTGCTGGGAATTCAATAGGATGGCTTCTGATGAGGGAAATGACAGATTATCCTGTATTCCTAGGCAGCTGAAAGCACGGCCGCCAATGGTGAAGCGAAGAAAATCGGCGATGGGCAATATGGCTTGATGTTGGAGAGACAAATGGAGAGCACAGCAACAGCCTTTGATTGATGGAGAAGGCAAAGAGATATAGCTGGATGTCATCAGTGTACACGTGGAAGCTGACCTCACGTTTCTGGGTTATATTGCTGAAGGATAGCATGTAAAGGGGGCAAAGAAGGGGACCAAGGATGGACCCTTCTGGCACACTGGAGGTGATCATGGGGACAGAGAAGAGTATCAGCAGAACCAGGAGAACCAAATGCCAGGGAAGTGGCAAAAGAAAAGCATAGCAGAAACAAGGATTAGTAAACAATGTCAAAAGTAGTGGAAAGGCCAACGATGATGAGGAGACAGTCTCACTGGTGATCTCATTACTATGGTTGGGGCAGAGGTCAGATTGGGACAAAGGTCTCAAGAAAGGAGCGGTGAGAGAGATGGAAGCATCATTTCCAGGTGCACTGCAAGAACCACTTGCATTTATACAGCACCTTTAATGTAGTAAAATGTCCCAAAGCGCTTCACAGGAGCTTTATCAAACAAAATTTGACACCGAGCCACATAAGGATAGGTGACCAAAGGCTTGGTCAAAGAGGTAGGTTTTAAGGAGCGCCTTAAAGGAGGAGAGAGAGGCAGTGGTGGAGAGGTTTAGGGAGGGAATTCCAGAGCTTAAGGCCTAGGCAGCTGAAGGCACAGCCACCAATGGTGGAGCAAGAAAAATCAGGGATGGGCAAGAGGCAAGAATTGGAGGAGTACAGAAATCTCAAGAGAGTTGTAGGGCTGGAGGAGGTTAGAGAGAGAGGGAGGGGCGAGGCCATGGAGGGATTTGAAACAAGGATAAGAATTTTAAAATCAAGGCGCTGCTTGGCTGGGAGCCACTGTAGATCAGCGAGCACAGCGGTGACGGGTGAACAGGACTTGGTGCGAGTTAGGGCATGGACAGCAGACTTTTGGATGAATTCAAGTTTATGGAGGATGGAAGGTGGGAGGTCGGTCAGGAGAATGCTGGAATTGTCAAATCTAGAGGTAACAAAGGTTAAGGTTTCAGTAGCAAATGAGCTGAGGCAGGAGCAAAGACAGGTGATGCTACAGAGGTGGAAGTGGACGGTCTTGGTGATGGAGTGGATATATGGTTGGAAGCTCATCTCAAGGTCAAATAGGAAGCCAAGTTTGCAAATGGTCTGGTTCAGCCTCTGACAGTGGCCAGGGAGAGGGATGGAGTCGGTGGCTAGGGAACGGAATGTGCAGCGGGGACCGGATACAATGGCTTCGGTCTTCCCAATTCTTAATTGGAGGAAATTTTTGCTCATCCAGTACTGGATAGCGAACAAGCAGCATGACAAATCAGAGACAGTGGAGGGGTCGAGGAAAGTGGTGGTGAGATGGAACTCGGTGTTATCAGTGTACATGTGGAACCTGACATCGTGTTTTCAGATGATAGGAAGATTTCCTGGACTTTGGAAAGAAAGAGATGGTCTTCAGTTGGAGAGAATAGAAGAGTTGAGATTGAGTTTCTTGAGAAAGGTGGTCTTGATGCTGGTAAGTATGGGATCCAGAAGATAAAGTTGGGTGGTCAGGACCTTGGATGCGAGACGGATTGAGGAGGCAGGTGGTGGGCTTCATTAATGAGAGAAGCATGCTGTGGGGCCGAGAGAGAGGAAACTGCAGAGAACAGAATAGGTAAGGACATGAGAAAGTCCATGAATTACTCATATATTGAGTCTGAGGCAGGGAGGGAGGTCTGAGGAAGGGGTTTGTGGTGGAGTAGAGGTATTTTGGGTAGTTTCTGTTTTCCATGATGATCTTCAGGATAACTGGTCTATTCTTATTGCTTTAGCCTTTAATCTCCAATGAAAACTTCCAGCTATTCGAGGTTCATTTGGTAAGAGAGGTTAATAGAAAGAACTACTAAAATTGCCCAAAATCTGAAAATTTCTGGCCTTGCTTTTAGGACCTGGGTGGGAATCCAAGATTGTTAATAGGACTTATTCTAGAGGTCTTAAATGAAGCTGATCTGGCAGCCTCTATAATGAAGCCCTCAGAAACTATGTGTAATTAGACATTTATTCTGTAATTCACTCAAAAGCGCCCAAACGTGTCCTGTTGGTGCTGGAGTGAAAGCTCTTCTACAGACAAGGATAGAAGCAGGATAAAGGGAGCTCTGAGCTCCATATAGTCCATGCTGTGGATAACCTGAGAGTGTTAAATGCTGGCAACTTGGGGAGTAGAACTGTGTTTTTTCCAACACACTCATCTGTTACACTTTGATAAGCATAAAATTCACCATCAAAAATAACAGATAATTTGCTAGCAGCTCTAGTCATCCCTATGCCTCAGTATTTAATGCCCAGTCTGTATCATGGCGTTGAATCATTTAATGCGTCTGAGCATTTAAATCAGGCAAAGAGAACACTGCCTCCAGGCATGGCACCAAGTAAATCATACTGTATTCCAGTGCACACATCTCACCTGCTTGCACTCTCTCGCACCGGATTCCTTTCATGCAGAAATAGAAATAGCCTAGGTAGTCTTCAGGTTTGGTGAGGAATACATCAGAGTAAAAATAAACGGAGCAGAAAATTAGAACACTCTCCTTAACTTGAATGCTGAGGTACATTACATTCAAATAAACTGCTGTTTTAAATGTCCATATCCCTCTGTATTTTTCCATTGAAGAGTTTATTCTGTTAACTATGTGACAATAAAACAGGTTTCATTTAAGTTTCAGTCTGTTCACGCACTTGCACAAAAGATTAATAGCCCCCTTTCACTCCTTTGTAACTGGTAATCTGTTCATTGCTCATCTAAACAGGACAGTTTAACGCTTCATTTTTCACCAGCCACTGAAGTTTAGTAAATGTACGCCATTTCTGAACACCTCCCAGCCTGAAGATGCTTTGGACAATTCTTTGATCTTACCTTACCCCTCAAAGGGCTGGTTGTCCACTCTTTCCCCTTGAACAATCACGTCACTACTTCTCCCATACAATTCATTCTGGTCCCAACTAAGAACGTAGCATGTTACAAAATGATGCTCAGTAACACTTTCATGATGTGGCTGTAATTTCATTCGAAGAGAAAGTGACTGGATAATTGAGGCTGTGTCTGAATCATCAGCAGCAGCATTGAATTTGGGTAACACTGAGTGTTGAGGATGTGTTAGCAAAAGATTTATTATAAAACAGAACTTTTATATCAATTATAAATCATGCTTCAATTGTGCTCCAGGATATTAGAATGAATGAACCTGCATTAATATAGAGCCTTTCACACCCTCCGGACATCCCAAAACACTTCACAGTCAATGAATTAGGTCCCACAAATAGCAATGAGATGAATGACTAGTTAATCTGTTTATGTGGTGTCGATTGAAGCAATAATATTGGCCAGCACACTGGGAGAACTCCCTGCTCTTCAAAGAATGTGCCATGGGATCTTTTATGTCCACCTGAATGTCTCATCTGAAAGATGGCACTTCCAACAACGCAGCACTCCCCAAGTACTGGACTGAAATGTCGGACTACATTATGAGCTCAAGTCCTGGCATGCAGCTTGAACCCTACCATCTTCTGAGCCAAGTTGATATTTAATAATTAATAAATTAGAAAATGCTGTTTTGCAAGTGAAAAAAAATAATTTCACTAAAGCTTCTACTAATGCCTGAATTTCCAGTGTCATTCTGGCTGGTAGGTCCCTAACTGTAGATGCAAACTGGGATATGCCAAGTTTTGCCCTACATGGCAGACTACCACCTTGGAAATTTAACCCAGAGGGGCTCAATGGCAGTCAGAAAAAAAAGCATCAGGATTTAGTCCCTGATTCAGGCTGATTGGAGTGGAAAATGCTCCATGCACATGTGCATGTGAAAACATACCTGCCATGTCAAGTGGTGGGATGGATGGTTGCACTGGAGCATGCTCATGAACTTCTTCAAAACAACAGACTATCATGCTGGAATGCGCCATGCGTGAGGACACGGAGAAGTAATGAATGAGGCTCAACTGTGAATGTCCCAGCAGCCTCCACTCTTCCCAGACCATAAACGAATAGCTCACGAATGCTCATTTTCTAACCTCATTGAGAAGAATAGAGCTTTGGCCAAGGTACTGAAGAGTGGCTACTGCCATTAGAATTATGCGTCGGTATCAGGTGCCATTTTCGAAAGAGAGGAAAAAAGTGGAAGAGAAAAGCTGCCGCAATGGGGACACGTAATGTGCTATGCCACTATTCACACTCATATGTAGACACACCCTCACATACACAAAATCATACATACACAAACAACTATACAGCTTGCTGATACTTTTAAACAACTGCAGAAGTGAATGAGTGAAAGTCCTCTGACCTTTTAAAAAAACAATTTTAAAGGAATAAATTATTTGTGAATGACAGGACACATTCAAAACATGGTCAAAAGGCCATGCAATTGTTTTTTTTAATAAATGGAAGCCAGAGGCTAATCGGAATGTCACTTATAAAATTTGATTCAAATCAGTTTAAATATGTCTTAAATTATTAAGATGACAAGACAGTGCTCATCAATAGGTAGATGGATAGCTAGCTGGAAGGTGACACTGAATAAATCCAACTCTTGTACTTGGAGTGGAATCTAATTTAAACTTTGTTAAAAAAAAATGTTGTACAAGGTAATGCAAGGAATGAATCTGTGCAGACAGCAACAAATAAAAGTTAGCATAGCATTCAGTTCCACCTTGACAGATATTAAAAGGAAACATTTGTCACTGGTCTTTCGATCTGTGTTTTACGATATGGTGCTGGTATATCAGCAGATTATTTGCTAAGTAAACAAACTGTCTCAGAGGCTGTCACTGTGTGCTGTGTTATCCTGAAGCAATGTCCTGTAACCACTGAAGATGATTTAAATCTTACTCCGACCACTCCCTTTTATGTTGGTGAAGTAGTCCTGAGGGGAACAATGCTCAAACAAAGTTCCATGACCTCCACGTGCCATATCTCCCATATTTATTTTTGTTTTCCGACCACTGGTCCAAATCGAGCTCACAGGCCTGGATTTTCTGATCTGGCCGAGACCCTACCGAATAAGTGGTGGGCTGGGCTTTGCACCCACCTGGACCACCAGGCATTCCTTCTGCTAATAATAATTGGGGCAGGCTCCTGGGAGTATTTATGCTTCTGCCACGGGTGGGGAAGGAAATTCTCGGCAACACGTTTTTCTGTAATTGGATTGCACTTGGCTGCATCGTTGAGGTACTGTCCGTCAGATGAGACATGACACTGAGGTCAAGTCTGCCTTTTGAAATGGTTCAGGCGGAGGGTAAAGATGGCACTTTTTGAAGCAGGACGTTCTCCCGTTGTTCTGTTCTCCCCACAAACACCATCAAAAATTCAGATTAACTGGCCATTCATCTCATTCCATTTGTGGGATGTTGCTGCTTCAGAGCAGCTACAGCATTTGTTTACATGAATTATCACAAATTCAAAAGTAAATTCATTGTGTGAAGCACTCTGAAATGTTTCAACATGATAAAGAGGCACTATATCATAGTATCATATCATGGTAGGTACAGCATAGATGGAGACCATTCAGCCCATCGTGCCTGTGCTAGCTCTTTGTAAGAGCTATCCAATTATTTCCACTCCCCTGGTCTTTCCCCATAGCCCTGTAAATTTTTTCCCCTTCAAATATTTATCTAATTCGCTTTTAAAAGTTACTATTGAATCTGCTTCCACCACCACCCCCCCCCCCCTTTCAGGCACAGCATTCCAGATCATTACAATTCACTGCGAGAAAAAATGTTAGCTACTAATCTATTCTCGGTCTCTCTTTGCTCCTTTAATTCCCTTTTTTTTAGATCTCTTCTGTACTTTCTGTATTTAGCCTGATTCTCTACTGTATTATGAACCTTGCATTGATCATAAGCCTCCTTTTTCTGTTTCATTTTAATCTCTATAACTTTAGTCATCCAGAGAGATCTAAGCTTTGGATGCCCTTCCTTTCCCCCTCGGAGGATGTGCCTACTTTGTACCCAAACCAACTCCTCCTCGAAGGCCATCCATTGTGCAATTACTGTTTGGCCTACCAATTTTTGATTCCAATCCACTTGGGCAAGATCCCTTTTTAACTCATCAAAATTAGCCCTCCTCCAGTTATGTATTTTCACATTTGATTGTTCCTTATCCTTTTCCATAACTATTCTAAATCTAATGATATTATGATCACTGTTCCCCAATATGCTCCGCCCACTGAAACATGCTCCACCTGCCCATCAATCTTGCATATGAATGCAAGATTATTCTTCTATTAAAAAAGATTAATGGACCTCAAGAGAGCAGCTCACAGTCCTTATGTCTATAGTTTATACACATGAACTTCCTTCAGCTTGCTGACTTTCGCTTCCTTGGTGTTAGCATGAACCATTTGTTAGAAGCAATAAGAAAGCTATGGAACACACACTGCTGAAAAGATATGGCCTGGGTGAGGGATCGGGGATGGGCACTGTCAGTCACGTTCAAGCCGGGAAACAAATAGGCAGAGAGAACCTAAGGATAATAACACCATGTGCAATGGAAGTATACTTCACAAAGGCAGAAAACTGTCAAATTGTTCCAACTTCAAGAGACCTTTGGTGTTTTTTTAAAATAATTTTATGAAAATTAAGAGAGGGTACTTGCAGGAATTGCTTTCTATGTACAGGCAGTAAAGCCTGTATTTGCAGGGTTTAAATGTTCAATTTGTAATTATGTCATCTTCTATAGAGCAGTGCTGTACCAGTTTTGTGTTTTAATTCTTAAATTACAATACTTAACAAATGAGCCTAATTACACTTCACAGCCGGAAATGATACATTTCCTGATCTTAACAGCCCAAAAAGCACACTGACAGGATTAATGCGTCTAAAATGAACTCGACAAACAGCTGCAGCTTCCTTTCTCTGGGACAACGGGACTGCTCATCAGCAGACTTTCTTCTTTCCATTCCGTAGGTTTCAGAATTTACACATACTAACAGAGGTGTCACGTGTGCAGAGCTGAAGGTTGCCAAGGAAGAGTCAAATTGCCAATGGGAGCAGTGGCATTCGACTGATACTTCAATATTTGATGCAATGATTTCATTACGGATAGAATGACACAACATTTTGATTTCTAAAGAGTCAAATGTTAAACTCGGACTCAGCTAAAAGAGAGAAACAATAAGTGGAGGGTTTTATTTTATTGACATGACAAATATTCAGAGTTTGAGCTCCATTGATGGCTCAGTGAGTAAATGCACTGCCAGTGTAATACTGAACCACCTAGACCAGAATGGCCCAGGTTCAATCCTCAAGTCTGTGTTGAGTTAGCTGATCTCAGCAAGGGCATTATTAAGGATACTGAGATTGGCCAAAGTGCACTAGGAGGGAGACATTAAAAATCAGCCAAGATCCCTGCTCATTATTACTATCCAATGACTCATGCTGAAAAGTGCACATCTTGGACAGAGTCATGCTCAGCTAAGACGCTTCCCCATGTCCAATAGCCATCTGACACTCCCTACCTTAGCTCACACATTAAGAAAGGCACATTATGGAGGGCTGCTGCCCTAAATGGAATTATGTCGCAGGGTGAATCAATGTGTTCGGGGGGGGGGGGGCGGGGGGAAAGAAAAAGATGGTTCAGAATTTGACCAAAGGATGAGATCAAATACTGAAATCACCACACAGGCCGACTTAACTTGAGAATGTCAGCTGGAGGGAGTTCTCTTGCTGTTAGGGTTGCTTCCTGGGATGTCTTTGTACTCAACAGAACTGGGAGAACGAGTGTGTAAAGACCTGGAGGATCCATGCTTTTAATCGAAAAAAAATCCTCTCTATTGAATGTTACAAATATAAAAATATTTTCTCCCAATTTTTCTACCCCTCCTCATGTCCCCCTCGCTGCGAACAAGTTGTCTCTTCTTTCGATTTAAGATGCTGCAAGAACCAAGAGAGATTGTTGACAGTAATCTGCAAAGCTGACCGTGCTGCAGCTTAAGCTGAAGGCTGAGTGTTGCTGTGCTGTTACCGAGTCACAGCTGGAACACATACAGTTTGAGATGAACATCTGTCAACACTAAAAACTACTGATAATAATTCAAAATCAAAAGGAACATTAGAGTTGTGACAAATTTGCTTTCAAATGAGAAAAGAAATGTGAACAGAAAAAGTACATTCCCTTTGGAAATATTGCACATTTGCAAGCCAAATATTTAGAGGAAAGATCAGTAAATGAGAGTCGGTACTGTGACAAAATTCTCCCAAATACCACATTCCAACCATAGATACATGGAAGTTACATTCATTTCAGGCCATGCCAATTCAGTGGCTAGTTCAAACTGCACCATCAATGAGAAGGATGCAAATTTGAAACCCAGATCAGCTTCTGCACCAAATTTCTTCATATTCTCTCTCTCCTTTCTCCCTCCTTCAGAAGCAGCACAGGACGGTGAAGAACGTTTGAGAGTGGGGTGGGGGAAACAATGGGACAACTCATGTTGCCCAATTCAATTATCTATTTGGCGGAGCGATCACAAACAGTCATTGAGGTTGGCAGTGGAGAAAATCAACATCAGGAAAAAAAAAATTGGAAGAAATTTAGGCCAGAATGTTATCACTCAGACGATCAACTGACCAGTCAGTTTAATAACCCACAAATCTGGTGGATCAATAGCAAATATTCTTTTCCTCATCAAACCGTAACCTGGGCTCCATATTCATTGCAGTTTCTCTAATACTCCAACTCTTTTTTTACTTTGTATTCACTGGGTGTTTGACAGAAGTGCAATAGAGTGGGAGTAGAATCCTGGTGACGGCTCACAATTAGTCCAAGAAACAGACCAACACCAATCACTCCCATTGTGGAGTGCCTGCTCTTCACTGACCTACTCAATAAATGTGCCACTTATAGGTCATCACAGAGGAGCCCTTAAATTGAAATTACTATCTGAACAAAATCTTCCATAAAAGCAGGTACAAGGCATCTAAGAATTAGCAGTTTATGTTTCAATTAACAACTCCCAGTGGTTTCTTCCCCTTTAAGGCATTAAATAGTCTAGCAAGTAATTTAAAATGGAATAAAATAAGTCTGTGATCAATACTTCTCATGGACAATATATACTATACTTGTACACACGTATTCCGGGTGTGGGGGGGGGGGGGGGGGGGGGTGATATTTTGCTGGAGTAAAATCATTCTGCTGCATCATTGCCGAAGTCACCTTGGCACTGTTTCTGTTCCAGTGTCTTTCCAAGTCAAGGCCTTTGGTCAGTACTAGCACTGGATCCACAACCCCGAATCACTATTTGTAACCTCTGATTGAATTTTATTCACCAATGTTCACAGCAACTTGGTAAATTGATTTTCTGACTTGCCTCTGTCCCCTCTACTAGTCAATGGGACTCAAGAGCTGTCAAATTTATACATAAGGAATGTTACTGTAGGGGAATATGCGGAGCAAATTACTCCCTTCAGGATGATGAAAACAACAGTGCGAATTGTTAAGAAGCCAGTGTCATGCCTCATTTCTGATGTCAACACAACAACTCCAAGCTACATGTGCAAACCCAAAATGAAGGGTGTGCATGATTCTGAGAAGGGTGAAAGGGAGAAAATGGAAAGCAACATAGTCTAGCTTGATAAATTCTGAGGAAAACACATGCCGAGAACGCATATGAAAATGCAATCAAGAAGCTCAGATAGTTGATGAGGCACATGGCCTATTGCCGCATCATATAAAAGCCCAGGTAATGCACCAGTGCATTAGCTGTTTTTGACCCAAAGCTAAAAAAGATAATGGGGTAAATTTTAACAATGAGGCGGGATCTCAGCAGGGCAATAAGCGGGTGGGAAACTGTGAAAAAATTTTTGTGCGTTTTCTTCAGCAATGGCGACTGAATTGAAGGCCCTTAATGTGACTTCCGAGTTCAGTGTCTCCAAGCTGCGCTGTGGGCGTACTACGCACTCGAATGACGTGCAGGCAGCAGGAGCATTTAAAGGGCCATTGCAACCATGGGTTTTGAGGGAGAAAGGAGCAATTTAAAGAAATGGAAGAACAAAGGTCAAAGCCAGCACCCCGTTTTACTGACTCCTCACTTGAGTTGCTACTGGCAGCAGGAGGGAAGTCCTATACCTGGAGGATAGGAGGAAGCACCTTGCCTCTGCCACCAAGAAGGCCTGGCTCGAGGTGACGGAGGAGGTGACCAGCAAGAGCACAGTGCTAAGGTCGTGGGTGCAGTGCAGGAAGCACTTTAATGACCTAACTAGGTCAGGAAAAGTGAGTACTATTACTGATTCACCTACATCCTGTGATGCACATCACCACCACCACCCACCCTCCTCACTCTGTCTTGCCAAGCCTACTCCATCACATCACTCCTCACACCCACTTAAGTTTCATTATCAACTTACCTTCACTTTCTGTGCACTTCCTCACCTCCCCATTACTCCCACTCACCCCAATCCTGATGCAATGTGATCAATCTGTCTGATAGTCATTCTCTGGTGCATCACTTTTATGGGCAGCCTCATCCAAAGCAATGCATCCATTGGGTGACCTCGTCACACTCACACATTTGTTCTTTCTCCTTGTAGGAGAAGAGCGCACAAAATGCACAGGAGAGTTGTCGGACTAGAGGGGGGCCACCACGAATAGTGGCCCTGACACAGGCGGAGGAGGCATTGGAACTCAGCCGGATGCAGGAATGCCTGGCCATCGGAGATGCCGAGACTGGCACCCTGCGAATGTCTGGTGACAGAACTTTAACGTCCCTCACATATCATGAATTGATGTTATCAATGATTGAGATGTTGCACACCTCAGGATGCTCATCGCAACATCACTTCTGTGATGATTCTTAATATTGCTGTATGTTCTCTTCCAGGGTCTTTAGGAGTGGACGATGTGGACATGGGCGATTCCTCAGAGGAGCTCTCTGCCTCTGTCACGTTATAGCAAGCCATGCACTAGCGCAGATACTCGCACCTCGGTGGGTCTTATCAGAGAGTTAGTTGGGTTATCACCTGGTGAGTCACCACACACAAGTGAGCAAAAGCAGACACTGGTGGCAGGGGCAGCTGTGGAGAGTCCGTGTCGGTGGGCGGTCTCCTCTCCAAGCTCTGCTCAGCTGGACACGGGTGGTGAACCCCGGGGGCCATCCTTGAAAAGGAGAATGATCGAGGTACAGATGCACCTTTGCGACATATTGGAAGACTTGCTACGCTCAATCTGCACACTAGCGGAGAGGATGGAGGAGTCCACCTCCAGCATTAGTGAACCGGTGGCACAGGTAAGTGTGGGAATGTATGCGATGGAGAGAATGGCAGCTTCCATGGTGCCTCAAGCACGGCTTACCAACGAGTCCATTCAGGCTCTGACAACGGCCGTGCGGACTCAAGGTGACCAACATTCCGCCGCCTTAAATAGGCAGACTAATACATTAGCAGTGGCCTTACAAGGCATCACACATGTCCTCCAAGCTATTGTCCAGAAAAGTGGTAGGAGTGATGTGGCCCTGGCCCAGGAGAGGGATAACGGCGAAAGGGGACATGGAAGTGGGGACCCCACTCAAAGCGCTCCCACGTCTCACCCATTGCCGCCCCCCTCAACTGGTACCCGCAATGCTGCCTCCTCTCCAGATGGCCGAGTCTGCCCCTGCACAGGTGCAGATGGAGCAGTCTTTGGCAGGGCCCTCATGGGCTCCAAAACCCAGAGGGCGCAGGCCCAGAGCATCTCAGCAGTCAGGGCAGGGACCTGAGCAACCTGCCGCTACCTCTGCTGAATCCACAGGGGATGCACTCCGTAGAAGTAGTAGGAAGACGAAAGCGAAGGATTTGTGATCATCAAGGGTATGCGCAAGGGTGTCTGACGCAATGGCACGTTTTTCATTCCTGCACATTAAATGTTATAATTGTCACCATCACTGCCACATTTTGACCATTCTTGAATTCCTTTCGTGAAAGCACCCTTTCATGTGCTTCATCATGATCGGCGAGACTTGATGCCACCCATTGAGCTCGTTTACAATGGGTGTATGTATGGTTTTCGGACTGTTTTGTGCAAACGGAGGGGGTGGGGGGGGGTGGTGCTGGTGTTGGTGGTGGTCATCCCAGGTGGTCTGAGTACTTGACTATCTTCACCTTGCAGATCTCCGTATGAGAATCTATCAAATATGAGTGACTCCCTGGCATCACGAGCAGCCAGGTTGTGCCGTTGCTCTGCTGATGGGTTGCCCATCATCATCGTCCTCCTCCTCCTCCCCTCATCTTCTTTAATGTTGATGGTAGGTGCGGATGCTTCATGAGCGCATGGGACCTCATCCACCTGTAACCATTTCTGTTGAGCGATGTTGTGCAGGACGCAACACACGACTATTATTCTACACACCCTCGTCGGTGAGTACTGAAGGGATCCCCCAGATTGATGCAGGCACCTGAAGCGCATCTTGAGCATTCCTATGGCTTGTTCAATGACAGACCTGGTGGTGATGTAACTGTCATTATACTGCTGCAGTGCCTCGCTGGTGGGGTTTCTCAGAAGTGTCATAAGTCACGTCTGCAGGGGGTATCCTTGTCTCCAAGGAGCCGGCCCTTAAGTCTGTCTTGTGCGTGGAAGAGGGCTGGGATGTTGGATTCGCGCAAAACGAAAGAATCATGGCAGCTGCCAGGGAATTTGGCATGGACCTGCAGGAACCTCTTCCAGTGGTTGCAAACCAGCTGCGCATTGATGGAGTGATATCCCTTTCTGTTGAAGAACAGTCCTGTGCAGGTCTTCAATTGCTATGTCTGCGCAATCAATTGCGCCCTGTACCCGTGGGAAGCCAGCCAGAGAGTGGAAACCCAATGGCTGATGGGGAAGTTGAGGTAGTTGGACGCCCTGGCAAACAAGCCATCGTGACCTGTCGTATACACGTATGTGCAGACGACGGAGAGATCCTGGTGATGACACTGGTGGCGCTCTGGAAGGATCTGGAGGCAAAGAAATTGAGGGCAGCGGTGACTTTAACTGTGACGGGCAACGCGTTGCCACCCGGCCCAGCTCTGCATGAAGGACTGTGCAGATGTCTGCGACCATCTGGCGACTCAATCTGAGCCTTCGTAGGCACTGCTCCTCAGAGAGGTTCAGGAAGCTCAGCCTCTGCCTGGAGACCCTCTCACGTGGATAGTGCCTCCTGTGACCTCGGCCCATCCATTGGTCCTTGTGGCGCAACTCTGTCTTGTGGAGCTGCAATTCCGAGAACTGCACGCCGCGCCTGCCGCGGATGATGATGTGCCTCCTCCTCAGGTGTACTGCTGAATAAATCCATATCCGCCCCCAATCCCGACGGTGTCAGTTTGAGGGGGTCCAAAATGTAGTTAAATATGCCTGAACACAAGAATTCTAAGCGTGAACAGAGAAATCTCAGTCTAAACACACAGCACCCCAGCCAAAGGTTTGTCAGAGAGAACTGATTGCCCTGCTGCAAAAACGCACCTTTTCTTCACGTGGTCAATCACTGGTTTAAAGGTCCAAATGGGTGTCGGCAGCAACTTGCCTCCGTTTCCATGGCATGTTTCAGAGACCACGGGAGACACATTCAGAGAAAGTTAAAATAGTTTGTCTGGCTGAAGACACAAAAATTTAATCCCCTTAACTGCTTCAACTGCATTAATTGGCCCTTTTGATTGGCACATAAAGCCGGCGCGGCTTCCGCATTTCAGAAGCGGGAGCGTACCCAGATGCGTCTGGGCCAAACCCGGAAGTCGACGGATTGGAGCCAGGATGCGGTCCCGCTTCCAAAACCAACAACTTGTACTGCCTGCCTGCCCCAACCCACCCGTTCGTGGGGGTTAAAATTTATTCCAATGTGTCAGTTTGGCTCAGCTGGTAGCACTTTTGTCGCCAAGCCAGAAAGTAGTGGATTCAAGCCCTACTCCTGGACTGCAGCGGACACGCTAATGCAGTTCTGAGAGAGTGCTGCATTGTTGGAGAAACCATCTTCCAGATAAGACATCAGACTGATGTCCCAAGTGCCTTAAGCAGATGCTAAAAGAACTATTTCTCCCTCAACCAACACCAAACAGATTAACTGGTTAGTTATTTTATTTGCTGTTTGTGAGACTTCACTGTGCACCAATTGTTCCTGTGCTTGCCTATATAGTAACAGTTGGTGTACTTCATAAAGTAATTCATTGAATGTGAAGCACTTTGAGATGCCTTCAGGACATTACAGGGCAGTCAAAGCCGCTGTTACTGGGCAGGGGGAGCCACCATTACAGGGAAGGCACAGCTGCATTATTGGGCACATCTCTGCAATTGACAAGAGAGCACAATGCCTAGTCTAATAAATTTAATATTTATGACTTTGTCAAGTCTGCTGGAAACAAAGTTTCAAAAGTAATTTTTGACAAAACAGTAATGACTACATAACTACTGAAAATACTTTACTATTGAAAAAAGACTGCTTAGGACACACACTAAAAAAAACGTACATTAATTCCCTGTTATACGAGTGAAATAGCTCACTGTTCACCAATAAATCACTGATCTAGATGTCCAGGTTATGCAGCCACCTCGGACTACAAACAAGAGAAATATTTTTCAGTGGAAAAGCTAACAGTTCAAATGGCATTTGACTATTATGACTGTATTCAAAGGACATATGATTAATGCATTGACTCAAGATGATGACCTACCCCGAAGTAATTGATTTTCCCCATTCGTTTGACTCTTTCCCCAGAAAACCCAAAGTAATATTGTGATGAAGATTCTACAGCTGAAACCTGCTCGGTATTTCCAACACTTTCTGTTTTTATCCAAAATACTTATTGTTCTACCACCTCCCTTCTTAGAAAGGGCGGTTCATTCAATCAAAGAATGAGACATCACACAAGTGGCTTCCCTCTCAGTGGAATAACATTAAAAATACTCTCTTGTCCTTCCATAGTGCTGAGACTCAGCACCACTGCTGGCCAAATGCGGGGAGAATCAAATGCAGAACAATAGAGGATTGCATGGAGACAGAGGAAGAGGTATCCACAGCATCAAAAAAAGGGAATATCTGGGGATAATGACAGTGAGGGGCTGAGAGATTTTGCAGCACAACTCAAATGTGCAAGAATGAGTTGACAGAAGTCATCTTACCAGCAACCTATCCAAGCAGTTGACACTGTTTGTCACAGCATGTCAGGCATTTTATTTATGTAATTTGAAAATGTATATAACAAAAGACTTGAATCATTTTCAGTCACTGAATCATTTTCAGTCATTATACTCCAACTGTGAAGTAAGTAGTTTAACTGTGGAAGGTGGGAGGAATACGACTAAAGTTAAACACTCCTCATTTACACTAGGACATTATTAGGCAAGCAGAGCCACCATTACTTATGGGATATTCCCCTAAACAGAGACAGAAACATGCATGTGTGCTCAATTTTATCAGTCTTCGTGGTAGAGGAGGATACAGGACGCACACAATGACTTATTACATTGTGAAATGGCAAGTACTGTATACTAAGTCTGTGTGTAAATAACCAAATACTATTAAGCCGTTGCTATGCTGAGTGAGATCGGTACTGGTGTGGTGTATTCCCAGTGTGGGAACACCTGTTTTTACTGCAATGGGAACAGCAGAATTAACATCAGCTAGGACACAAAGGTCTACACAGCTGAAGGAAGCCACTTGTCGCATCTGGCTCGTCCTTCCATAGAAATTTATAGCTCCAGAGTGTTTGCTTTCCTGGTCCTATCCAGAAGACCACTCCAGGTATTAACATTAGAACATAAGAAATAGGAGCAGGAGTAGGCTATACGGTCCCTCGAGCCTGCTCTGCCATTCAATAAGATCATGGCTGATCTTCGACCTCAACTCCACTTTCTCACCCGATCCCCATATTAATCACTCTTGGTGCAAAGAAACCGCTTCCTAACATCAGTCCTCGACTTGCCTTTTACTAGTTGGTACCCTATTCTGCAGCTGTGGTTTAATTTCAAACAGTGTTCTAAATTTACCTTGTGTTTCTGATTAGTAGCTCTTTATAGCTCCATAAGGGCCTCTCTCATTCATCTTCCTTCAAGTCTATGGGCCTGAGTTTTTCTCGCCTTCTCTCATAACTGAGTTACGAATTAGCAGCCCAGGGTACATCCATTATCCTGTGCATTTTAATGGTAGTTTTTCATCCAGCTCCCTCGAGTGGTAGTCAGTATGACTTCATGACCAGCTCCCCGATGATAATAATCAGGACCTGTGTTTAAACAATGCCTTCTACCTCAAAAGAACAATAGAAAAAAAAAGAAAAGTTGTGAATCATTAAAATTGTTAACAATTGGTTACTTAGAATGATGGGACTGAAGGCAAATATGCCTCTCTTAAGACAGCACAGCTGTTTCCAGTTTCAACACATTGCACTATTGTTTCCCTGTACGCTCAGATAGGTACAAAGGTCCAGAACTGTGAAATGTTCCTCACTATTGCTCGCTTTGACGTGCCAGAACGGAGGTCACACAATAAATCACTTCCACCTCTGACTCTTCAAACTGACCTGACAGCAGTGAAGCACGGCAGACAAATTCCCCAATAGGAAGCACTGATGCAGAGCAGTACAGCTATGCTTTGTTGGGCACATGACAGGATGGAAGATTATGGGGACAGAGAGTCAGGCCAGAGGCCATGATGCAGCCTAATGTCATTTGACAAAATATGATTTTTAATTCTTCTTTACGTTAGTTGTATTAATATTGACCGAGATCCCTATTCCTCACAGAACCACACAATACAGTGTGAACTTGACAGCTCAATGCTGAAAATGTTTCTACTTAAACAAACCAGAAGCTGTCCATTGGAACTATTTAATTCCACAGCCATTAAAGTCAGTCAGAAATACAAACAAGTGGAAAATAAATATCAATTTACATTTTCTTTTAAAAGGAGCACCCTCGCATGTTAATGTTTCCTGCCAGTTAAGCTCACCGTTGCTGAAAACCTCATCCATGCCTTCATCATCTCCAGGCTCGACATTTCCACCGTTCTTCGCACTGGCCTTTTATGCTCTACCGTACATAAACTCCAACTCAGCCAAATCTCCACATCATCTGTGTCAGATTCACAAAGCAAACACCCACGCTGAAACTTCAACTTAAAAATACGTAAATATTCATGAAATCAAGCAAAACTCCAGAATATTGATCCATCACCACGAGCCAACCTTTGGTTGCTTCCCTCCACGAGGAATTCCCTGTCCTTGGCCATGGCAGCATAGAAATCATTGTGTGACAAAGTATTTGACTGTCCGTATCTATGCTTACCCCGATAATCCTTAATCCCATCTCTAACCAGGTAACTATCTGGTTCTTTCTAAAGAAGTTAATCAAACACATGTAAACTGCTCTTTGCAGTTTTTTCCCCAATTTTCCTTTCTCTTCCTCTCCGAAGGTGCTCAATCTTACTTGGATACAGTTCTGCAGGTGCCGGGTACCCTTCCACCATTCAACCAATTACTGTTATTAATTTGTGAGCCTTAACTGCAAGTATTAGCAGCTGCTTCGAATGCAGGATATATCGCGACTGAGTCAACCCGGCTGTCATCCGACATTCGTACAGTTTGCAACAGGAGTCATTAGATATCGATCAGGAGCAGAACGCTGGCTAATTTTCCTATTCCTGACTCAGGGGTACGAAGACAAATTGTAGCACTTTTACCTCCCCTCTCTTCCCCCCCCCCACCAGCTAAGGTGAGGTAATTCAGGGCAGACTGGGATTGAACCTGTAATCTTGATTGTGTACTAACTGACTTGAGCTATGGGGAGAGTTTCCTCAATTTTCACTCCTCTTTTACAGGTATCGACACTTGCTTGGGCACAGTTCTATAGGCACAGACAGCCCTCCAGTCCCTTGGCAAGTGGCTACTCTTTTTGTGAGAGTCCAGATAGTCAGTGTCAGCAAGCTACACAGCTGTGAAGAGCATCACACAACTGTGCCCTGCCCAAGATCCAGCATGGGTCAATGAACAACAATCAGGAGCAGAAACCTTGGCTGAAGGTCCCCGAAAGAAAAGTAAAGGCTTGATTGAATTAAGGGTTCAATATCAGGCTGGGCTCCATCAATCAATGAAATACACACTTATTCTGATACGTTGCCACTTGTTCAGAATTGAAGTCATTCATCATCACTACTGGATGTGGTTCAGTCTTACAATTGAAAATGTACCACAATGTTTTTTCCAGCAACACATCCAACCAAGAAGACCTCTTACTGTGTTAAAAGTTAGGTCACTGAATGGTGTACTGGGTAAATGCAACACAGTGTGGAATTGAGCTCTAGAAGACAGAACGTCCCATGCTTGGTGCCTGTGCGGATTTTGCTGATTTAAGTAGGGCCAGCAGGTATCAAAATCTGGCCTCAGCAGCCCAGGCCGGGGAGAAGAAAAATTGGCTTATAATTGCAGTCGAATATTCCTGCTGAAAAAGTGCGTGTGTGAGAACCTCCGGTGAGAACGAGATCAGGCTCAACTGTGAGCCTGCACGGTTGAAATAGCCTGCCAACACTCACTCACAAATGAAGCTCTGTCACTTGATCAAAGTACTGGAGGGCGATCAGTGCCCATGAAACTGTACCACAGTGAGAGTCAGCACCTCCAGGACAGAAGAGGAGAGAAAGTTCGACCAGGTTGGGCTGACTCGTTCCTGTGAACCGGAAAAATGAAAAGATTAGTTCATCTCTAGGCTTCATCAGGATCATTTTTCCCAGATTTTTGTAGGCTGAAAACGTGTGGGGGGAATGGGACCAACTGGATTGCTCTTACAAAGAGCCGGCACAGGCTCGATGGGCCAAATGGCCTTTTTCTGTGCTGTAACTATTCTTTAATTCTAGGATTGTGCCTGACTGGTGCCCTCCAGCGTTGCTACATGCACGACCCACCACTGGCTATATCACAGTGATTTTTTCTCTCATTAGATTAAGAGGTTCTATTGACAGCTTACCAAATAGGCCAAACCCCCAACTTAAGCCTTCGTTTTGCTTTTAAAAAATGTGGTCAATATGCATGTCGATATAATGCACATTACATGCACTGTCTATATTTTTAAGGCAGTGTTACCACAAAGTAGGTCACTATGCTGTGGGCTTTAAAAGTAATACCATTGGACTGCTTGTGAGATCTAATGAATATAGAGTAAATATGTTATGTGAGAAAATAATGCACCAAATGATATACTTACTTACTCGTGGTATGTATCTCAGCTTCATGCTCATGAGCCAAACCGGGATACTGCATTGTGACTGATTGAGGGTTTTGAAATCTGCTGAATTTGCTTCAAGATGCAGGACAAAAAACATATGTAGGGTTTCTTCTCTAGACTTAAACATCTCCTGTGTCTCGGTGACATGAACTGGATTCAACACTTAAGCTTTGGTCTGAACAGAGCACCGTATCAGTACAGTTTTGCTCATCCTCTTTCTACAGTGTAGCTCCAGGTTTTCAGATCGGCTGTGCTTGCGTTGGCTAGCCAAATCCAAAATGGAAAGAATTCGGAAGCAAATGAATAGATTCAAATTGGGGCAATTCAGATGCAGTAAGGATGCCAAAGCTCATCCTGATGCCTGGCAGAGCCCCACATTCTGAGATATTCTTCTGTTCGATTGTAATAGAGTGCACACTCCAGGAGCATGTATCAAATTCAAACAGCATGCTCATTCTGATAGAACTCCTACTAATGGCTACAGAGGACAGCTCACAATGTCCTACAGAAGTGGGGAGAATTGTTCACCCAGCTCAGGTGGTAAAAGTACAATAACTAAAATGATGTGCAAGCATCTGATTACATTATCATGTGAAGAGATCTCTGAATACTATCCTCATTACATAAAATCAAGCCTCTTAGAAGAGCTGTTATTGTAAATGGCCAGATAAGTACATTCATTTTGACCTTTTCAGTATGCTCTTCTCTTTTAGTTTGTTTGTAACAGATGTACGAGAAGTCAAGTTTGACCTCCTGATATAGTGCACTTGAAAACAGACTCCACATTTTTGGTAATTTTTATAATATTTAATAACTTTTAAAAATTCCAGTCTTCATTTTGTTTCTCCTTCTGATTTAAGTTCCTCTCCATGTTATATTCTATTTGTTGGCACATACACATTAAGCATAACTTGCAGAACCCAGGTGGCTTGACGATGGAGAAACAATATAGCCACTTTTACTCTGGTGCTTGTTTAGTTCAGACCCTGGGAGAGCACAGTCCATGAACTGGCTCCCTAAGTTTACACCACCACATTTGGTTCTCTCATCCTGGATAGCCGATTTGGAGATTCATGATAAACTGAGTTTACAATTATATCGCTGGGGTAAGGCAGGTGGATTTAGCAGTGAAAACTACTATTACCTAAAAAAAAAGGGAGATGGGGAAATGGACTATGCCCAGTTCTTTGTCAATGCCACTCTGTGTTCAACTATTAAGAGGGACATGTGAGGAGGAGGCCGTTTGAGCTTCTTCTGCCAGCTTCCAAGCCATGGCAGCTCTACCTTTTAAATCCCAATTCCCTGCCTTTTGTGATGAACCACAGCATCCCATTAGCTTTTGCAATTGTCTTTTGCGTTTGTGAGCTCGCCTTATATGACTTATGTACCTTGACTCCTAAATCGCTGTGTTCATCTACTCCCCGTGTTTCCCCATTTAGACAGTACTCTCATTTGCCATTCTTGCATCCAAATTATCCTTTCTCTCACTTTATTACATTAAAATGTACCTTCCACCGTTCGGCCCACTCGCTTGATCGATCTATGTCCCTTTACAATTTTCTGCTGTCATGAAGCAGTTTGCTCTGAGCTATTCCCTGCCTCGCAAACCTATGTCAGAGCTGTTGGAACTCGGACTCCGGTTCCATGGGTTCCAGCAACCAATCCAGTACCTCACCCAAGTTGCCTTTCTTCCTGTTGTAAGTCTACAGGGCACACGGAGGGGAAAGGGGCATGACTATTGAACCTGATCCCGACCTCGGTCAGCATACACACACGTGGATGAAACTGTGCAAAAATCCAGATAAAACTGTGCAAAAATCCACGCCTTGCCGATTGAGACCCCAGAACAAATTGTGCTGTCTTTTTGGGCTCTCAAGAACCACTATGATCAATATTGAGAGACATCTATCCTTGCCAAAGCTACGTCAGCTGCACATAACTCCAGCCCATGCAAAAGTAGATTAGTTTCTGACCTTTTTAGAATTTTGTACTTGACTTTAATGCAAGCATTCATACCCTATGGTATTTTGTTAGAAAATATGCAATCTGCTGGAGGTTTCCCCATTGACCGATGAGTAATGATAACACCTGGTGCAGCACAGAGCTTTATAGCCTAGGAAGGTTCCAGGTTGATCCGTGATCTGTGCTCGTAGCTCATCTTAGCCAGGGCAGCAGCTGAGGCATTACAGGTGACTTCAGTGGCCCCGGGCTAGGGAGCAGAAAAAGTCATTTTGAGTCCTTACTGCTGATCGCTACTCAGTGACTCTTGCTGTAAAGTGCATGCTGACTGAGGTCCGGATCAGGTTCATTAGTCGTGCCCCTTTCCCCTCCGTGTGCTCTGCAAACTCACAAGAAGAAAGGCAACTTGAGTGAGGTATTGGATTGGTTGCTGGAGCCCATGGAACTGCAGTCCAGTGAAAATCAGCATCTTCAGATGAGGAATGAAGAAAATTACCACCCCGCCCTCGCGCCCCCCTCCCCCCCTCACACAACTGAAATAAAAACCATAAAAAGCACATCTTATTGAGTACTTCTTTGAAATGTGTGGGTAGCATTACTTTGTATTTTACACTGCATCATTTAACCTTTTAAGAAATTGTGTAGGTCAGCTGGACAGCCGTGCCGCAGACAAAAAGATGACAGAAGCATTCTCCTCTCGACCCTGCAAGCAAGCATGCAGATTCAGTGATCGAGCAAAAATGAAGATTTATGCTTTCAATCTATATCTTGCTCAGGCAGCCTGTCAGAACCACACTTCTAATTAAAATAATCAATCAGAGAGCTGGAGGAGAGGTGGAAGTGGATGAAAAGTGTCAACTGTTCTGTGTCAACAGATAACATCAGAACAAAGCCAGGCTGAAGACAACTTATGGACCAGTTTTAGCACTTTTACTGGTCGAGTAGCTGCTGAATTGATTACTGCTGCACACCTCACCCTCAGCTCAGTTATTTTGAACTTATAGCAGCAAGACGCTGTCATACATTAGGAAGAAGCTACATATACCAAACTAAGGGTTGGTTTTACTGTCAATGTGGATTAGGTGCAAGAGAATAATTATTTCTATTTTTTTCCTCCAAATTTCAATATCTACATATGCACACTTTCCAGCAGGAGTGACCAGATGTCAATCTGAGCAGGATCCTGGCTAATTTTTCCCTCTTATCCTGGGGTGGGGTCAAAGAGGTGAATTGCAGCCACAGCCACCCCCCCCCCCCCCAACCAAAACCAACTACTGCCTTGACTGAGATCAACAAAATCAGGTCCATACGTCTCAGAAGCATTGGGCAGCGCATTGATCCCGGAGATTGAACCTGGGAAGTTCTAGTTTGTATGACTTTGTACTACACCAGGTAGGGCTTTCATCCACCAGGTCAACAAGGGATCTAAAGGACAGAACCATAAATAAATGAGATACACAACTGCAATCTGGGACTTCTATCTAGCATTTCAACCGCTTAAAAATAAATCAGCGACCGAATGGCATGAATTACACTTTAAGTAATGTTTCAGAGTGTTGTATTCAGTGTTCTACAAATGGAACTGTCAGAATTAATCTACAGTACAGGCTCAATTAATTGCTTTCCTATTACCCATGCTCATGATCATCATCTGCAAACCAGAACAGTGGAAGTCAGGACTTAAGATCAGAACCATAAGACCATAAGAGATAGGAGCAGGAGTAGGCCATTCGGCCCCTCGAGCCTGCTCCGCCATTCAATGAGATCATGGCTGATCTGATTTTTACCTCAACTCCACTTTCCCGCCTTTTCCCCATATCCTTTGACTCCCTTGCTGATCAAAAATTTGTCTAACTCAGCCTTGAATGTATTCAATGACTCAGCCTCCACAGCTTTTTGGGGTAAAGAATTCCAAAGATTCACAACCCTTTGGGAGAAAAAATTTCTCCTCATTTCCGTCTTAAACGGGCGAACCCTTATTCTGAGACTATGCCCCCTAGTTTTAGATTCCCCCATGAGGGGTAACATCCTCTCAGCATCTACCCTATCAAGTCCCCTCAGAATCTTGTATGTTTCAATAAGGTCTCCTCTCATTCTTCTGAACTCCAATGAGTATAGACCCAACCTGTTCAATCTTTCCTCATAACACAACCCTTCCATACCCGGAATCAACTTAGTAAACCTTCTCTGAACTGCCTCCAATGCAAGTATGCCCTTCCTTAAATAAGGGTACCAGAACTGTACTCCAGGTGTGGTCTCAGCAGCACCCTGTACAGTTGTAGCATGACTTCCCTGCTTTTAGACTCCACCCCCCCAGAAATAAAGGCTGATATTCCGTTTGCCTTCCGGATTACTTGCTGCACCTATACGTTGACTTTTTGTGTTTCATGTACGAGGACACCCAGATCCCTTTGTACCGCAGCATTTTGTAGTATTTCTCCATTCAAATAATATTTTGCTTTTTTGTTATTCCTCCCAAAGTGGATGACTTCACATTTCCCCACATGATATTCCATTTGCCAAATTTTTGACCATTCGCTTAACCTGTCAATATTTCCATTGCAGACACTTTGTGTCCTCATCGCAACTTGCTTTTCCACCAATCTTTGTATCAGCAGCAAATTTGGCCACAAGACAATTCTGTTCCTTCATCCAAATCATTGATGTATATTGTAAATAGTTGAGGCCCCAGCACAGAGCCCTGCGGCACCCCACTAGTTACAGATTGCCATTGTGAAAATGACCCTTTTATCCCGACTCTTTGTTTTCTGTTAGTTAGCCAATCCTCTATCTATGCCAGTATATTACCCCCAACACCATGAGCTCTTATCTTGTGCAGTAATTTTTTATGTGGCACCTTATCGAATGCCTTTTGGAAATCCAAATATACTGCATCCATTGGTTCCCCTTTATCCACCCTGCCCGTTACTTCCTCAAAGAACTCTAATAAATTTGTCAGACATGATTTCCCCTTCATAAAACCATGTTGACTCTCCTTGATTGTATTATGAGTCTCCTGCTACTACTTCCTCAATAATGGATTCTAGATTTTCCCAATGACAGATGTTAGGCTAACTGGTCTATAGTTACCTGCTTTCTGTCTCACTCCCTTCTTGAATAGGGGTGTTACGTTTGCAGTTTTCCAATCTGCTGGGACCTTTCCAGAATCTAGTGAATTCTGGAAGATTACAACCAATGCATCCACTATCTCTGCAGCCACCTCCTTTAATACCCTCAAATGCAAGCCATCAGGTCCAGGGGATTTGTCAGCCTTTAGACCCATTAGTTTACCTAGTACTTTTTCTCAAGTGATAGCGATTGTTTTTAGTTCCTCCCTCCCTTTTGCCCCTTGATTTTCTACTATTATTGGTATGTTATTAGTGTCTTCGACTGTGAAGACAGATACAAAATATCTGTTCAATTCGTCTGCCATTTCCTTATTTTCCATTATTATTTCCCCAGTCTCATCCTCTAAGGGACCAATGTTCACTTTAGCTACCCTCTTCCTTTTTATATACTTGTAGAAGCTTTTACTGTCAGTTTTTATATTTCTTGCTAGTTTACTCTCAATTTATTTTCTCCCTCGATTATTCTTTTAGTCATCCTTTGCTGTCTCAACTGCTGTGTTGTCCCTCTTGGTCTGGTCTTCCATGTACTTCTTCATTTCCACTTCAGGTTGGGTCTTTTAGTCACACAGGCAGCAACGTCAGGTGGGGCTAGGCTGAGCCAAGTGGAGGGAAGGTCATAAGATCTAACTGTAGTCAGAGCTGCCAGCACTCTTCATTGTCCATTGTAAACAATTTTACAACACCAAGTTATAGTCCAGCAATTTTATTTTAAATTCACAAGCTTTCGGAGGCTTCCTCCTTCCTCAGGTGAATGTTGTGGAAATGAAATCCTCGAAATGAAATCGCATTTATAAATCACAGAACAATGCTTGGTGATTACAGACAGTTTTTTCAACTGCCCGTTGCCAAGGCAATCAGTGTGCAGACAGACAGGTGTTACCTACAAGGTCTCCGAATATACAAATCACCAAAAAAAAGAGATAGAGAGGTAGAAACATAGAAAAGACAGCAACTGACCCGTTATATTAAAAACAGATAACATTTGTTCGCTGGTGGGGTAACGTGTAGCGTGACATCTTGGGTTCATGTCACGCTACACGTTAGATAACATTTGTTCGCTGGTGGGGTAACGTGTATATTCGGAGACCTTGTAGGTAACACCTGTCTGTCTGCACACTGATTGCCTTGGCAACGGGCAGTTGAAAAAATTGTCTGTAATCACCAAGCATTGTTCTGTGATTTATAAATGCGATTTCATTTCGAGGATTTCATTTCCACAACATTCACCTGAGGAAGGAGGAAGCCTCCGAAAGCTTGTGAATTTAAAATAAAATTGCTGGACTATAACTTGGTGTTGTAAAATTGTTTACAATTGTCAACCCCAGTCCATCACCGGCATCTCCACATCTTCATTGTCCAACGTGGCTTTATACAAGTTTGTTTTACCTGGACAGAAAGAGACACAAGATGCTTTTCCCGAGGTGATCTTCAGTTTCCCTTGGAAGACCCAGCCTGAGTGTGAATGCAGCTACAGAGCGGGCAGTACAACTTTAGTCTGCTAGCTCCTGGTCACTATAAACAGGTCGCAGTCTCAGGTCAGTACCGGTAGTATAACTGCATCCTGAAACACAATCTCTGTAAAAATTACACTCTTCCAGAGTAAGGAACTCTTCTCTGAGCTCTTTCCAATATACAGCTGTCTCTCTTGATAAAACACTATTCTCAGGAGCCTAGGAAAAATAGTGTTGCATGTGAAGCTGGGTAAATAGCACCCCAGGTACTGGTGTTGCTCTGGTACATCAGAATCAGCTGTCAAGTAATTGTACCAGAAATGCTCTAAGGCTGTTTTTGCACTGGCATCTCATCTAGTTCAGATTTTGGGAGGCTGAGCTCCATGAGCCAGCTCCCTGTTTACACTGTCAGATCTGACTCCCTCATTCTTTCTGGCTGCAGAGCCGTTCATTCAATTTAATGTGGGTCGAAGATTCCGCTGCCAGAATAGAGCGCCGATTTAGCTGGGTAAAAGTAAGGCACCAACTTATGGATGCTGGCCTCCCAGAATTCAAACTAAATGAGCATCAATATAAAAGCTGCTTTAGATTGAGTGACCCAATAGATTAGTTTATTGAAATTTAATGCAGCGGATCAATAGGAGACTGAATAGCAGACAGTTCACAAAAAAAAACAGACTTAACGAGGTCTGAAATGTTCTGAATAATCTAATGTGGCTCAATTGTAGCACTTTTCATCCACTGAAATTGATCAATAGGCAAAATAAAAAGCATTCAACAGGAGACTTAACGAGCTGCAAAATGTTCTTTGTAATTTGTTTAACTGGCCAATCGCAAATAACTTTTGGTGACTACTTTAGTATTGAGTGTGGAAAGTACACTGCTAAAGTTGCTTTACACTGGTCTTGTTTAGTTCAGATTCTGGGAGACTGGTGTCTGTGAGCCGACTCGTGCGGAAAAGCGTGCAAGCATAAATTTCAGTCTTCAGCAAGGTTCCGCTCACCCAAAAAATGGACCTGTCCATTCTCTCTCCACAGATGCTGTCTGATCTGCCGAGTGCTAGCAGCTTTTACTTTTTTTGTTTCAGATTTCTAGCACCAGCAGTATTTTTCAAGTATGAATGTCAAAGAAGAATGGGATTGGGTTCAGTTGCGATGCCCCTAAAGTCAAACAGCCGTTCAGAAGCCCATACCCTCCAAGCAGTTGACCTTAAAGGAAGCTGACGAGCTGAATTTGGTGTTGCTGCTAGCTGTGTGTCAGGAGCTGTGGCACGAGCACGGCATGAAACCAATATAAAAGCAACTTAAATGCGAGTGTGCTGTCAAGATATGAAACAGTTGTAAATGCAGGGAGCCAGCGCTTGAGCTATCTCCCAAGCCCTGAACTAAAGAAGTACAAAATATAATGCGCCTTTACACACAGCATGCCATAAAATGCATACAGGTACACAACGCCTTTGTCAAAGTACAGGAATATTTTAATTTTACATAACAAAGCACATACCTACAGAAATGTTATCCCTTCAAAGCAGAACATTACATTATAACAGGGAAAAGTTATCCTCCCTGTTCCCATATCCCTTTATCCCCCTTTACTTCAACCACCTAACTAATCTGGTCTTAAATGTTGACAGTCTCAGTTTCAAACACAAACTCTGGTAGTTAATTCCACAGCCTCACAACCTTTTGTCTTTGTCCTATCTCTCTTTTATTTAAGTCCCCTGGTTGTATATAAAGCCTGTTTATAGCTCATGCAGAGCAGCAATTTCTCATCATATTTTAGTATATATTATATAAATGTAAATATAATATATATATATAGGATAGGAAAAAGGTTGACTTACATTCTTAATAAGTAAACAAGAGTATTTAAAAGTGCAGATTAAATCTAAATGGTTCCAAGTGCTGTGCACTGGCAGGGTGCTCTGCATTACTTCAGTTTTGGGCAGTCTGTCTTTCCAACTGATTCCCAACATTTTCCTTGCACATCACATCCAAAATCATTCATCCTCTGCCTCTCTGTATTCATTTGGGTTCAGTTCTCGGTACCAACCCCAGTACACTCAAAAAAAGACCTAATTGGGCTCCCCCCATGATCAGCTCGCTAAAGCAGTGAGCCATACTGACCAGGAAGGTCCCAGATTCAATGTTCGGTTTGTGCTGAGTTAGCTAATCTAAGCCAGGATAGCAGTGGAGGGGGGGGGGGGGCGGCGATATAAACGGGCTGAGTCCCCCGCCTAGGCTGGAACATGTTATTTCTCAGTAAAGTCCTTTCATCCAGTCTGATGCCCTCACACAGCAGTTCCCCAAGCTGGCTAGGGATACATATTTGCACAGAGCATTTAAGCAGCTGGTCCAGTTGAGTTTCTGGTCAATGGTGATCCCCAAGATATTGATGGTGGGAGGCTTGGTGATGGTGAAGAAAACTAGAGCAGATCAGAAGCTCATCTCCTGATTCCCAAAGACTCGCCACTACCTACAAGGCACAAGTCAGGAGTGTGATGGAATACTTTCCACTTGCATGGGTGGGTGCAGCTCCAACAACTCTCAAGAAGCTCAACACCATCCAGGGCAAGGCAGTCCGCTTGATCAGCACCCTATCCACTCGCTTAAACATTTACTCCCTCCACCACTGGCGCATCGTGGATGCCGTGTGTACCATCTTCAGGATACACTGCAGCAAGTTACCAAGGCTTCTTTGGCAGCACCTTCCAAACCCACAACCTGTACCAACGGGAAGGACAAGGGCAGCAGGTGCATGGGAACACCACCACTTCCAAGTTTCCCTCCAAGTCATACAGTATCCTGACTTGGACTTTTATCCCTGTTGCTTCGTTGTCGCAGGGTCAAATTCCTGGAACTCGCTACCTAAAAGCTTTGTGGAAGTACTTTCTCTATACAGAGTACAGCAGTTCAAGAAAAAGGCTCACCATCACCTTCTCAAGGTCAACTACGGATGGGTAATAAATGTTGGCCTTGCCAGCGACGCCCACATTCCGACAATTAATATATTTTTAAAAAAAGGATTCTGGCTTAATTTTAACTCCAAGCACCCCACAAACCATTTTGAGCCTTTAGGTGCAAATAACAGTGTTTTATGCTTTACTGTGAGTGGGTTGGGAGCTGGGCGAAAGAGAACTGGTGATGCTTGCACTGAAAATTAAACGTTGTCTTTCAGCAACAATTTTAGAAAATAGAACAAAAGTCATAAGACCAAACTGTACCTCCAGGAACAAAAATAGCACACTTCTACATTGACAAATAAAAATTGTGAAGTTTATTTCCAGTGAGACTGTTCAGATTTGTGCCCAAAGTATTAAGATCATGCCCCTTTCACCCAGCAGATGTAGTCACGAATGCGTGCGTTACGTACCCACCTCCTTGACACAAAAGGAACAGGAGCTACCTCACTGGTTCAGTATTCACTACTGGATGTCACTCAGTTTGAATGTGGAGCCCACATTAATGCATTGGATCTCAAGGTGCTAGGTTAAAAGAGCATCACCACCTGGTAAAAGGAGTCACTGAGTTTGCAAATGGAGTTCGCGTTAACACTTACGGAATACCTGCTGCTGTATGACTTTGTCAACACAATGTTCTACCTGTAATCTTCAATTCTGACTTTCTGTTTATGCCTCCAGATGTGACCAGTGGACCCATAATGTTATCATGGATGGCGGAATATGCATTCCTTCACAGTAACGTGGCAAAGGACCCTTCATTGCGAGGGCATGGTTGGTTTAATGTGTGAACAAAGTAATCCTCGAATGAACAGTCACATCCAAATGAAATAAAGAACTTCAATTTTCCAAGTTTTGCAGTGTGTAATACAAGTGTTCTTTTAAAAGCTTTGTGTGCATCTGCCATGCATTACCACGTTCCTACCTGAAGGAGGGGCCGTTGCACTCCCAACACTTTCATGGTATCAGCGCTGGCCAGTACTTTCAAAGGATCTGCAACCTTGGTCGCTGCCTCGATTTCCTTGTTAACGTCTATATGAACTTGATTTAGGAAGAAGTTCTTGATGTACATGGTGAGGAACTCTCGCAGTGGGCACTGCTTGCCAGGACCAGTCCACATGGCATGTTCAATCTCCTGAATAAACCTGAAAGAAAGGAAAGGTTGACTTAGAATTCTGTGAGCTTTTCAAACAGAACACTGCGTTGGAGGAGAGTATGATATGTGCTCAGCTTGTCATGCACTAAACATTTACAGTAAATGCAATCTTTCAGGAGAAAGATCACAGATACAGAGAGGAGCTGTATATCTTAAATTGACATCCGGCAGGTTAATAGTCAATAAGATTCAACCCCATGAAATCTAGAAAACCCGTTTTCCTTTTAAACTTTATACTTTAATGCAGAGCAATGCTCACACTTCCTTCCCCCCTATAACTCACTGCCTGGGCTCACAACAGGAATGACCACTTAAGCAAGGTACTGGGGGTGACCACTGATTGTAGGATTGTGTCCCAGTGAGGAAGTTGAAGCCTTCAAAAGAAGAGAGGAAAAGAAGAGAGAAACCCTATAGATACACTTTCCTGCCACGTGTGGTCTGACCCATTTCCCAGGCGACAGTACAACAGACACAAAGGGCTCACGGATTGTGTCACCTTACTTGACCCAGAGACTGGATGGAAGAAGGTCGCGTCAGCTGTGTTGAGAGAGTAATTCCATAACTCCTTAAAATAGATTTTTTTATTTTAAAAGAATCATTACCTCTGGAAGAATGGGTTTACATTTCAGATTATTGTGTTTTAGTTCCTCTCCCATATTTTCCCTCTCCTCTCCTGAAGGCTTCAACTTCCTCACTAGGACACAATCCTACGATCAGTGGCTACCCCCAGTACCGTACTCAACCGTTCATTCCTCCGTAAGCGCTGGTGGAGGCATGACAGTCGAGTGTGCACAAGCACATATTTGCAGTGGGGAGGGGAGGGGGGGGGGGGAGCCTTGTACAGTGCTTCGAAGCAGGAACTCTGCCTGATTTTCCCCTCTCGATAGCAGGGCAGCTGTGGCCAATTATAGCATTCATAATGCTGCCCCAGCCAAGGTCAGTTAACCCAGCCTAGATCAAGAAACGAGGCAGCAGCCTTCTTGGTTTGTATGGGACAGAGACGGAGACTTTACCTTCGAGCTGATTTGGGGTGGGGGGGGGGGGGGAAGAGGGGGGGAGCCATTAATAATTCTGTGGATACAGTGCGGTCCTGTAACATTGGTAGCATGAAGAGATCAGACACAAGTTTGATCCACAACTTCAATTAAGTTCCTGGTATCTGAGAAAATGCGAAAGTGATCCAGGAAGCATTGGAGGGAGAGTTGTCATCATTCTGTTTTTGTCTACTGTCTGGTTATTGCTGCCCTTAAGGATACTGCCTGCAGAAAAAAATCTGGGTAATATTTCTAACTTACACATGATGACAGCTGACAAATGTAATCTCCTGCCCCAAACTGCAGACTGAGCACACTCATCAGGAGCCAAAATAAAGCACCGAATTGTTGGTCACATATTCAACAGTGCTACAAGAGTTACGAAATCTACGACAGGAGTTGTTTATTTTGTATTGAGCACTGATTCCTGACGTCCATTCTGTTTGAAAATGCTCAGGGTGCACCACTTTCAGTGGGATGCCTGTGGTTAGAGACTGCAATCTGACCACATGTTACAAATGCCATGCTGTGCAATCTGCTCTGGAGGTAACACACAGTTCACATGAGGCTGCAACAATAAGCCAGGTTGCCTAAACTCTCTCAGGAATGATTTTACCTGTTGTTTTAGTCCAAAGTTGTATATTTACATTTGGAGATCAAGAGAACAATCAGTGCTAAAGGGATTGTTTCAAAGCAACATCATACCTACTTCAGTTTGCAATAGGGGTTGCTTCGAGAAGGCATAAACTACCAATGGAGCTCAATATGTATTTGTAAGGAGCAGTGGTACGATAATGTGTCTTAGGTTACACCCTGTCTGCCCCCTTAACCTCCTTCCAAGGAAAGTACCTCTCCTTCCCAAGCATTGGAAATAATATCCAAGCAACGGTCACATTCAGAATGTAATGCCTCATAGGATAATATTCGAAATGAGAGTCTAGTCAAAAGTTCTGCATAATGCTGAGAGCTCAATCCGTACAGAGGTGCAGAAGCATTCCTGTGGGATGTGTTGTGAAAGGAGGAAATTGGGTATCAAATGAGAGGATAGAGTGAGCAACTAGGAAGCAACGAAGAGTGGCCTGTGTGCAATAAGAGTGTTTTATGTTGCGACAACTGAGACCAGCAGAGCTTGTGGGTTCTGTGGAAGATGATGTATCCTCGGAAGGTGATGTAATGAGTCCCAACTGGCAAAAGGCTACGTGGAAGACCAAAGATGAGGCGACGGCACAGAATACAGGATATGTGATAAGGAAAAACCATTGCATCAGCTGGAGAAGCCGGCAGAGGGGAAATGATCGTGACGAATCTTGTGGCTTGGTTATATCTGGCTTGTGTAGCTCTCAGGACAAGGGGAAATTGTCAGGTTTTTAAAAAAAATTTAAATGATCTTCAAAAATGTAATAAGACAACGAGGAGAAAAAACCCCAGAAAACACAGTATCCCCCAAACACTTGAATTAAAAAGGAAAATTTAATGCTATCATTCAACTTGGACACGGTTCAATAAAGCCATTACTATCTTTGGGCAGTTAATTTAGGGAAGTTCAACTTACTAATAGTTTGCCTAATTGCTAATAGCTCATTTTAACTTCAGCTTTGGCACTCAAGTTGCAGTGCTGCGATCAATACATGGTGAAGTGGAGGCTTCTATATCCACAGACAGACATAAAAAAAGAGGGAAATTTAAAATTATTTCTTGCCCCCCCCCACCCCCATTATGATCACCTTTTCAAATTAGGAACTTTGCTGCTGGAAGTGACTTAGTAACTCTTGACACAACTTACTGTACAACTTAGGCCCACTATACAGTCTCTGACAAATGTTCTTCATGTTACAAGAATGTTCAAAAATTGTTTATCTAAAATAAACAGGTCAACAGCTGTGCTGTACAAAAGAATCATGATTACTTACAGCATTAACAAAAATTGTCCACAATTTATATTTGGAAGTAGAGAATCTGTTTAATGCATCGTTAATTTCAGAAATTGCTCTGCAAGTTGCTGGTGCATACAGGACACCTTTTTTATTTTTCATTCTCCCCTCACCACACGCCCTCCCATCATCCTCTGGCTGAAGGGAGAGAATGGTCTGAACGCCTGTCAGATTTCCAATATTTGACTGAATCCCCAAAACAAGTTAGACATTCCCTACGCCTCAAATTCAATACTGCAGCGTCAGTGTCAGGCTGAGAATCATGACATGACCACCAAAGAGGAAAGTCATGCACAAAAATAAATTGTCAAATCACACAGGTAATAATGGTACGATGGGATACTGGTAATGGTACTGGACTAGGTGATTAGGTTAAATCCCACCATGGGAAGTTGTGAAACTGAAGTCAATAAATATGCTAATTTGTGGGCTAACACCAATGAAGCTACCAGATTGTGATAAAGACCCAAATAGTTCACTAATGTCTTTTAGTGAAGGAAACCGGCCACCCCTGCCCATTCTGGCCGACCTGTGACTCTAATCAACACTACATGGTTGACTCTTAATGCTTTCTGAAGTAGCCAAGCAAGTCATAGTACAAAAAAGGTGGCTCATCACTTCTCGTGGAAACTAGGGATGGGCAATAAGTGCGGCCAGTATTAACCCAATCCTCAACTAAAAAAAAAATTGGGGACTCATGGGTTACAGGACTGCTGATTTTTTAATTAATTTCATTTATCCCACCACTTAAAAGTCCGTACTAGTTCCACCTCCGGGGTATGGTTATAATTATAAAATAATTTGCCAAATCAAATCGGCAAGTAATATGGGTACGATAGTGTAGTGATTATGGCAGGTTCTGATAGTTGGCAGAGTATGATGGGGCCCATCACAGCCTAACTAATCCTATTCTCACCTGACATCTACATGTGCACTTTCCAGCAAGAATCACTGGATCAACAGCAGGAGCCCTGGCTAATTTTTCCCCACCCTAGACAGTATACTGGGATCAACTGTAGCTGGCTTGGTTGAGATCAGCTAAATCAACTTAGACTAAGAGTGCAACTAAGGTACTATGTGCATTAAAAACACTTCTAGCATAAACATAACAGACCTGAGCAAGAAGCAGTTAAGATACAATTAAAAAGTGAAATATATTGGCCATTTTTTTTCAAAACATGAGATTTGGGATTGTATGAACTGCTTATAAACCAGGGAGCCACCTAAATCATTGAGACTCAGCAAAACTGTATTCATTAGGTGGACTGTATCGTGTTCTTTACTGGATGATTTGAGGACAGCATGATTAGCCAATTAGTTCAGTGTTTTGTCCAGGGCTTAAAATAATGGGATTCTGGCAGTAAAGTAACTCATAAATGTCAGTTTCCAATTTCTGAAGCTATAGGGACTTTGTTATTACAATTAAAAAATATAGTTGGTCTCCCGTGTCACTGCCAAAGGCAAAATGTTTTTAAAAATTGGAAACGAATAGTTCCCAGCAGTCGATACCTCTAACTCTGTCTCCTCATCAATTGATTCCCAGCATCTCAATAAGGGTCTAGCCCTTAAGTGGGCCCAAGCCGATTAGAACTTGTGAATTTTTAAATTTTCTTACTTCGACTTGCTTGGCTAAACTTTCAGTTACAACTTTTAAATTGTTGAGTCTCATTTCAATTTATTTAAATGCTCAGATATACTGTGATTTTGGCATTTGATTGGTTGCTGCTAACCACATGACCTATTATACCACAAGGTTAGCATCAATCAGAAAGCAAATCAGAATGCTAATTGTCCTGTGTGACTGAGTAAAGAAGTAGATCGAAGTACATAGTCACAAATCATGACTTAAAGACAACACTCTCTGGACAAATTCAATTCTTTTTGTGTTGTTTTGGCTTCTGTGGAATCCACCTTGTAATACAAACAAGGTGGTTCTACAGCACCTAGGACTACAGCCAGTATTGGATCCCCTCTTCCTGAAGCAATTTTGCAACATAACTAGTCATTACTTTTCTCTCTCTTTCTAATAAGCTGAATAAACACCGTGAGGCAGTGTCAATGGAGCTCATTTATTCTATGAGCTTTCCCACCTCTCTAGAATTAGAGGACCATTATTCTGTGCACTCTCTTCCTTTCACATGGTAGGTCAATCACACCTCTTTCTATGCCCTGTCATGTGCAGAGAGCAAACTCTCTTTCTCACAACTGCTTCTGCTGCTGTGGTGACAACAGCAGAATCTGCTGGCCCCACAACTGAAACTTTACTCTTGGGTTTTAAATGGGAATGTTAGGTTTTTAAAAAAAATTTGATGTATTGCCCCTTTACAATTATGGAGAATAAAAGCATGAAACAGTTTCCTACTGTTCATGAGAAACCTCTATGTCCCTCCCCTTTTACACCTCCTGACTTTGGTAAACAGCAACACCATACTATCTGCATGACTGCTGTGGTTTATGCACCTCTGCATCAAAACCTCTATCCCTACATTACCAGGCTACTGAAGAAATATTTTCTCATGATGGGGAAAATTGGAATGACTTTTTAATTCAATATGCATTGTGATTTATATTCAAGTATTGTTGGATTCAATTGATTCTTTCGCTATTACCTAATGTAATATATGCCATGCTGTCTGGCCATAAGTCTTTCAAACTAATATATTACTATAACAAACACAATATGTCACCAATATGGATGCACACTGTCTCCAAGTGAACTGCATTATACCAGGCCATCTTCCCACGACTTGTAATAAGGGCACAATGATCAAAGCCAATGACAATTTGAAAGACTAACGGGTGACTGTTTATTAATCTAGGTTCAGCTTTCACTGCCCCCTCAGAGTTTGTGTATTTTACAGTGATCACAATGCTTCAAGTTGGTGTCTCTTTTTTTTGACAAAAATGAGTTTATCGAGAAAGTTTTTAATTGTTCTGCTGATAACAGTGACAATAATGTTCTGCACCTTGCTTCCTGCACTGCAAGTCCCATTCAATACTACACCAACACTTGAGAAGATGTTTCTGCTGCTTCCTCTAATGTTGTCAGAGCAGAATAACGTGAACTAACAAGGAAGCCAATTCAAATGAACAAGGTGGTCAAAGTAGTGAACAAGCGTGCAAGCACACTCAATAAAACTGTCAGGTTCTTTGGGCCAAGGTCAAGCTTAAATATTAGTAAAAACAACTTTAAAGTGTGGTTTATGCACTGCTAATGAGGAGTGATGATACTTCATTGTGATACGTTGCTAAGCAATTAAGTAGCATAGAAGAGTTAATGCACATTTTTTAGGTGAATTTTGTGTTCAGAACAAGGGACAACTGGAAACAGACCATTTTTCTTTTTTTGCACTCTCGTGATTGAGCCTTGGGTTTAAATCTAGCTCCGGGTGGTGGGATAAAAATCTCCTTTCCCTCTGGTAGTTGCAAACACCAAGAGTAATCAAACCAATCCTAGTGGGAGCAAGACCACAGCACAAGTACTGCTAAATTGTCAATCTTATTCGGAATCCAACAGGGTGTCTGGTGTGGGAAATAAAAATACTATGCTGGTACAGAAAGAAATACACATGCACATTGTTAGGGGAAAGTTGAAAATCATTACTCTGCAGCTAATCTGTACCATACCTGACTTGATCAGCTCATGCTGACAGTGACAAAAGTAGAAAGTATTCCATTATCCACACTGTCACCCATCACCTTAATTAATAGATACGTTCACCCACTTTAAAACAGTGTGATCCATAATACCATTTCTTTCATACCATTGAGACTATTAAACAATTTGAGAAAATGGCTTTACGTATTTAAGGAGAGCTTTGTACTTAAAATTTGAAACTACATGTATCCCACAAAGTATATATACAGCATTCCTCATTAGATCACTTCCCTCAGTAAGTTAGTAAACTGAAATGAAACTGTACCTGGTGATATTACACATCACTGTACTAATATACAGTAACAAAAGCAGTTAGACATATTGTACATATCTGAGAGAAAGAAAGAACTTGCATTTATATAGTGCCTTTCACAACCTCAGGATGTAGTAAAGCTCTTTGCAGTGAATTAAGTACTTTTGAAGTGCAGTCACAGTAGCAATGTAGAAAACAGCAACCAATTTGCAAAGCGTTACCTTAGGTTTAAAGTTGTGTGACTCATTGGCAGCCTTTTACTATTGTTTATTGTACCAACTTACTCTGAATGATAAATAAAGGACCAGTTATAGGGTACCACATACACCACCATCATCTGCTAAGGTTAGCAATGAGCTTGATTACCTGTCCAGTATAAATGGATACGCACATGCGTGTGCATGAAGAGACAAGTTATTTATACTTTTCCTTCCTCCATTTGTTGTTTAGATCTTCTCCTTTGACTGTCAATAACTCGTATGAAGGGGAGCAACCTCTGTTGCACATGGGTGATGCAGCTGTTTCATTCTCTCCGAGTATTACATGAAACTCCACCTACTTTGCGAATATTACACCTGGCACTCCTGTCTGAAGGATAAATGGCCTTTATCTCAAGGGGGCTGGAATACAAAGGGGAGGAAATTATACTGCAGTTGTACAGAACCCATCTGGAGTACTGCATTCAGTTTTAGGCACCGCATTAAGAGGGGGTGCAGCTCAGATTCACCAGAATGATACCAGAGGTTAAAAGGTTAAATTATGAGAACAGGTTGCAACAACTTGCTTTGTACTCCCTTGAATTTAGAAGGGTGATCTGATTGAGGTGTTTAAAATGATAAAGGGATTTGATAGGCTGGATACAGAGAAGCTATTTCCCCTGGTGGGAGAATCAAGAACAAGGGCACAATCTTAAAATTAGAGCTAGGCCATTCAGGAGTGAAATCAGGAAGCACTTTTTCACACAAAGGGTAGTGGAAATCTGGTATTCTTTCCCCCCAAAAGGCAGTGGATGCTAACCGTCAACTGAAATTTTCAAGACTGAGATCGATAGATTTTCATTAGGTAAGAGTACCAAGGGATACGGAGCTAAGGCAGGTAAATGGAGCTGAGGTACAGATAAGCCATGATCCAACTGAATGGCAGAACAGGCCCAAGGAGCTGAATGGCCTACTCCTGTTCCGATGCTGGGATTTTAACCACCCGCATTTGGTCTGTTGCCAGACTGCATTCCTCCAGTTCAGGAGCATTGCCTGCTTCACCCATAATTGTTCAAACCTTTAGCACCTCGAGGATCGACTTCTCAAATACTCGCCTCACTTCGCCGGCCTTCCCGTTTCCATTCATTCAGAACTCCACAGCCAACGCCCCCTCTCGGCACATCCATATTCTCAAGCTCCACTCCGTCCCAGTGAAACGACTTCCAAGATCCTTTTCCTCAAATCCCTCTGCAACGTCACTCTACTGTACCCAACTGATCTTCTCCAACCACACGTCTCTGCCTGCACCCTTTACTCACCAGGCTGTGGATTACTATAGGCAGCCAATCGGTCAGTCACTGCGCTCCTCTCTTCTAGAATTGTCCAGAAGCACTGCCTGCTACCCTCTCCTTACATTCAAACACCATCCTAGAAACCACCCTTTGGCTGGACTTCCTCCCACCCCCCGCGCCCTACCCTTCCCAGATTCCTCCTTTTCCTAATCAATGACCACCTCTCTGCCTTAAGAAGCAGTCCGAGGTGTTACTTTACCTGACCAGTGCTAGATGAAAGCATGTTACAATCTTTTCCACATTTGTTTGGTAACCACTTACAACAGTCAAAAGGCTGACACAACGATAGACTCACGTAACACAGCTTCACAAATATGGTAATACAAACTCAGAATGAAAAGCTGTAGTACCTGTGATTCCCCATCAGTTACTTTCGCATAATCTCTCACTGGAAATAATCCTTGAGGATTGGAAAGTAAATGGGTTTTTCCTTCTCTTCCCTCCCCTAATTATACAAGTTATCAATTCGATCACATCTTCTGAAGCATTTGTGCAAGAAGTAAATCACACAACTCTGAAAGACTGTATGAGATCACGGCAAGTTAGTAATTCTTTTTCTGAAACAATTCCACCAACGAAATTGCAATTATGACTGTAACAATCTGCTTAGGAAGCTTATCTCAGTCTAGCTGAAAAGAATAAGACATAGTATTTTTGAATGTTTTAATAAAACATACATGCCAGACATTATTGCTCTTTAAGAAAGATTACATAAACCAATTACTGATGGTTTATTTTGTTTATTGCATTCTAATATGGCAATTACATCACATTTAGTAATGACTGGAGGTTGAACTCCTCAGTGGGAGCAGAGTTCTTGCATTTGAAGCAGTTCATCACAGAACTGGTACACGTTCACAATAGACTCAATATAGAGGTATAGTGTAGCAATGAACAACGCAGACCAAAGAGGTCCAGCTCCAATCCCTGGTCTGTGCTGAATTGACTGATGTCAGTCAGTCAGTCAGTCTCTTTAGCTGGGGCACTGCAATTGGCTTCAGAGACCTTGAATTAGGGAGGTGAGAAAATCAGCCAGGGTTGCTGATCCTGATTGTTAATGTGATGCCAGAACGTATTCTTCTGGATATCTTATGAGCACAGGACAGCTCAACTGTGTTACACCTGGCACTCCCTGTCAACTCTGAAGAATGAATAGCTACTTTCTGCAAGTTACTGGAGGCTTGCTGGCTGTACTGAGGGAGCATTGCACTGTCGGAGGTACAATCTTTTGGATGAGACGTTAAAGCGAGGACCCGTCTGCCATCTCAGGTGGATGTAAAAGATCCCACGGCACTATTTCGAAGAAGAGCAGGGAAGTTACCCCTGGTGCGCTGACCAATATTTATTCCTCAACCAACATCACTAAAACAGATTATCTGGTCATTATCACATTGCTGTTTGTGGGACCTTGCTGTGCGCAAATTGGCTGCCGTGTTTCCTATATTACAACAGTGACTACACTTGAAAGTACTTCATTGGCTGCAAAGGGCTTTGGGCCGTCCTGAGGTCAGGAAAGGTGCTATAAAAATGCAAGTCTTTCTTTTAGCTGGAGAATAAGTGAGAGTTAGGAGGCTTAGGGGAGGGAGGGAGGGAGGGAAATTAAACTAGGGGGAAAAACAAATATACCACTTATCTCAAGGAGCCCATTTGAACAGCTAGTACAATGACACAGCGTGTTGGTGTATTAATTTGCTGCAGCAAAAGAATAACATTTTTTAGGCTCGTGATTGTACACAGTAAGTTTCCCATTTTAGGTGTAGTGTTTTGGGAAGGCATCAAACAGAGATTGAAAAATAGGAGAGAATGTCTCACTCTGGGCCAATCTTGTACACCTCAGGACAGCTTGTGATGGAAAGCCAAGTACAAAGACTGGGTGGGGGCATGGCACTTGCTTATTTTTTTCCTCTGAGAAATAGGGCACGGGATGGGGAGTAATTGGAAACATATTGTAAAACCATGTAAAATTTTCATTTACTCCAGTCATGAAGAAACAGAGCAAAATAAAAGTTTCATTTATAGGACCTACAGTAATATCTCTGTTGAACATCAAGCCATTCAACAGAAAAGAGAGGATTTTATATTTTCAACCATGGAAATAAAAGAAGCCAGAAATGTTAATTGATCTGAACATTACTTTATAGTAAAATAAATGAAGATTATCACATTGCAATAAAATACAAAAGATGTCCCATTCCTTGTTCCATCGTCACTCCTGACATTCACTGTTCCCCTTTCTCTGAGCAATACTATATGATGTTTTCTGCACACACAAAAGCAGCACATTGATAATCGGTGATTTAACAAATGACAAGACCCTCGAAATTACTATCTGCGATATTAGCGAATGGAGGCTTAATGCATTCACGTGATATTCCTGTATCTGTTGTGTTAACACAGGAATTAATCAGTTTATTTTTAATGGGATAATGCCGCCATTAAATAATGGACAAAAATGTCAAATAAACACATCAAACAATTGCCCGGCGATATTGCCAACTGTCATTGGCTAAGTTCAGCAAACTCTGAATTTTGTGAACGGCTGCTCGCCTTGCACAAATTCCCGCCACTGTAGCTAAAATGGAATATTAACTCCCAATTTTGGGAAAATAGCATTGTGTTGGGCCGAGTCACAGCCCCACTCAGTACCTTAAGTCCTCTCTTCATTTAGCCAACAATTCATACAAAAAAGAGGAACTCTACAATTTGGACACTAAATTAATGTGTACTTTGAGGATTTTGCACTTCTGAGTAATGGACTTAAATAAATGCCCAATTACAAGGAACAGTCGATAATATACACTATTGGATTAGATTTATTTTAAGGGCATCTATGCACCACACTCAGTTTCAGAAGCTTTATACCTGCATCAACTGATATCAGAATTCCAACTACAGAAACCGACAATTTGAATCTTTGGTCAGGGGAGATATCGAAATGCTGAAGTTCAGTGACTTCCATGAAAACTTTCCCTAAAAACATCTGAGAAAATAAGAGCAGGAATGAAGCCTGCAAAGGTCTTCAGAAGTTTTTTTAAAAAAACAGCTTCATGGTGCACAGCATGTCTCAGAAGTGACATTATTATTATTTTTAGCCAAGAACAATAGATAGCATTCAAAATTGACAGCAGCTGCTTGCAAAACAGCCCCAGGCATTTCAAAACAAGGTCTCACCATTAGGACCCCTTATAACGAGGGACTATCAACACCATTCTTCTTTAAATAAGCAAGTGTCACCATTAGGAACCTTTTCTGAACAGCGAGACACATTATTAGGAATCCTTTCAAGGGATCCTGATGATGTGACTCTCTCTTGGAATGTGCCAAACACCAGCATGCCCCTAGAATAATGGAACATATTCAGTCTAAGCGACTGTGACTTCCAGATGTTCTCTCACTCGTGGGGGCGACCGTCATAATTCATTCATGCTCATGACTTATGGGTTTTTAACACTTGTGAAACACCATCACTGGTGAGATATAGTCCACTGAATCACAAGCAGCCACTAGACACTGAACGCATTAAAAATCTGGCACAAACACCAGACACCAAACACATTAAAACCTGACACCAATTTGGTGGTATCTTTCATACTCCATAATGAGAGTTATTGTGGAGCATGGAAGTATCAGACTTGTGCAGTCAGGGATGTTCTTCTGAGATTGCAGTTGAGACACACAAGTCATGCACTGTTGTGGGAATGTAATCCTGCATCTAACCCATGCAGTACCAGAACTGGAATCAATTAATGTCACCTTGTCCAAAAGAGGAATATACCCCTTTCCTCAGAACTGCCATCCATTGCAAAGGTCTGTAGTTTGCATTTGTTTCACAGGTTTGAAATACGACTTACGATGCCCTTCCAAACCCGCAATTTAACTTTAAAGACAACTACAAACTATAATATTGCCCTCGGTCACAAATATTTACTGGATTTAAAAAAATACTAAAATAGCTCGAGTCATATCCATTTGCATTGTGAAAGTCAGCCATCATAATTAATTATGCTTGGGTTTAACGTATTCAAATCTGAACAGTTTATGCCTCATTTTCTCTATCTTAGGAAGCGTATGGCAGTATGTTGCAATTAAATTCATGCTGCTCTGGTCTATAAACCCCCAGTTCATCACACAACAAAATAAACTACTTGAAGTTGACAGTTATTATACTAGCCCTGTCGTTGGTTGGCAAGCTGTCACTAAGGCTGCAGAGAGAGAAAAAAACCTGAAGCGTTTCCAATGTAAAACAATCCCCAGGAATAAAAACATTTAAACCATTTTAAAAGAATACCTCTGCTATAAGTGGTATTAACACAAACCCAAATTACAGACCATGCTAGCAAAGCATATTAGTTAAGTATTAATGGATACATGTGTGTACTGTCTTGCCAGATTAAGTGTAAGCCAAGTAACTGAAAGAGCAGACAGAAAGTGAAGTCTGCAAATGGATCCGTTTACTGTCAAGTCAAGCAACAACACATAAGCATGTGGCATTATCAGATTTTAAAATAGGGTTTCCCCCTGTACAGTTTTGGATTGGACTCTGGTTTTTGAGGATGTTATCTAGAGGTTTATATAAATACTAGACGATCTTTCATGGCTCTGTACACAGGGAGTCACGACCAAGTATGGTCCTCAGGTGAAGCGAGGTTTAAGGGCGGGGGATAATTGGACCAGGGCATTTAGATATAATTTAATTTACACTTTGAAGTCATAAATCTGTTTTTATTTACAACACATTGATTTTACATTATTTATAGTTAAAGAGCAAAACTTACAGCAGCTTGGGGAACAGCAAAGAGCTGTTTGGAGCATTAGCATTTCGCTGCAATACAGGCTGAAGCGGGGTAAAGCAAAATTGAGGCACTACAGCATCACCACTGGCAGAAGGATGTAATCACGGCGTGACTAGTTCACATAGGCATTTAGCATTATAAATGTGGACACAGGAATTTATAAAAGGAACAGTTGACATAAAAGTGTGACAAAACTGTGACAACCGGAAGTGAGGTTTTGTAGACAGGAAGTGTGTTCAGTTGTAAGATTTTTTTTATATAAGTGGAGGATTAGTTATTAAGGCTACTAAGGTTTCCAATTTTTTTTTCAAATCAACAGCAAGACAAGCATCATAATTCAAGCCATATTCCCATTTCCCCTGCCTCGCCTGTACACAACTTGGAAAAGGTGGCAATCGTATTTTCCAAACTTGTTGTTTGATGCTTGGAAATTGTAGAAATGTGGTTTTCTGATTCAATTCCAAAGAAACAAAACACAAAATGGAAAATAAGTCACCCACATTGACACCTTCTACTAGTCAGTTCAGGAAGTACCAAAGGCAGATGTTGTCCCACGTGGTCAAAAATTGGCATGCGCCATAACAGAACCTAAAAGTGCAAGAGACTAATCAGGACAAAAATTCCACTTATTCTTCGTAGTTTTCTTTGCAATGTAAACTTTACCTTTCCCTTTTATTTCTGAGCTTATACTTCCTCCACTTCTATTTTTCTTAAGATGCTTTGGATCATACAGGTTGGAAAATTTGAGAACATTAGACGGTCAACATGGAAACTGCATGTTCCTTTTGTTGATAATGTGGAGTCTGACAATGACACTTGTTGCAATTATTTGAGATCCACATCTTTGGCCAGTAGTTACCAAAGTGGTCAAGAATACCATAACCATATAGGACTGAATCTCCGATCAATACATTTCTCAACAGACCTGCAGTATTGAAGTCATGATTTTTATTATTGTTTTATAAATGTCACTGGGCACCAAGGACATGGACTGCACTGACAGCGTGCATCTGCACTTACAGTTGCTGCCCACACAACTGAATGCACTCCCTCCTGACCCTCTCCCCCTTCCTCACACATGTAAAACCAATACATGCTCCAAACATATTGAAGAGCAGTGGGCCCCTGCACCATCTCGCCCATCCTGCCTAACTCACTCTGTCTCAGCTCCTTCCAGGTCAGCAGGAGTGATGGATTCAATAGTGTCCTGCACTATCCCTGTCCTAAACCTGCCCAAGGAAGTGCCTCAATGCAGATGAGTAGCGCAAAAAAAAATAAACACCTGACTTCTGCTCACCTTCACATTACTTAAAAATGCTGCCTACACAACTACTTTTTTCAATTAAGATCGTAAAATCAGCAGTATGATTACAAGGCAGTAATGTCAGTTAGGGGTTTGGATATTATTTTAAACTGCCACTGTAAAGCTTAGAAGTTTATAACCATTACCCGAACCCTTAGATGAAACGAAAGCCTTGAAATCACCCCAGGATATCTATTATTACTTTCACAAGACACAATGAGAACTTTATGATTTTTATTCCATTTTGGATCTTTTTGTTTTTGCCAATAGCAGTTGTCACTGTAGCCTTAGTCAACCAGTATGTCTTTTTAATCTGTACTAAAGGATTAACAATGGTGATATAATCACTAAGTTTATTGAGTGATAATCAACAGTTGATTACAACAGGGTCCATTTATTAACTGTCAGATTGCTGATGGGCAGATCTGAATATCAGCAATTACAGAGAATTACAAATAATTACAGCACAGAAACAGGCCATTCAGCCCAACTGGTCTGTGCCGGTGTTTATGCTCCGCACGAACCTCCTCCCACCCTACTTAATCTAACTCCATCAGCATATCCTTCTATTCCTTTCTCTCTCATGTACTAATCTAGCTTCCCCTTAAATGCATCTATGCTATTCGCCTCAACTGCTTCGTGTGGTAGCATGCTCCACATTCTGATCACTCACTGGGTAAAGAAGTTTCTCCTGAATTCCTGATTGGATTTATTAGTGACTATCTTATATTTATGAACCCTAGTTTTGGACTTCACCACAAGTGGAAACATAATTTCTCCATCTACCCTTTCAAACCCATACATAATCTTAAAGACCTCTATTAGGTCACCCTTTCCTATACTAATGTTCACTATTTCTGTAACACACACACACACACACACACACACACACACACACACAGTATATATACGAGAGGGAGAGCAACAAACTGAGAAAATATGAACAGTGTTTATTGTCAAGGTCTTCTCTGATGTGATCATTTTGTATGTATCCTCTCACCACCATGGACTTGCCCATAAAACGACTGCCAGTTCTCAGACTGATTACGGTCTGAATTCTGATACCTGGAATTCACTCACATCTGAGTTAACCAGATGGGAGTAAAACGCACTCTGAATGATTGTGTTTTGGACCAACCTGACACATTCTACACAGCGTGTCTTCAAGAAAGATTCAAACCTCTGAAGGGTCGTCAATGAAACCTACCAAGGTCAGAGATTTCCAATTCATTGAGCTCTGCATTCCACACTGATAGTAAAGTTAGTCACTAACAATTTCATTTGGACAGACTTGTGAGGAAAGTGACCATACTGGGGATGGTACTACAAAGAAATCAATCCACAAATACTGATCCCGAAGAGGGAGTCTCATCCTTGTAAAATCAGTTACAACTAAATAGGATTAATTTTCAGATATTTTTCCTTCAAGTTCTGTTGAATTTCAAAACCAAAAACAACAGAGCGTTGAGTAAAACTGGCAGGTAAACTTGGCTCAAATGAGAGAGAGAAGGGAACGCTGACGCACTGAATCTCCAAGAACAGTAAGAATTTACTTGGATGGATAATTCTTGTACTCTTTTTAACCTTAGTGGTGATCTGCATTATGCAGCTTGGCCAATCATTATGTCTCAATAACTTCAAAAAAAAAAGTTAATACATTGCTAGGGAAAATCAATACATCGCAAACCCGCCAGGCCTCCAGAGACCCAGGAAATCAAAATTTTTGCCCCTTTGAAACACACCATTTACACACGAACCATAGTGGTATGTCAACTTTTGGCGTGCAACAAGGTGAGTTTGCACATGTACAATATGGATTGTCCCACTGTTGTAAGGGTTGGAGCATCTTCTTAAGAAGATTGTCACTTTTGAATTGAGAAGAAAATTGAAATAATTTGGTCAGTGAATTCCAGTTAACCCGATTTGGATTCCCAGTGCAGCTTCCACCTCAACCCTGACAAAAAATATTAAGAAAAAAATTCTTCTGTTCTGACGTTAAATTGTGCGAACAACACGAGACATAAATCCAACTACCTGTGAATACGGATCATCCCTAATCTGGAACCTGAACTAAAGAAATGGAAAACAAAAATAAAAAATTCTTGCTTCTCAATTACAAACAGGGACTGGGAAGAAGCTCAAGAAGTTTCTGCTGGTCATCTCAACCCTTAAATTGGATTACTTCTTCAAATAAACTCACAGGTCTCCAATGTCAATATGTTTCATTGCAGTGGTCTTGTACCAACATTGCCCGAATTTGATCGTGACACAGTGAGTATTACAGACATGGGAACCTGAGGGTATATTAAATCCCCAGAAAGGACCTGCAGTATTCACCAAGTTACTTTTCACAGTAGAGCATGGGGGAATAAAAACCATCATTCTCTGGCATATACTGTATTGTGATTCCAGGACACATTGTAGTGTAACAATAAAATCCAGTAGCTGGTGTAGATTATGTTGTGAGACTGGGGCATATCTGATAGCACAATAAAGTCCATCACCTGGCAGGTACTGCGACATGAGGACGTGTACGTTTTCTGCCCTCAGAACTTTTCCCATAGCCATCAGCTGTTGCCAGCTGCAGGTATTTAAGGCTTGGATTAGATAGGGAAAAATTGAACTGGCAGATTCCTTGGAAGTTCCTCGGCATTTGGTAATTTAACAGGGAAATGATAGATGATGCTAATGCAAGTTGCATTTAATGGCTTGAAATTTTTTTTTTAAATGATAAATAAATATGCAACAATCCCCTGGGCAGCTCTGGTTAATGAACTCCTCCAGCTACGAGCAAACACCATTTCTCAATTAATGGAAAATGGAGTGTGTATTAAGTATGTTTCTGACTGTGCGACAAATCGCCAGTTTCAGCAAGGTGTCTTAATTGGGCTTTTCTCCCCTTTTCTGTTTTTTAAACTTGGTGTTTGCATACCCAGCAGCAGTGTGTGATAAAATCAGGAGCTGCAGGTCATCAAGGATGTACAAAAACTAAGCTTTCCAACACTGCACATTCAAAAGGGAATATTCCTGTGCAATTTGCAAATCTTCCATTCTTCTTCCCATTCCCTATATAAAAGATTTGCCTTTTTTTTTTAAAAGAACAGATTTTCCATCTCACTATCAGGTATCTTCCTCTAGCCAAGTGGACCATAAATGGCCAGCCAGTGGCAGATATCCACTGCCATGTTCCCTCCCCCAAATTGGAATGGAAGGGTTAAACTCAGACCAGGAATCTATTTGAAGAATCCATCCAAGAATAGCTCAACGCAGGAGAAACTTCTTTACCCAAAGAGTGGTCAGAATGTGGAACTCGCGACCAAATGGAGTAGTTGAGACGAACAGCACAGATGCATTTACGGGGCCGCTAGATAAGCACGAGGGAGAAAGGAATAGAAGGTTATGCTGAAAAAAAGCTGGAAGCTGCATATTGTATTAGGAGCCTCAGTTAATGTCCCTGCCAGTCAGAAACAAAAATTCTAGAAATACACAGCAGGTTTATCAGTATCTGAAAAGAGAAAAGGCAGGTTAATGATTCAGGTGTAGCACTTCATCACAACTGAAAACTGAAAGATAAACTAGTATTCAGTAGGGTGCGGCAAAAAGGGGAGGGGGAGAAACAACAGAGACTCCAATCACAGAGAGGAAATTAATGGATTGAATGACCTGCCAACTGCTAAACAAGAAGAAAGGAACTGTTGGATGATATAAAAGATCATGTCAGTGAGGTATTAAGCCTGCACATCATTTAACTTATTAATTTGCTCTCTGTGATTGGAGTATTGTTTCTTTCCCCCACTTTTTCCCTCTTAATTCATGCAAAATAGTTCCTAATCTTTCAGTTTTCAGTTCTGACGGGGTTCATACCCAAGACATCAACTTGTCTTTTCTCTTTACAGATGCTGAAGGACCTGCCTTGTACTTCCAGCATTTTCTGTTTTTGTTTCCAGCTTTATTTGGGAAATCAGCAGTTTGCTGAAACAAAGAAAACATCTTTCTTTAAAAAAAACATTAGCCTACAGTGAACATCACAATTAGATAATGAGATGTGTGCTGGGAGAGGAGAGGGACAATCTTTGAAAAATAAATTATAATGCTTATCTTGTTATACTAACAGAGTTTAAAAGCACAGCAAACACAGGCTCAATATTTAATTTAAAAAGGTGCAGCAATTATAAGAAGCATTTTAAACAACAATCCAATATTAGCATCGCTTTCCTTCAATTATACTCACATTTCATTAATAAACAAGATAGGTTTATAGAAAACTAGCATTCAATGCAGCATGCATTATGCTGTTTGTTTACAGATTAGATTACACAATGAAAGAAAGTACACACACAGCTCCCTTAATGGTTCAATTTGTAAATCTGTTGCCCAATCTGGTACTGAGTCACAAAGACCTGAAAGTCCTGGGTTTCAACCCTGGCATAGCTGATTTTAGCCAGGGCATTACAATTGGCCTCGGTAATCCTTGGCGAGGGAGAAGCAAAATCAACCAGGGTTCCTGCTACAGCTCCTCATTATCTAATGACACCTGCTGGAAATGGCACATGTCTGGACACCATGGGAGGAGAAGAGTCCACTCGGCTGTGATGACTGCTGGCAGAACAAGGAGACATGGCATTTTGTTTTCACTCACAGTCCGTGCTCCTGGTGTTCATCAGGGTCAGTTTCTCCGAACTGCAACTTCTACTACGCCTGTGCACTATTTCCCCTGCCACGTACAGTTAACCAAAACACGGACAGCATCAACTCATTCATTTTTGTTACTGTGACGTCAAAAACCCCAACAGCTCTTCCCACTGCTGCTACATTGCTAAATATGTTACAAAGCACTGAACAAACGAAACAACTCGATGGGTAAACACTGATAATGGTAGACATTTCAGAAGTAAATGTTACTTTAAAAAATTGTGATATACAGTGGGCCGGATGTATAGTTATGACAGCTAAGGAAGCCCCTTAACATCAGTGTTAGTGGTATCGGTCTCAGCAGAGCAAAGAAAATGCAAATTGGCCATGATCAGTATGTACAACAACGACGTACATTTATATAATGCCTTTAAGCTATCAATATGTCCCAAAGCACTTAATAGTTAGGGGTCAAACCACAGTAGGTGGGGAATTAGAAGAGACTGGTGAAGTTACAATTAAAGAGTTCAGGGGCAAAGGGCACAAAATGTACTCTGGGTGGGGGACTTCAATGTCCATCACCAAGAGTGGCTCGGTAGCACCACTACTGACCGAGCTGGCCGAGTCCTGAAGGACATAGCTGCCAGACTGGGCCTGCAGCAGGTGGTGAGCGAACCAACACGAGGGAAAAACTTACTTGACCTCATCCTCACCAATCTACCTGTCGCAAATGCATCTGTCCATGACAGTATTGGTAGGAGTGACCACCGCACAGTCCTCGTGGAGATGAAGTCCCGTCTTCGCACTGAGGACACCATCCAACGTGTTGTGTGGCACTACCACCGTGCTAAATGGGATAGATTCAGAACAGATCGAGCAGCTCAAAACTGGGCATCCATGAGGCGCTGTGGGCCATCAGCAACAGCAGAATTGTATTCCAGCACAATCAGTAACCTCATGGCCTGGCATATTCCTCACTCTACCATTACCAACAAGCCAGGGGATCAACCCTGGTTCAATGAGGAGTGTAGAAGAGCATGCCAGGAGCAGCACCAGGCATACCTAAAAATGAGGTGCCAACCTGGTGGAGCTACAACTCAGGACTACATGCATGCTAAACAGCAGAAGCAACATACTATAGACAGAGCTAAGCGATTCCACAACCAACGGATCAGATCAAAGCTCTGCAATCCTGCCACATCCAGTCGTGAATGGTGGTGGACAATTAAACAACTAACGGGAGGAGGAGGCTCTGCAAACATCCCCATCCTCAATGACGGCAGAGTCCAGCACGTGAGTGCAAAAGACAAGGCTGAAGCGTTTGCAACCATCTTCAGCCAGAAGTGCCGAGTGGATGATCCATCTCGGCCTCCTCCAGATATCCCCACCATCACGGAAGCCAGTCTTCGGCCAATTCGATTCACTCCACGTGATATCAAGAAACGGCTGAGTGCACTGGATACAGCAAAGGCTATGGGCCCCGACAACATCCCGGCTGTAGTGCTGAAGATTTGTGCTCCAGAACTAGCTGCGCCTCTAGCCAAGCTGTTCCAGGACAGCGACAACACTGGCATCTACCCGACAATGTGGACAATTGCCCAGGTATGTCCTGTCCACAAAAAGCAGGACAAATCCAATCCAGCCAATTACCGCCCCATCAGTCTACTCTCAATCATCAGCAAAGTGATGGAAGGTGTCGTCGATAGTGCTATCAAGCGGCACTTACTCACCAATAACCTGCTCACCGATGCTCAGTTTGGGTTCCGCCAGGACCACTCCGCTCCAGACCTCATTACAGCCTTGGTCCAAATGTGGACAAAAGAGCTGAATTCCAGAGGTGAGGTGAGAGTGACTGCCCTTGACATCAAGGCAGCATTTGACCGAGTGTGGCACCAAGGAGCCCTAGTAAAATTGAAGTCAATGGGAATCAGGGGGAAAACTCTCCAGTGGCTGGAGTCATACCTAGCACAAAGGAAGATGGTAGTGGTTGTTGGAGGCCAATCATCTCAGCCCCAGGACATTGCTGCAGGAGTTCCTCAGGGCAGTGTCCTCGGCCCAACCATCTTCAGCTGCTTCATCAATGACCTTCCCTCCATCATAAGGTCAGAAATGGGGATGTTCGCTGATGACTGCACAGTGTTCAGTTCCATTCGCAACCCCTCAAATAATGAAGCAGTCCAAGCCCGCATGCAGCAAGACCTGGACAACATCAAGGCTTGGGCTCATAAATGGCAAGTAACATTCGCGCCAGATAAGTGCCAGGTAATGACCATCTCCAACAAGAGAGAGTCTAACCACCTCCCCTTGACATTCAACAGCATTACCATGGCCGAATCCCCCACCATCAACATCCTGGGGGTCACCATTGACCAGAAACTTAACTGGACCAGCCGCATAAATACTGTGGCTACGAGAGCAGGTCAGAGGCTGGGTATTCTGCGGCGAGTGACTCACCTCCTGACTCCCCAAAGCCTTTCCACCATCTGCAAGGCACAAGTCAGGAGTGTGATGGAATACTCTCCACTTGCCTGGATGAGTGCAGCTCCAACTACACTCAAGAAGCTCGACACCATCCAAGATAAAACAGCCCACTTGATTGGCACCCCATCCAGCACCCTAAACATTCACTCCCTTCACCACCGGCACACTGTGGCTGCAGTGTGTACCATCCACAGGATGTACTGCAGCAACTCGCCAAGGCTTCTTCGACAGCACCTCCCAAACCCGTGACCTCTACCACCTAGAAGGACAAGAGCAGCAGGCACGTGGGAACAACACCACCTGCACGTTACCCTCCAAGTCACACACCATCCCGACTTGGAAATATATCGCCGTTCCTTCATTGTCGCTGGGTCAAAATCCTGGAATTCCCTTCCTAACAGCACTGTGGGAGAAGCGTCACCACACGGACGGCAGCGGTTCAAGAAGGCGGCTCACCATCACCTTCTCGAGGGCAATTAGGGATGGGCAATAAATGCTGGCCTCGCCAGCGACGCCCACATCCCGTGAACGAATAAAAAAAAAAGTTGTAACCAGGTTTTTAAAGATGGGGAGGACTGTAACAATGCAAAGGAGCTGAGACGGAATTCAAGAGCTGGGGGCAAGATGGCTAATGTTCGATGATAAAGGTTGGGAGGAGCATGCACAGCAGACCAGAGTTGGAAATGCAAAGGCTGAGAAGAGGGAGGGAGAGCTGGAGGAAGCTGCAGAAATAGGAAAGGGCAGGCCTATGGAGAGATTTGTTGACAAGAATGAAGATTTTGAAGTCAATGAGCTGAGTAATGGAGTGCTAATGAAGGTTGGCAAAGATAGGGTAATAGATGAGCGGGGCATTTTGCAGGTAGGAAGTACGAGTTCTGGAGAAGTTGGAACTTATGTAGGTTGCAGCTTAAGAGTCTGGTGAGGAAGAAAAGTTGAGTCTGGAGGTGACCAAGGAATGAGTGTGTTTCAGGAGCATTGGGGTTAGGTAGAAATGGAGATGTGTGATATTTTGAAGGTGGATGTGCAATATTTTGGGGACGAACTAGATGTGGAATTTAAAGCTGAGCTTGGGACCCAAAACAGTGCACCACTGTTTGAGCTCAAGTCAGCAACTGGGGATGAGCGTACAATCAGGGGGCATGGAATTTTTGCACGTGCCAAATAGGATGACTTCGGTCTTGGTGATGCTGAGCTGCAAAAAGCTGACATCCACAACTCAAAGTCATCCAAGTAGTTGTACAGCACAGCAACAGTCATATCAAGGGTGGTTGTGAAGAGGTGATGAGAGTTATCGTCAGCGAACATATGGAAGTTGATGCTATGCGCATGGATACTGTCACCAAAGGGCAACATAAAGAGGATTAGCGCAGGGATAAAGATGGAACCTTGGGGCACATCAGAGATAATCACATCGGCTTGGAAGCAAAAGTCATTGCAGGAGATATGCTGGCTGTGGTGCAGCTGGAAGCACGAGAGCAGTGCAACAGAGGTGGACAACAGAGGAGAGGCGGTAGAGAAGGATGGTGTGGTTGATTGGGTCGATTGTTGCAGAGAAGTCAAAGAAAGATAAAGCACCATGGTCATAGCGATACATAAAGCCTGTAGAGACTAATATCACTGACATCAATCACCCTGGGCTGCTTTCATGCACCTTTCAACCCCCAGTAAATGAGAACATGGCAGAGTCCTGCAAACATGTCTGCTGATCAAAGAATGTTGTGTCATGGGAGACTGTAATCTAAAAGGAGAAGAAATGTAACAGGGGCAATAAAATACAAACAGGGAGTACAGCATGTTGAATCAGTATCATAAAGCCATTAAGTGATGGTTGATCTCAGCCACAATGCTTCAGTGAGAGGCAATGAGAATAGGCCAGGTGTTTTCCCACACAGATGGAGGGAAATAAAAACACATAGGAGTGTCCTCTCCGGATGGTTCTTGTGCATAATCCAAGTGACTGGTTCATAGTAGCATTGGTAGATGTCTGTGACTGGCTCACTTTGCTACCCTCTGAGTCACAGGTGGTGCATGACTGAAGGTGACCAGTCAATGCAAGGGAAAAACAAGAGGCAGTTTACACTCAAATAACCCTGGCAGAATTGTTGTGTGTCTTCAGACCAATCCTATATTCTTCAATATGATTAGCATTTATTGAGCGCATGCCCCAATGTCAAAAACTGTTTTAATAAATATATATTCACCCTGTGTCTGTACAGCACATTTATGATACAGATCATTTCACCCAGAAAGTTAATAAGGCTGAGTGTAATGTCTCAGCTCTCGTGTCTGCTCAGATTTCAGGGCATTCAGTCACGAGGCAGCATCTCTGCAAACGTTTGGCCTGAAAACTAAAGATTGCGTTTATTTTGGTTTTTTTTTAATGCAAATCGGAATGGAAATGAAGTGATTTTAAAAAAAAGGTATCTGACTAAAATCATACGCAGGAGTCAGTGCCTTGAGTTTATACCCTATTTTTTTTTACACAGCTTTGCCTTCAAAGTGTAACCGAGGTCCACAACTATTGCTCATTATAGTAAACTATTAATCCTTAAATAGAACGCAATGCTCAGTCAAGGAACAACAATATATAAATTAGGGACAATTCTCAACATTGCCTTGCACTTGAAGCGGTGTAAAGTAAGCAACATCAATTAAATTGTGTGAAATTAAGTGCATTGAAATTTTACATGTACCTCACCATACAGTAACCTTTGAAAATCCCCCAAAATGGGTATCTCTGAGGTTAGGAATGCAGAGAATTGGAAATGGCCACCATAATTCATCTGGTGAGTCCCAGAATTGAAAAGATACCATACTATCTCTTATATCAACTGCTTCTTTTCCCAACAAACCACCCACCCCCAACCTTGGATTTGCCTACACTATCTGCTGCCAGTGTCTCCCTGAGCAATTAGTTCCACACATTCACTATCCTCCTTCTGAGCTTGAGCATGTTGCCTTGGTTACAAGATGCAAAAAGAGACAAGCCAGGGACGTTCAGCCACTCCTTCCAATAGATCAGATATAACTTGCATTTCTGTGGACTTGTGCCAGCTTAAATAAACAACTACAGGTAAAATTTGAGACACTAGTCTGAAATTTCTCTTCAAGTCTTCAAGGCAACTGAGTGGAAACTCCACGACTTGGAATATTATAGTCTATGTGATTCTACTTAACAGATGGCATTCTACAAATGACATACAATGTGGTTTCTACGGGACTGAGTCGTAATGGTGGACTCAGGCCCACCATTTGTGCTTTCTTGTTAATCAATCAATTGCATTAATCCTTAGAATTTTGAAATATTATTACAAAAGGTCAGTTGGGAAAAGTAAAATAAATAAATAAAATCACCAGCACACTTTGAAAATGTCCAACAGCTTAATGAGCTTGATACTTACAACCTGACCTATCTCTAGGTGCCAAAGAAATACAAATAAATTTGACAACAGTAATATAATGAAGGTTTTAGCCTTTTAAAAAATCCAATTCCTTTCCTGATAAAAGGACCCTCAACAGGAAAATATTGTCACAATGAAGATACTTGTAATGGCAAGCTGACAGGTGTGGGCCAGCGAGTGAGTTTCTCTGGCTTTTTTGAGGCATGCTTGTTCACTTGAAGATCCTTTAATTAGAATAGCATACTCTTAACATATGCACTCTGTTGTAATTTACAGCATCTGCTAAGTAACTAGGCACAGAAATGATTTAATTATATCACTTGGGCATTTGGAAGTGCAATGTAATTACAAATAATAACCGTAGAGATGTTAATAAATGTCATTTTGCTCACACGGAGCCAGTATGTCCTGGTAATTAAAGGACCTCAACGAAGGAAATCAACTTACCATCAAAACATTTGGATGGATTCGTTTTCAGATGTGCTCTCAGTGACTGCAAAGCACTGTGGGGCTCAAAAATATTTAAGTGCATGGGGTGTGCAACAGGAAGGAATGAACAGTTCAAAGTATGACTGAGACTATAGCATGGCTGTACTGAACTGTATGATACTTTATTTCAGAGCTCCCTTAACTTGCTGATACTTGGTACTGTTAATATTAAACTGTTGCTTTCAGAGGCAGCACTGTACTAATAATGAGGTGGGGTGCCTTGCGCAGAGACAGGAAATGAAACCATCTTTGGAAGCAGATGCATTATTGAAAGCTATTTTTATTTAGTCGAGGTGGGTCCTGGGAGAGAGGTGCATTACCTCTGTTTACCACACTCTCTCGTATGTACGACCTGGTGCTTCTGTTGTAGTCAAAACCTGCTGGAAACTGGAGATCAGCGATTCCCATGGGTATTAGGCACGGAATGCATTTTACATATAAGGGGAGACCTAGTGGCAGCTCATGAGATGCTGATGGGCCTGGAGAGCTCCTCCACCATATAACAGAAGTGTGTAGACTGTGGGAACACTGCATTATCTGCAGTTGGTAGCATTCGTCCAATGTAAAAGGTAACGTACGCAGGGTTTTGTCTTTCCAAGTAATTCTTAAAAAATTGTTCTTGGGAAGTGGGTGACTCTGACTCGGCCACATTTATTGCCTATCTCCAGTTGACCTGAAAAGGTGATGGTGGGTGTTCTTCACGCCTCATGGCGATTGTTTTGCAACTGACTGGCTTGCTAGGACACTTCAGAAAGCATCAAGAGTCAATCACTGGCACTGAAGTCATGAATAGACAGGGTAGTGGAGGCAGGTTTCCTTCCCTGAAGGACATCAGTGAACCAGTTGCTTTTTAAAAAATATATAAAAAGCTTGGAACTTTCATATTAATTTTTCTAACAGAGCTCACAAATCACCATGTTTGCTGAATTCAATTGCTTAACTTCTATGGTTGGGATTTTAGCCTCTGGGCCTCAGTCCTGTACCATAAACCACCAAACTGCTGTGCCCATAGCAAGGCCAAATTACCAGGACACAAGAAACCGCCCATCACTTCTCGTGGGGTAACTCAAGAAAAAGTCATTCAGAAATAGAATGAAAGAGAGATGACTGAAGCAGAATTCTGCTTTGGTTTTTCTTCCCTCCACAGAACAAATTCCGTCAACAAAATAGTTAGAAATCCAATTAAACTCAGTCGATACAAGAGTGCATTTTGTTCGTGCCTTTGGTCCATCTTCACTGTGTGCTGAGTGAAATGTACAATGGTCCATTTTCAGAGCGAATGCTTCCGAAAAACAAGTACAACACACACAAAAGCCACAAACTGAGAAACTCAACTGATTCACACACAATCCTTTTTTTTCCACAAGGGAACAAAAACAACAAAAATGTGAGTTCAGATTACTACACCCTCCCCCCGCCACACCACCTTGTGTCCCAAAATGTCTGTGTCATGGAAACTGGCTGGAAACAAATAATGCAATCTAATTTCTCATGGCTTTGTTCGATTCTTAGTCTAACCTTAATCCAGTCTCTATACCCACTGCACCAATTAATTTTACACATAAGACTACACAAAGTAATGAAAAATCTATAAGCTTTGCCTCTAATCCAAATCCACTTCCCTTGCATAGTGTCATTTCATCCATCAACAGCAAAACGCATCTATATGGAAGAGAAAATCTGAACTGTGATACAACAGCAACAATTTGTATTTACATAGCACCTTTAACATAGTAAAATGTCTCAAGACACTTCACAGGAGGGTTATCAAACAAAATTTGACACTGAGCCATGTAAGGAGATATTAGGACAGGTAACCAAAAGCTTGGTCAAAGAGGTAGGTTTTAAAGGAGCGTCCAAAAGGAGGAGAGAGAGGTTCAGAGGTTCAGGGAGGGAATTCCAGAGCATAGAGTCTAGGCAGCTGAAGGCACAGCGACCAATGGAAAGGTAAAGGAAATCGGGGATACAGATGGTTAGTGTGTGACTGGTCTGAATTGTGGGGTATCACAGCAATAATTGGCCTTGCACAGCCCACTTATGTTTGTTCTCTGTGTTCTCCATACAGGACAATGAATAACAAGCAGTGCGTTACATAGAATCTTAGAAAGTTACGGCACAGAAGGAGGCCATTTGGCCCATTGTGTCCGTGCCAGCCGAAAAAGATCTGTCCAGCTTAGTTCCACTTTCCAGCACTGTAGGTTACGGCACTTCAAGTGCACATCCAAGTACTTTTTAAATGAGTTGAGAGTTTCGGCCTCTACCACCTTTTCAGGCAGTGAGTTCCAGACCCCCACCACCCTCTGGGTGAAAAAATTTCTCCTTAGCTCCCATCTAATCCTTCTATCAATTACTTTAAATCTATGCCCACCTGACCAGTCCATTGATATCTTCCTGCAGTCTACAGCTTTCCTCCTCACTATCAACCACATGGACAATTTTTGTATCATCTGAAAACTTCTTGATCAAGCCCCTCACATTCAAGTCCAAATCATTAATATATACCACAAAAAGCAAAGGACCTAGTACTGAGCCTTGCGGGACCCCACTGGAAACAGCCTTCCAGTCACAAAAACACCAGTCAACCATTAACCTTTGCTTCCTGCCACTGAGCCAATTTTGGATCCAACTTGCCACTTTCCCTTGGATCCCATGGGCTTTTATTTTTTTGATCAGTCTGCCATGTGGGACCTTGTCAAAAGCCTTGCTAAAATCCATGTACACTACATCAAACGTGTTACCCTCATCAACCCTCCTCGTTACCTGCACAAAAAATTCAATCAAGTTAGTCAGACACGACTTTCCCATAACAAATCCATGCTGACTGTCCTTGATTAACCTAAATTTTCTAAATGACGATTTATGCTGTCCCTCAGAATCGATTCAATTAATTTGCCCACCACGGAGGTTAGACTGACTGGCCTATAATTACTCGGTCTATCTCTTTCTGCCTTTTTAAACAACGGTACAACACTAGCAGTCCTCCAATCCTCCAGCAGCATACCTGGAGCCAAGGAGGATTGGAAAATGATGGTCAGAGCCTCTGCTATTTCCTCCCTTGCTTCTTTTATCAGCCTGGGATACATTTCATCCAGGCCTAGCGATTTATCTACTTTCAAAGAAGCTAAACCCCTTAATACTTCCGCTCTCACTATGTTTATCCCATCTAATATTTCATAGTCCTCCTCCTTAACTATAATCTGCATCGTCGTCCTCTTTTGTCAGGACAGACGCAAAGTATTCATTAAGAACCAAACCCATATCTTCCACCTCCACACACTGGTTACCTTTTTGGTCTCTAATAAATCCTACTCTTTCCTTAGTTATCCTCTTGCTCTCTATGTATTTATAAAACATTTTTGGGTTTCCCTTAATTTTACTTACCAGTAATTTTTCATGCCCTCTCTATGCTTTCCTAATTTCCTTTTTAATTTCACCCCTGCACTTTCTATACTCCTCTACGCTTTCTGCAGTACTGAGCACTTGGTGTCTGACATAAGCTTCCCTTTTTTGCCTTATCTTACCCTGTATGCTTCTGGTCATCCAAGGGGCTCTAGGTTTGGCAGTCCCACCTTTTTTCATTGTGGGAACATGTTTACTCTGAACCCCTTGAAGGTAAATCAGTGTCAGAGCAATGGGAGGCATTCAAGGAGGAGATTCAAGTAGCTGTTTACAGTCCACTTTTGCTAAATCACTTCACAGCTTAGTAAAATTGGCTTTTCCCCAATTTAGAACTTTTACTCCTGTTCTCAGTCCTTTTCCATAACTATGCTAAATCTAACTGAATTATGATCACTACCACCAAAATGTTCTTGCACTGATACTCCTTCCACCTGCCCAGCTTCATTCCCTAAAACTAAATCCAGAACTGCGCCCCCCCCCCTCACCTTGTTGGGCTTGCTACGTACTGGCTACAAAGTTCTCCTGAATGCAATTTAAGAATTCTGCGCCCTCCATACCTTTTGCACTGATTGTATCCCACTTAATATTAGGGTAGTTGAAATCCCCTACTATTACTGCCCTATTGTTTTTGCACTTCTCAGAAATTTGCCTACATATTTGCTCTTCCATCTTCCTCTGACTGTTTGGGGGTCCTATAGTACACGCCCAGCAGTATGACTGTCTCTTTTTTGTTCTTTAGCTCAACCCATATGGCCTCGTTTGATGATCCTTCCAACATATCATCCCTCCTCACAGCTCTAATTGTTTCTTTAACCAATGCTGCCACTTCCCCTCCTTTTTTATCCCCCCCCTCTATCTCGTCTGAAAATCCTGTAACCAGGAACGTTGAGCTGCCATTCCTGCCCCTGTTTAAGCCATGTTTCTATAATAGCTAAGGTATCATACTTCCACGTGTCTATCAGTGCCCTTAGCTCATTTGCCTTATTCACTATACTCCTTGCATTGAGGTATATACCATTAAGCACTGCCAAACTCCTATATTGTCTAGTTTCCAACCTTTGTTTCCTCTGCCTTCCGAACTCACTCACCAATTTTCTACCTTCCATTTCCAGCTCTGCTTCTCTCCCTTCTGAATCTACCTTCGGGTTCCCATCCCCCTGCCAAGCTAGTTTAAACCTCCCCAACGTCACTCGCAAACCTCCCCGCGAGGATCTCGGTCCCAGCCCTGTCGAGGTGCAACCCGCCCAGCTTTTACAGGTCCCACACCCCCCTCCACCCACCCCAAGAACTGGTCCCAATGCCCCAGGAATCGAAAGCCTTCCCTCCTGCACCATCTCTCCAGCCACGCATTCATCTTCTCTATCCTCCTATTTCTATACTCATTAGCGCGTGGCACCAGGAGTAATCCAGAGATTACTACCTTTGAGGTCCTGCTTATTAATCTTTTTCCTAACTCCTTAAAGTCTGCCTGCAGGACCTCATCCATCTTTCTACCTATGTCATTGGTACCGATATGAACCATGACCTCTGGCTATTTACCCTCCCCATCCAGAATGTTTTGAGGCCGCTCGGTAGCATCCTTGACCCTGGCACCATCCTGGGATCACGTCTGCGGCCGCAGAGACGCCTGTCTGCTCCCAAAACTATAGAATCCACTATCAATATTGCTCTCCTGACCATTCTCCTCCACCCCCCCCCTTTTACAGCTGAGCCACCCGTGGAGCTGTGGACTTGACTCTGGCTGCACTCCCCAGAGGAACCCTCTCCCCCAGAACTGAAATTCAGAACTGAATACTGGTTAGAGAGTATAATACATTGGTTGAAGTGTGCTACAAAATGGGAAGCATAGGAATGTAAGTTAGCCATTCAGCCCCTTGAGCCTATTCCGCCATTCAATTAGATCATGCCTGATCTGTATCTCAACTCCATCTGCCAGCCTTGGTTCTGAAACCCTTAATACCCTTGCCTCAGGATGTCATAAATCATGAGATTCAAATTCAGGAAGTTTACCAATATCATCTGAATCCCAAGCACTCCTTCTCAATTGTTTTTCGGAGAAGGTAAGTTGCTCCTTTTTTTTCCCTGTGATTTGATTCTCTTCTCTTTATTTATATGGCTTGACACCTCTGCCATCGTGCTGATGCATTACTCTCTGAAGTGCTCCTGAAGATACTTCTCAATCAGTAATGAAATTAAAACCAATTCCTAATATTTTCAGAGAAGGCTGCACTGGGGCTCATTTGCTGTGGTTTCATTTTTTACTTCCTGCCAATTTTCTCTCCTTTTGTCATGAAGGCATTACTTCCTTGCCAGAAGATATTTCCAAGCGTCCAGGTCAACATCTGATACATCATTCAATCAGCCAATTTTCATGCTTGAGCCTGGATAGTGACTGCTGGCAGGCTATTGGATCTTCATGGAGCATCCCAGCTAAACCTAACTCCTTTCTCATTCAAAGTCTACCCATACTTCCAGCAGTGATCACTGGATAACGATTAACAGCAGGAATCCTGGTGGATTTTCTTCTTTCCTTAACCCATGCTAATTGCAGCACTCTGGCTGAGATCGGCTAACTCAGCACAGACCGAAGATCAAACATCAGACCTCCCTGGTCCGTATAGCCAAGGTACGCACCAGATAAAATCTCAGCCATTTCTGTAGCTTGGTGGCTTACTCTAACTGCAGATGGTAATGGTGCAGGCAGAGAACATTCTTCATTCACTTCCCTTGTGAAATAATTCAGCAGAAATGGTTAATGTTTAAGCAAATGTCTGGTGTTGACCTACCATGACCCACTCTTCCAACCAAATTTTCATACTGATCCATTTTGCTTTAAGTTTTAACACTCAGCCTATGCTTTGCAATTGAAATGTTTAGTGGCCCATTTCAGATCAAATGAATCTAAAAAGGTATATGGCACCAAAAATTAAATAAGGCATTGATCTAATGTATTAATCCTTTTTAGAAATGACAAGTAAATGTGGGAAAATAACAGAACTTTCTGTAAGACAATCCATATATTCTGGCAAGCGTCATTTGTTTATAAACTTGCACCTTAAAATTCTTAAGAACTCAGCCACCTAACAAACACTATTTAATTCCCATTTGCTTTCTGAAAGGTTCATAATAGCTTTCTCCCTTCCAGTTTTCCACTGTTCTCTCCTGAAGGAATATAGGAACATGGAAAAGACCATTCAACCCCTCAAGCCTGCTCCGCCATTCAATTAGATCATGGCTCTGCACCTCAACTCCATTTACCCACCTTTACTCCAAATCCCTTGATACCCTTACCTGACAAAAGGTAGTGATTTGTGCTTGACCATGGCTCCATGGGTGCCATCAGCCATATGGTGGTCTTTAGACAGTGAGCATCAGCAAGCTACTGAACTGTTGGGGCATCATAGCTGAACCAGTTAGCTTTCTCATTCCATACCTTCTAGCAGGGGTCACTGGCTATCAGAAATGCAATCCTGGTTTATATTTACCCTTCTTAGCCCAAGGACACACAGCAATGTAACATCCATACTTCACCATCAGGAGGACTTGTCTCAACTTAATCCACTCCCACACCTCCAATTTATCGCCCATTCCCTCTCTGGCTTGTTCAACTCAGATGAACAATGCTCATGGATCTATAGTTACACATTTTTTTCCCAAATATTGAACATTGCTTTAATAATTTAATAGTTTTAATTTAACTGCAGCAGTAAATGACTTTCAGATTGCTGGCAGACTGCAGCCTCCGACTGACACTTGCTTTGCTTACATGGGTCTGATGAGTGGTGAAGGATTTCACAACTTTAGAAGCTTTTAGCAGTTTCTAAGGAGTGATTCACAATCACTGACATTTTCAAAATCTGTGTTTCTACACAGAGATCCATCAAAAACCTATAAAAGTATGGCCCCCCTCCCCCTACACACAAACTGGATTTATTCATGTAAGTTTTTTTGGGAGAATGGTGACGAGAAGAGATATTGAACTGGACTAATTCAATGGAATAGTACATGTTTAGATAAGATAATCAGCAATGTATTGGAGTGATTCAGAGGAATAGTCTTGTACCTAATCTACATTACATTTTCCCTGCAGCATTGTCCAATGATGAATATCCCACATTATGCTGTCTGACCGATATCTTTTTGGCCAGAGATAAAACTTTGTTTTTCTCTTAAACATCATTTGCTGTTAGGCAAGTTTAAGATTCTGAAAAAATTCATTCTATATTTCACTTGTCAAAAGCTTTAACTCGGTAACTACAAGGTCACAGTCAGTTTGGCTCAGTTGGTCACACTCTTGCATCCGCAGACAGAAGGCTGTGAATTCAAAAACCACTAGAATCTTGAGCGCATAATCCAGGCTGACACTGCAATGCTGAAGAAGTGTTACATTGTTGAAGTACCATTTTTCCAGATGAGATGTAAAACTGAGGCCCTGTTCAATGCATAATAAAAGCCCGTGGCACTATTCCAAGAGCAGGGCAATTCTCCTGGTCTCCTGGCCAACATTCATCCCTCAATTAACACCACCAAATCAAATTATCTGGCCATTTATCTCATTGTTGTTTGTAGGACCTTGCTGTGTGCAAACTGTCTGCTGCGTTTGCCTACACAACACTTCAAAAGTAATTAATCAGCTGTGAAATGCTTTGGGTTGTCCTGAGGACGTGAAAAACGCTACACAGGGAGAAAATCTTCAAAAGCAATAACACATGCTGTTCATCTATAGTATATATTAAAAATCTTACATCTTTGTGCACTGTCTACAAAACCTTACTTCCTTTTGTCATATTTTGTGTCAACTTTTCCCATTATAAATTCCTGTGTCCACATTTACTATGTGAACTGGTCACACTGTAATTATACCCACGCACCAGTGGTGGTGCTGTGGCACCTCAATTTTGGACCTCCCAGCTCCTCAGGTTGTATTGCAGAGAAACCCCTCTGCTCCAATCAGCTCTACGTCTCTGGTTCCCAAACTGCCATAGGGTTTGCTGTTAAACGATAAAATAATATAAAATCAAAGCATTGCATAAAAATAAACAAGACCAGGACAACATTCAGGCTTGGGCTGATAAGTGGCAAGTAACATTCATGCCACACAAGTGCCATCAACAGAGAGCCTAACCACCTTCCCTTGACATTCAACGGTCGAGTCCCCCACCATCAACATTCTGGGGGTCACCACTGACCAGAAACTGAACTGAACCAGCTACAAAAATGACTTGGGTACTAAAGCAGGTCAAAGGCTGGGCATTCTGCAGCCAGTGCCTCCACCTAGAACCCATAAGGCACAGGTCAGGAGTGTGAATGGAATACTCTCCACTGGATGGACTGCAAAGCACTCAAGAAGCTCGACAACATCCAGTTAAGGTAGGAAAATAGGAACAGGAGTAGGCCATTTAGCCCCTCAAGCCTGTTCTACCATTCAATGAGATCATGGCTGATCTGTGACCAAACTCCATATCCCTCAATACCTTTGGTTAACAAAAATCTATCACTCAGATTTAAAATTAACAATTAAGCTAGCATCAACTGCCATTTGCAGAAGAGAGTTCCAAACTTCTACCAACCTTTGCGTGTAGAAGTGTTTCCCAACTTCACTCCTGAAAGCCCTAGCTCTAATTTTTAGGCTGTGCCCCCTCGCCCTAGATTCCCCAACCAGTGGAAATAGTTTCTCTCTGTCTACCCTATCAGTTCTCCTTAATATCTTGAAAACGTTGATCAAATCACTCCTTAATATTTTAAATTCCAGGGAACACAACCCTAGTTGTTGTAATATCTCCTCATAATTTAACCTGTGGAATCCAGGTATCATTCTAGTAAAGTTACACTGCACTCCCTCCAAGGCAAATATAAGCTTCCGAAGGTGAGGTGCCCAGAACTGAACACAGAACTCCAGGTGTGGTCTAACCAGGGCTTTGTATAGCTGTAGCATAACTTCTACCCCTTGTATTCTAGACCTCTAGATATAAAGACCAGCATACTATTAGCCTTTTTGATTATTTTCTGCACCTGTCCATGACATTTTAACGATTTATGTACATGGACCCCTAAGTCTCTTTGGACTTCCACTGTTTCGAGGTTTTCACCATTTAGAAAGTAGCCTGATCTATCCTTTTTTGGTCCAAAGTGGATGACCTCACACTTGCCTACATTAAAATCCATTTGCCACAGTTTTGCCCATTCACTTAATCTATTAATATCTCTGTAATTTTCTGCTTCTATCTACACTGCTTACAACGCTGTCATCGGCAAATTTGGGTATGTGGCTCTCTATCCCGTCATCTAAGTCGTTAATAAATACAGTGAATAGTGGAGGTCTCAACACAAATCTGTGTGGGACGCCATTAGTCACATCCTGCCAATTTGAGTGCCTAGCCATTATCCCTACTCTCTATCTCCTGCCGCTCAGCCAATTTCCTAACTCGGTCAATAATTTGCCCTCAATTCCATGAGCTTCAACTTTAGCTAACAGTCTGTTTTGAGGGACTTTAGTGAATGCCTTCTGGAAGTCCGTATAAACATCCATAGACATCCCCGTCCTCTACTTTAATCATCTCTTCAAAAAATTCAATCAGGTTCTTCAGTAATCCGCTTGATCGACACCTCAGCCCCTAGCCTAAACATCCACCCCATGTGTACTGTGGCTTCAGTACAAATTACAAACACCCCAAGGCCTATTTGGCAGCACCTCCCAAACCTCCAACACCTTGAAGGACAAATGTAAACAATTTCACAACACCAAGTTATAGTCCAGCAATTTTATTTTAATTTCACAAGCTTTCGGAGGCTTCCTCCTTCTTCAGGTGAATTTTGTGGAAAATGCACCTGAAGAAGGAGGAAGCCTCCGAAAGCTTGTGAAATTAAAATAAAATTGCTGGACTATAACTTGGTGTTGTGAAATTGTTTACAATTGTCAACCCCAGTCCATCACCGGCATCTCCACATCGTGAAGGACAAAGGCAGCAGGTGCATGGGAACACCATCAGTTCCAAGTTCCCCTCCTAGTCACACACCATCCTGACTTGGACATATACAGTTCTCACCACTTAAACCGCTCGTGTTTAAATCGGGCAAATAGGGCAAACTATTTTCCATTACCATTGTTGTCAATTACCAAGTCGCTGTTTACAATGTGTTACATGCGCCAGCTATTTCGGGCAGAAACATGTGTTCAGTGAGTCGTTCACACCTGATTCCTTAATCACCTCTAAGCAAAGTCAGCCAGCAACATAGATTTATATAAACCGTCCAACATGTATAGTGGGCAAATCACGTCAGCACCAACACGCCCGCCGTAAGCAGTGGGGGCTGTATCACCGTCCCTTCATTGTTGCTGGGTCAAAATCCTGGAACTCCCAACATAACATTGCGGGAGAACCTTCACCACACAGACTGCAGCGGTAGAAGAAGGGTCCGCCACCACCTTCTCGAGGCAACAGAGATGGGCAATATATAGAGGCATAGAGTACAAAAGCAAGGAAGTCATGATGAGCCTTTATAAAACACTGGTTCGGCCACAACTGGAGTTGGACAATAAATTCCAGCCTTGCCAACGACGCCCATATCATAAATTCATAGAATGGTAACAGCATGGAAGGAGGCCATTCGGCCCATCGAGTCCATGCCAGTTCTCTGCAAGAGCAATCCAGCTAGTCCCACTCTCCCGCTTTTTCCCCGTAGCCCTGCAAATCTTTTCCCTTCAAGTACTTATCCAATTCCCTTTTGAAAGCCACGATTGAATCTACCTCCCACCCCCTCAGGCAGTGCATTCCAGGTCATAACCACTTGCTGTGTAAAAATTTTTTTCCTCATGTTGCCTTTGGTTCTTTTGTCTATCACTTCAAATCCACGTCCTCTGGTTCTTGACCCTTCTGCCAATGGGAACAGTTTCTCTCTATCTACTCTGTCTAGACCCTTCATGCTTTTGAACACCTCTATGAAATCTCCTCTCAACCTTCTCTGCTCTAAGGAGAACAACCTCAGCTTCTCCAGTCTATCCACATAACTGAAATCCTTCATCCCTGGAACCATTCTAATATATCTCTTCTAAGGCCTTCACATCCTTCCTAAAGTGCAGTGCCCAGAATTGGACACAATACTCCAGTTGTGGCCGTACCAGTGTTTTATAAAGGCTCATCATGACTTCCTTGCTTTTGTACTCTATGCCTCTATTGATAAAGCCCTGGATCCCGTATGCTTTCTCCACCTGCCCTGCCACCTTCAATGATTTGTGCACATATACCCCCTAGATCTCTCTGTTCCTGCACCCCTTTTAGAATTGTACCCTTTAGTTTATATTGCCTCTCCTCGATCTTCCTTCCAAAATGTATCACTTTGCGCTTCTCTGCATTATATTTCATCTGCCACGTGTTCGCCCATTCCACCAGCCTGTCTATATCCTCTTGAAGTCTATCACTATCCTCCTTACTGTTCACTACACTTCCAAGTTTTGTGTCATCTGCAAATTTGGAAATTGTGCCCTGTACACCCAAGTCCAAGTCATTAATATACATCAAGAAAAGCAGTGGTCCTAGTACTGACCCCTGGAGAACACCATTGTACACCTTCCTCAAGTCCGAAAAACAACCGTTCACCACCACTCTGTTTCCCAGAGAATGATTATAAATTAAATCAGCTTCAAGTCAGTTCTTATACTGGCAGTGCTGACCATCAGTGTACTGTGTCCTTCACGCGTGATGATGTTAACTGAGGAGGATTAACATTGCTGCCGGTTTATTGAGAAATGATCTGCAGTTGATTGCCAGGTAATTCCTTGTATTATGAGAGATGTTGCCGTATATATGTGTGAGGGGGGGTGCAGGAAAGAAAGACTGAATCAGTGTTTGATTGCTTTGCGATATTTAACATGGTAACATACATCAACAGTGAGTAAAACCTTGCGTTCACATAATCTATTTTTGAGTCAATTAACCTTCATATATTTACCACTTGCATTGCGTTTCTTGCCTACATTATACAACCAAATCCACGGTAGCACTCTTGAAAATAATCACAGTTTTGCCATCTTAGCATATTCCATGTTGACAAACCTTATCCTCTGGTCTGGGAGGAATAAAAAAAAACTATAACTACAATAACATAACATAATGTAGTGCATTTGCCAGTAATACGCATCCCTGAAGTACAGCAATCATCTTGCATTGTCAAAGCTAATGGAAAAGACTTCAATCAATACACAAGGAATGAAATTAAAATTTTGACGAGCTGCCACCTCTCCACACTTCCTCTAAAGATTGTATTTGAGGTTCTAAAAATGATCATATAATTTCAGGAATCACCTAAAAGTCGAAGATAGTTTTAAAACTAGTTGGCTGAGCTACGAGAGGGATATTAATTGATTTCTCTCCTGCCCGCCCCCCATCACTATGTATGTCTTCGCTGCCAGTATTGGAGATAAAGGTTTGGTAAAATTAAAATCAAGCTACCTTGATAGTCTGTCATGCTGAATTGCTCATTTCCAAATTCTTCCAGAAGCTCAGTGCATGCTCTGATTTGGCATGTCATGCAGATCTCTGGAGCTCTTAAGTAAAACATCCATTGCACAGTGCTCACAGTTAATAGCATTGCTGAGAAGTCTTTCACTCTGATTGATGGATCCATAAGGTGCGCAGTATCATCTGTTCACTGACCCATATGGATGGGGAAAATCCTAGTTTTGATCCCCAGTTTGTGCAGAGTTAGCTGATCTCAACTGGAATAGCACTAAAGGCACTACAATGGTCACAAGGGCCCTGGATTAGAAAGGGGAAAACAGACGAGGGGGTCTTGCTGTTGACCACTGTCCAGCAGTTCCTCCTGTCAGGAACAACCTGCTAAATTCAATGTCAAGGTTCACACACGGATAACGGCCACCTGGGTGAAATACCTGTGAATCGTACGCTGCAGGGGGAGTCGATGCCTATAGAAGCGGTTACGAAAAGGGAAAATTGGTACGGAAAGAATATAAATAGAATGACACCTGTTAAATTGGACATTACATTCCTCCCTTATACTGCAAGTAGCAGCTTCATGTTTCATGTCAAACTGTTCTGATCAGTTTAGGGTTCACTGATCGTTATTCAGAGGCTGAAGATAAGATTATGGCCCATTTGTTGATCAAACTTTCTGCTGGTTGAAAAAAACACATTTGTGTATCTATGAATCTGGATAAAGATTGGGGAAATTGGGATTGGAAGAAATACCTAAAAAAAATGGAGAGAATAAAGCAAAAGAATTAAGAGTTAGTAAACAGTATGGAGCATTTGCTCTCATAGTTGACATCTCTATTTTTGAATATGTAGAGATGTAATTCTTGTAACAGCAATATTTGAGTCCCTGACATCATATACTTTCCCCCTTCACAGCAACACAACAGATGTGTCATTCAGAGTACAATGTTGTGAAAAATACCACATAATGAACAGCTGGCCAGATGTATTAAGGCTGGACAACGTTCATGTATTTCACAGGCATCCAACTCACTGGTGGAGGGTACAGGAAACAGCTCTCTCTTTATAATACTTCTCCCTTTCACCAATAGAAGAATCTTTCAGAGGACTGTTAAACATGGAGTAGTACAAGCTGAAGTCAATCATTTTGACAGTTTCTTCAAAAGAAGTTTATGAAAAGAACAAGGTAGTATTCCCAATTCATGATCAGCCTTTTCCTGTGGACTACGTTTTTCTTGATAGCTCTCCAATCTTTTCCCCTTGTTAACAGAAGATTGAAATCACATCAGGCATGGAAACAATAAAGCTATGGTATTTTGATGAACGTTAAATATAATTGTTTCACGCACTCGAAGCATTAATGTGTAAATATTACTTCCACAATGGGCTCCATGTATTTAAGATTGCTGATGCTCTGTTCTACCCAACTTCTTTATGATCACTACTTCTTTATGAGGTGTCAACAGAATAGCAGGGCACACCTTCTCTTCCATTTTACTACAGATTATTAGCTTTTGTTATTGTTTTTCCTGCACGGGGTTTCCAAAGTTTAGATTGGGATGGGGTTGCAGCCAAGGGCTGGGATCATGGCTTGAATTTTTACATTTGCTTTGCTGCTGATTGTGGGGAATTTGAATGGCAGGGAGGAGGGTGGGGAAGAATTACTTCTTATAAGGAGCAATATACAACGTGCTTTCCATCCATCAGTGACTGGACAACATGCTTCCCAGCCAGTATTCATATTTCCTACAGAACTGTGTAATGTGACATTGATCCTGTACTCTTAGTGCCTGTGAAACTAATTCAGTTTCAGTAAAATTAACCAAAAAAAAAGTACACAATAGTCCAGAAGCTACATCTCTGGACTCTTCAGGCTTCAAGAACTCAGCCTTGCAACGCAGTCTTGACTGACAAGCACATTTGGCTTCCCCTAGGGAAGGGTTTTGCCATCTATACCAGGTCAGCTAGGCAAGCATGAAGGTTCCTTCTTGCAACCTTCAAACATAACTTCCAGCAGTCTAGCTGCAAAGCAACACGTGTCAGTATCTCCAGCAATATCTGTGGGGTTTAATAGCCAAGGATAAAAAAAATGAAGCACAGAAAATTCAGTATTAACAACTCCACAAACCTGAATTTCACAAGATGATATTGATTTAAAAGGTCTGAATTTTTCAGTTTTCCTTTACTTAATGATTAACCCTCAACAGCTAAGCTTAATCTTGCCCTTGTCTACCGTTGACACGCATCCACTTCAAACAAGTGCCAGCAAAGGCACGATGGGCCGCATGGCCTCTTTCTGTGCTGTAAGATTCTATGAAGATTTGCTGATAGCTGTAAGGAATGGCAAACCGTGTCAATTTTCCTTTCTGTAACCGAGAACAATTATAGCACCACCTCGTTGAGATCAACTAACTCAGTACTGACCAAGCATTGAACCTCAAACCATTCAGACCTAGATGATAGAGCTAGTCGCTGGATAAATTTGGTCAGCTATTAAGAAAGCAAGATTATGATTTATGAAGCTGGTTTAAAAAAAAAATTGTGCTACTGGAAAATGTTAATTGTAAACACAACTTTCTTTTATTTGTTCATGGGATGTGGGCGTCGCTGGCAAGGCCAGCATTTATTGCCCATCCCTAATTGCCCTCGAGAAGGTGGTGGTGAGCCGCCTTCTTGAACCGCTGCAGTCCGTATGGTAAAGCTTCTCCCACAGTGCTGTTAGGTAGGGAGTTCCAGGATTTTGACCCAGTGACGATGAAGGAACGGCGATATATTTCCAAGTCGGGATGGTGTGTGACTTGGAGGGGGAACGTGCAGGTGGTGTTGTTCCCATGTGCCTGCTGCTCTTGTCCCTCCAGGTGGTAGAGGTCGTGGGTTTGGGAAGTGCTGTCAAAGAAGCGTTGGCGAGTTGCTGCAGTGTATCCTGTGGATGGTAGACACTGCAGCCACTGTGCGCTGGTGGTGGAGGGAGTGAATGTTTAGGGTGGTGGATGGGGTGCCAATCAAGTGGGCTGCTTTGTCCTGGATGGCATAGAGCTTCTTGAGTGTTGTTGGAGCTGTATTCATCCAGGCAAGTGGAGAGTATTCCATCACACTCCTGACTTGTGCCTTGTAGATGGTGGAAAGGCCTTGGGGAGTCAGGAACTTTGATTCCTTTGATTGAAAAGGCCATAAGTTATGTCACAATCTCCTTTAATGGAATATGATTCTTTTAGAATATTTATGATTGACCACTGCATACTGTCTGCAATTTATCCAGATATTGAAAGGTAAAAAACTTTGGATAAAATGTAGAATGTACATTTGCATTTTACTCTTTAAAACTGTCCTAGTTCTGGATGATATCTGTACAAAATAAACATGACCATGGAGGTACAAAAACCTTCAATCTAACATCTTCCACTATCTCAGCACAATGCCTCTATCTTTAGATCAATCATCACTCCACTTGAATAATCAAACATAGCCCTGAATATTAGAAATAAATCCAATGACCTGGAAAGGACAGGACCAGAGCTTTCAAATGATTTTCTTTCTAATCACAAAGAAGAATTTGACGAAGAGCCTCGTGTGGGATGAGAAAGATAATCCCAGATGGAACAGGGGAATACAGCAAAGAAAGGGGGATTATTTGCTGACCTTGTTTTGATCATACACCATACAGTAACTCAGTTATCCACAGTACACAATCAAAACAAGCCCTGAAACAGTTTGTGTGAGAGTCCTACTGTATATCTCATCAAACCCAATAAACTCATATCCCACTTACTGAGAGCAATGTTACAACTCAGCAGCATATTTTTGTATATAATAGATTCCTGAGAAGGAGTTACAAGGCTGTAAGCCACTGAGCAGTTTAGAAGACATCAGAAAACATGCGACTGAGGCTTGAGCCATTTATATGAAGCCCAACACTTGGTGCTAGGCTTTACCTCCGTCCTCAACACCACAGCACATTTCTATCCGTTTGTTTAGAAATGTTTAGGACTAATATTTTACAAATATAATGCATTTCCTGCCCACCCCTCCCACTGCAGTCATTGAAAATCTGGAGTGGTGGGGGGGGGGGGAGCAACAGCACACCGCAACATATTTTCCAAATCAAAAAATACAATTAAACATTACATTTTGACTGGTTTGATTGACTTTCATGCGTATTATCATTTTTGAAATAATTTTTAACAAAAAGGACAGGCCGTGGCTGCCATTTTGACAGACACGATCCAAATCGAATTCATGTTTACAGCTATGCTACAAAACCTTGCTACAAAATCCACACTTCTAATATGCCCAACCAACCAGAGGAGAGGACGTATTGCATTTTTTTTTGGGATGGTCAGCGACACCAGCCAGCCTTCTTTTACAAGCCTTTCCTAAACATACTGCCTGTACTGGTGTTCTGTTTTCTTAGGAGTGAAAAGACATCCCATTGACATGAATTCTTTTTCAAGACTGGTTACCAGCAGTACGTATTCTTGGCTGATCAGGAGAGCATAAATACTGCGCCAGTTGTTGGGCAGGTTGGTGGGCATTTGAGAATCTGACCGGATATACATCATTCACATTAAACTTGAATTTTAACAGACCAGCTATTGCAAAAGTTTCAATAACTTGTGTTATTAAATCCTGGTATGTGTAGGCTATCCTGCAGAGCGTCGCAACATGCAATGGATCTCTCACAGGACTGATAACAAGCTCTTCCTTTTGAGTGAGCTAAATATCATTGGATGTCACTCTGCTCTATGGGATACAATCTGCTTAATCCGGTGTTTATACTGGATCAGCTTAATGTGCTGAAAATGTTGTTATTGCAACAAAAAGAAATTTCAAAGTGAATATAATTTTCGAAGCATTAAATACTAAATGTTCAGAAAATAAAACCTGAAAGCCAATGAGTAAAATAACTTGTAGAAATATAGTGCAAAGGCTTAATTATTCCATTTCAGTGAAGGTAACGTGAAGCCATTCTGGGCTTAAAGAACATAACTAAAAACAGTTTTTGTGTTACATGTCAATACATGTGGAAACAAAACTTCGATTTATTCAGTCATCTCAAGCACTGCCATGTGACCAGCAGGAAAGGACAGTCAAGGTTCGGATTCAAACTCACAAGCCTCTGTCTCTGCAATGATGCTATGCTAGGTATAAATATTAGATCTCAATAAAAATGATCTGAAATAAGTCACTTCAGTTATAGTGACAGCAATGACGCGATACACCTATATGTTTTTGTCTGTAATTCTGTATGGTAGGAGTCCGAACGTACCACCAAGTCATGCCTGGAACTGAGCAAACTGTTACGTTTGGCTCTGCTGATGATTTAGTGAATTTATCTAGTCAGGAACTGAGCTAAAGAGACCATGTAGATCCTAGTTTTAATTCTTGGTAAGAATTATCACGACAGGCCTCAGCATCCCTGGGTCAGAGAGGAGTAAATCAGCCACGGATCCAGCTGCTGATCATTGTGCAGTGACCCCCTGCTGGAAAGTGCATGTGTATGAACGTCACATGAGGATAGGATCAAGTCTTGGCTATGAGGTCTCCCACAATTGAATAGCCTGGTAACGCTCACCACCTAGACTCGCTTGTGAAAAATGTTTACTTTAGTGAGGTATTGTAGGGCTGCCAGTAGCCATGGAACTGAAACCCAGCAAGAGCCATCTCCTCTAAGAGAGAAAGGGAAAAAAAACTCTAGAAAATTCTACACATAGTGGGTATATACTAGTGAATAACCTAAATGCAACAAAGGAATCCTCAGCATTCTACCTGTAATAGTGAATCAAAGAATTGACAATCATTGAATGGCTTTAAAGCTGCTTTTATATTGGGCTAGGTGTTGTGCTCTGCTGTTGGCTCCCACTGTGTGTGCAACTGGCAACGCCAAACTTTATAAACAAAAGGAAAAAAGCTGCAGCTGCTGGAAATCTAAAAAAATAATGTGGAAACACTCAGCAGTCAGACAGTATCTATACAGAGAAAAGATGAGTTAATGTTTCAGGGGTAGAACCTACATCAGAACACATTTAAAATACGAAACGAACAGGGGGAAGGAAAAAAAAACACACACATCAAGCCGTTTCTTCCCATCCCTTTTCAGAAATGATAGCAGAAGAGGTGATCAGCAAAGCAGTCACCTACTTTGCGCTGGGTCTCTCCAGTGTGGCCTTAATATTGTCTTTAATAGCTTCAGACCTTAACTACAGTTCCTCTTCCTCAAGTGTTCGTGATATGCAATGTTACGGGGCGCGGGGGCGGAAAAAAGAGGGAGTGTCGACCTGCTTTTTTTCTTCTCCCAGGCTCCTAAAGCTTGTTTCATTTTGCTAGTTCCTCGTGCTTCCATATTTACCCATCTCATGCCCCCACTTCCTCAGCATTCACATGCATTCTGTGATATAAATATCTTTAATTTCTTAGATTTCTCTCATTATGGCTCCTGCTATCTCAAGCTAACAGACTTCAGCCATTAAACCATTCTTGTTTTCCACTTCAGCACTTGTGCGCATGCATATCTGTGTACATGCGTGTGTTTATGTGTATGTGTGCGTGGGGTGTGTGTGTGTTTTTGTAGGCATGTGCATGTGTATATGTGTAGGTGGTGTGCATTCACGTATACATATATATGCATACATTTTATCCTGCCCCTTTCCCTTTGTTCTATTCTTTTTTAAAATGTTGTTCATCTGTGATATCATTCAGTTCTGATGCAGGATTCTCATCTGAAATGTTAACTCATCTGTTCTCACCACAGTTGCTGACTGACCTGCTGAGAGTTTCCAGCATTATCTATTTTTACTAGAGTAAGCTTACTGGATTTGTTAAGCCTGGCAACTGGGAAGACCTGCAAACTTTTTTTTTGATAAACTAGGTCTTCCCCAGGCACGAGCTTTGGTGAATCCAGCAAGTTTATTTCGGTCAAAAAGCAAAATACTACAGGTGCTGGAAAAGTTTATTTTGGTGTTGCTGCTGGCTACACAAGATCAGTATGCCAGAAGCTGGCTGGATGAGCATGGAACTTCACTAATATAAAAGCAGCTTTAGAGTAAATGCATCTGATGAATAAATCTTGTTGAAGTTTCAATACCTTCAGGCTAACCAACTACACTTGTGTGGCGTAAGTGATAAAAGTATAATGTGTTCCCCAGCTCCCCATCAACACCTCTGACACCATGTGTCTTAGAAGCACTGACAGCTCCGTGGTGAAAGTTGCCACCACAATACTGACAAGATGAGAATTGACTGTCAACACGCTAGCTTTTGAGATGAATTCCAAATGTCCCTTATCACCCTCACCAACTGTAAATTAATTTCCTTGGAATTTTATCACCTTTACAACTGGAAGAGGTGGCTGGAATCAGTGGGGCAAAATTTTGAATGAAACACCTTTGTACTCGCCAGCTGTGACAACTGTCCCATTCCTGCTCAGTGCCATTGTGCTGTCCCAAGCAGATACCTTTGATCGCAATTTTTTTTTCACACCACATAATTTACGATAGTTGGGCATTAGAATTTCACTGAATATCAATGGACTAACTTGTTCAGTATACACTCATCAGTATAATGGATGACAGTGTTAGGAAGATAGCTTTCTTCTGCTTTGCAACCGAGCTTGTTAAAGACTCACGTTCAGGAATAGATTGGCCACCGATGAAGATTTCTTCAAGGTGGTATAATAATCTGTTCTTTTGGGTGAGATCATCAAAGTACCTAAGTGAGTCCAATTTAGCGCCATGGACTCAGGTGCACAGAGAACTGACCAAACTCATTCACTTTCCTGACAATTATCAAAGCGATCAAATCCAACCCAGTCATCAGAAGCTAAAAGTGTTGTATCCACTCAACACCCTGTCTGTTATCAAATTATACTGGAGAGTCCAGGCAGACCATTGGTATTTACAATTGCCTTAACCAATGTGTCATTTCTTAAATGTAAAACTTTCATTCCATTTTTCTACCCTGTTTTTGATCCATTCACTGCACGGAATAGATTTATGTCAACCGTATGATAGGGTGATGACTCACAACCCTGAAAAAATAAAAATGCTAATGTGTACATTGAAAATTACAGAGGTACACCAGCAGCTGTGTGTATTGGAGCAGTTTTTTCCACATTATGTTCCATAAGTATTGGTTCCGAGCACCCCATTATTGAAAGGATTATTATTGCCTAGAAAGGGTACAGTGAAAACTCACAAGACATGAGAGTTTATGGTTGTAAAGAATGGCTTGAAAAATTGCTATTTTCCCACTGGAACAGAGAAGGTTAAGGGGATCTAATAGAGACTTTCACAATTATGAAAAGTTTTGAGGGGGTAAATAGTGAAAGATGGTTTCCACAGGCTGACTATCAATAACAAAGAGGCACAGACTCAGGGTTATCACTAGAAGAACGGATAGGGCAAGTTAAAATCAAATTTTCACAGAGTGTTAATACAACATGGAATGCTTAACCACAAGTGACTGTTGAGGCAGACACTACAACATCTTTTTAAAAAAAGAGTTGGGTAAGTATTTGAAAAGTAAAAATATAAAAGGATACAGGGACAGGGCAAGGAAATGGGATAGGACAGCTCCATTTGAAGCACTAGAACTCGCACAGGATCAGTGGGGCGAATGACCAGTCAATGCTGTAAATTCTATAAGCGATTACACTCCTGTATTGGTTCTCACAACCGATATAGCTTAGTGCTGTGGTCAAACATTGGTTATCGACTATGGTCATAAGGCACATCTTGCTTGGTAAGGATGTGGAGGTACCCACATGGCACAAGAACAGGGCAATGCATCACATGAGAAAGCATCTGGGTCTAGTTCACCCAATGGCTCAGTAGGTAAATATACAATGTGGTATGGGTCTAACCCTATTGAGCATGGAAGTCTAAGCTTGAGCCCAAGTCTGTGCTGAGTTAGTTGATCTCAGCCAGGGTAGCAGTTGTTGGGATGCTACAATTGGCCTCAGCACCCACTGCGGTAAGGAGTGTGGTTGTCCCTTTCTCCCTGTAAGCATTTACCTGGCCCCCCTTAATACTGCTCCTTCCCTAGGGACTGCACCTTGATGTGGTGGGAAGACTTGTGTGCTGCTATGATCCCGAGAACTATGCTGGCGAGAGTATTACTCCTGGAAGGGCCACCCAAGCCAGATAAGTCAAATATAGAAGCCAGACTAAAGACCGTCCACTGGTCCTCCTCGTAGGGGGTTGAGAGTCAGGCTAATGTCCTGTCCATGTAAAGATGCCTTTTGTTATGGAAACAATCCAGAAACAAGACAAATTTGATAGAGTTGCAAATATAAACATTAATTGTGGAAAACCACGATCTGTTGGATGCAAGACATAATACTCTGATTGGCGTCAAATATCTTGTTCTGGGCAGACAGCAGTGGAAGAAATGGGTTGCCTCGTGTGTTATTAGGTATAGGAGACTCTAATTAATTAACTAACTAACTAACAACACTGCTCCAGGTGATTAGGCTGAGACAAGGAATTTAGCATCTTGCAGGAGGCAGGGAGGAGGGGAGTGGAAATAAAAATCTTGTCTCATGGCTTCTACCGAGTGACTTACATAGGAACAGGAGTAGGCCATTCAGCCCTTTGAGCCTGTTCTGCAACTTCTGCTGGGTTGTGTGCAAGTGTGGATGTCAGGATCAGGCTTCGATACAATGCCATCTATGGTTGAATAGCCTGCCTACACTCACCACCTGGGAAAAAAGATGAAGAATAGCAACTGGGCTACCAAGGAACCATATCCCATACTAAGCCAGCACGTTTAGTAGAGGAAGGGAGAAGTTTGGAAAAAGGAAAAGGACAGAGATTTGTGCAGTGAAATTCTAACCACAGTTAGGAACCACTGCAAGGCCACAAAGGCTCCACGATTGACGTTCCCTAGACCAGCTTGTCACTTCAGTGCTTCACTTTATTAATTAATTTGTCTTTAAAGGGGTAAAAGGACAAAGTGCAAATTACATTCAGCTGCGATTGTTCCGTCATATTCTGTATTTTAATCCCACAGCAAAGTCCCAATCATCCACGGCATCTAATTCATTTTGTTCTGGCTTCACGTATAATGTCTCAATTAAAATGCAGCTGTTCAGTCGTTTCACCATCCACTATTGCAGATCACTTCAGGCATGACTTCTAAAGGACTGCACAGATACCAATTATATATGCACCTAGTTACATCCAGCTCACCTCTCTAACACTGCTTGCTTCCTCTACCATGATTAACTACACATAAATTGAAGGTGCAGAATATTTCAGTGCATGTACCAGTCATGCCATGGTGCAAGTAAACCATCTGGAGAGCTTGCTGGATCAGTTAGTTCACGCAAGAGCTGAACTGAATGTGTTTGCTGCTCTCTTCATTTACACTTATAAGTACTGAGTTTTGGGCTTTTGTGCAATTACAAACCACAGCAAGGCTCAATTTATTTCTGCAAAGCTTGAAGCAAAATGCTTCCAGAGGGCACAAGCTGATAGTCTGCCTTACTGTCTTCGCTCAATGAAATACTGAAGTGCTTTAGTTGAATTTGTTTTTCTTTCTATTTATTTCTCTGCTTGAGGTTTTGCTCAATCTCCCCTCCTTAACACAAACTGGGATGAACATTCAGATACTTCAGATTGCAGGACACAAAACTCCAATTCTCCAAGTCGAAGTCTCAGTTTTAAGGGAAGAATGCAGCTGCCAGCTTGAACCCATAACCGGAAAGTTGCTTTTATCCTGTGCGAGACCTGTGCGAGAAATGCCAGTTCCTGTTGCTCAGGTCTTGAGCAACTGATCGCTACCCAAAGATAAACCTGCCAGGATTAAAGCTGGTGGCTTGAAAGGCCTCTTTTTAAAAAAAAATAACCAGCTCTTTTTGGCCACCAGCCTTAGCGGAACTAACAAACTTATCTTTGGCATTGGTGCTGGCTGTGTGAGTCTCGAGCATTAGGAGCCAGTGGCACTAGCAAAATTTTTTTAAAAGCTGTAGGTTTTAAGTCAAGCAATACGACAATGGTGAAGTTCAGCAGGATTTCGCAGCAGTTTACTGGTGAAAACAGGGTTTGAGGGAAGGAAAGAGGAAAGGATAATGATTATAGCCAGGAGTTTTTGTGTAGATGATCTGCCCAGGTCTCACAGGAGAGATTAGGGGGTAGGGGGTGGTGGGAGAGGGTAGGGGAGAATGAAGAAATCAAACGGCACTCTCATACACCACACAGCAACAGACCAAAGCCTGAGAAATGGTCGACTGTCTGTCTTTTCCATCATTGAATATAGGGCATCACGCAGGGAGCCACAGATAATGAGGTCTGAAAAAATGATATACAGCAGAGTACCAGAAGAAAGAATAATGACTGCAAAGAGACATTCTTATTTAATGGGAGTGAATATTTCAGCGCTGGTGCAGTAGTAATCACTTGAGGGAAAAGGAACAATACATCACCTAACACTGTCTAGCTTTATGTAGTATTCTGCAGTTCATTTAAAGGCTGTCCACAAATTCTCAAGGTTTCTACATACCTATAGACTGGATATTATGTGATCAGTGAGTCAATTCTCCTCATTCCTTAAGTTGGGTCAGTCAGCATACCATATAAGTTCTAGTTATGGGCCTTTCAGAAGCTGAAAAAACTGCTGATTCCCCATCGTTTCAAATCACTTCTATACTGTTATTCCTGCTTAAGGTGGTATCATTCGCAGTTATTGTGAAAGCTAGTGAGATCCAATATCTAACAACAACAACTTGCGTTTACATAGCGCCTTTAAACGAAGTAAAAACGACCCAGGGAGCGATATCAGACAAAATCTGACACCGAACCACAAAGAAATATTAGGACAGGTGACCAGAAGCTAGGACAAAGAGGTAGCAACTTAAAGGAGGAGAGAGAAGTAGAGGGTTTAGGGAAGGAATTCAAGAGCTTAGGGCCTAGGCAGCTGAAGGCAATGGTGGAGCGATGAAAATCTGGGATGCGCAAGGGGTTAAAATTGGAGGAGCACAGAGATCTCGAAGGGTTGTAGGGCTGGAGGAGGTTACAGAGATGGGAGGGGGGGCACACGCCATTGAGGGATTTGAACACAAGGTTGAGAATTTTAAAATCGAGGCATTGCTGGACCTTGACCCAATGTAGGTCAGTGAGCACAGCGGCGATGGATGAATGGGATGGTGTGAGTTAGGATGCGGGAAGCAGAGCTTTGGATGAGCTGAAGTTTACGGTCAAAGGATGCAATATGTGGTGGCTGATACCATGAATGAAATAAACTAAACCAGTTGTCTTGACCAACAGCTTAGTAGATAAAAGAATCACCTGGGATAGCACAAACCCACTTAGATCAGAAGGTCCAAGTTCAATTCTTGGTCTGTGCTGAGGGACAACTGACCTCAGGGAGGGAGGCAAAACAGAGAAGTAAATCAACCAGAGCTTACTCCTTATAGGCATCCAGTGACCGACTGCTGTCCAATGCTGAAAGTGTTTGTGTGCACATTGGACGCAAAGAGGATGAAATCAGCTATCTTCGTTAACTCCTCCAACCCTCCGATATCTCTGCACTCCTCCAATTCTGGCCTCTTGGGCATCCCCAACTTTCTTTGCTCCACCAGTGGTGGCGTACCTTCAGCTGTCTAAGCCCTAAGCTCTGGAGTTCCCTCCCTAAACCTCTCCACCTCTCTCTCCTCCTTTAAGTTGCTCCTTAAAACCGAATTCCTTGACCAACCTGTCCTAATGTCTCCTTATGTGGCTCGATGTCAAATTTTGTTTGATAACGTTCCCGTGAAACGCCTTGGGACATTTTACTACGTTAAAGGCTCTATGCAAATACAAGTCGTTGTTGTTGCAGCATAGTCAAATAGCTCACCATCTAGGCTTACATATGAGGAATGGCCACTTGACTAAATATCAGAGAGTTGCTCGAATCTATGAGGCCCTACTCCAGCACAAGTCCAGGTCTTTAGGAGAGGATGACAGAAAAAGACCTATCTATGGCAAACACTTACATTGGTTTAAAAAACCCTTCCTTTCTGGTCACCTACACAACCACCCTATCCTTTTGAAATTTGAACTTCAAAAAGAACTGGAGTTCGCCCCTGAAATTTTTTTTTTACATTGTCGCTTGTTTAATTAGGATCAGGAAGAATAGTATCCACATATTTACAATATTAAAACTGTCTCCCTTATTCTGATGGCACAATCATATGTCCACAATTCTGCCATCAGGATAAGGAAGCCAGTTTTAGTAATGAAAACGCAGGGAGCCATTGCTTGGACTCCACTCTCACGCAATCCAAGCTAAGCAATCACCAATGGTAAAACGCCGTAGAGCAGGTTTTTCCAAATGATTCATGTTCTCAGATGGAAATAAGTTGAGTACTGCCTTGGTATAACTTCCACTAAACAGCACTTTGATCAAATTAATTCTGCGTAATCAGAAAACTCCATGATTGAGAACGAGCCAACAATAAAAAGCACCCTTTCCTCACAAGCCGAACGACAATCAACACCTTCTGTCCGTTAAAGTACAACGGACCAAATATTTGAATTCTCAACGTCGCAGCTTCAGTGTGACCAGGCAGCCTATCATCACGGAGGACTCTTGAAGAAAGACAAGAGGCAGATGGCACTATTAAAACGGATGTTAATTTTTAAAAAAAGGTTAAAGTCTCTTTAAATACAATTTACAGCCAGTGGCGATGGCTGAAAATCATGCTGGCCAAGCAATGCTGCACATGAGCACTCACCACACAACTCAGTTGATTGCTTGTCTCCAATTCGTTTCGATGGGCCCCCTATTCTGACAAACATATGAGCACTGGGGCATTTTCTAGTCACCCCACAGAAAAACAGAATACCAGTTAAGCACCCGTAATCCTTAAGATGCCAAGTTCTTAATCTCTGCCATGCCACTGTGGGGACGCACAGCAACTTAAAATAGTCACTATCAGAAGGAGGAGAGAGGTTAGAAAAAATTCCTTTACTCAGAGAATTCCTGGAAAACTGGCAAAGTGGAACAAGCTCCAGTGGCCCAATGGAAGAAAAACAGCAAGCGTGCAGACCACCTCCTTTGTGTATTTTTTTTTCATTTCCCCCCTTCCTCTTGTTTTCTTCCTTTTTAAATGCTGTTCATCGATAATACTTTTCTGTCCTGATGAAAGGTCCACATCTGAAACGTTGACTTGGCTGCTCGCTCTGCAGATGCTGCCCTGACCTTGAGCGTTTCCAGCATTTTCTGTTTTTGTCAGGGAAATGGGATCACAGTGCCCAAGCCCGGCTGAACAGCTAGCACCAGCACAGGGCCAATGGGCTAAATGATCTACTTCTGTGCTGTAAATTCTGTGTTCATCTGAACTATTGAACAGGCTTTGGTTTAACGTCTCATCCACCTCCAGCAGTGTAGCAGTCCCTCACTATTGCACTGGAACATCAGCTTAGATCAGGGTGTCAAATGCTTTACATATGGTGGGCCTGAACCCACATCCTGGCACTTGGCGTGAGCCAAGTTATTTGGACACAGAGGTAGAAATTGGTATGCGTTTCGCCCATTTATCGGTTGCAAAATGAGCGCAATGTACTCCAATTTCTGGGCCTGAGGTTCTCTGCCTGATATGTGTCGGCAGGAGCGTTGGAGGACACTGATGAAATAGTGGGGAAAGTTCTTCTTACTTCTCCTTCTGTGGAGCCGGAAGGAGCAGGAGTGCTCGTCCCAGCTCCACAGCGCTACTGTGGGTTCCCAGGCTCAGCCCTCCTGCAATTTCCTCCGTCTCACCTCCCAAGATTTGCCAGCGATGCAGCAGGCCCAAATTTGATCCCCGACATCGGGCGAGCTGCCTCTCAAGGTGTGACAGGCCGGGCAGCTCGTCTCTATTATTAAAATGAAGCCTGAGGCCCAATTTCACAGGTGCCTCTGGCACTGGCTTTTGGCGCACGTTTGAATTTCCACCGCACTGTTTTTCCCCCCACAGATTTTAGCATGCAGTTATTCAAAAATTCTCCCTCAGAAAATGGTTTTGATGACAAGGCTATTTCATGGGCAATCACATAGCGTGTCTTAACAGCAGCATCAATGACATGGCAAACATTAGCACACATTGATTGCTGCTTTTTAAACGACAGTGCTAATTCAAAAATTTATCTTCACGCAACTTTTTCTTTGTGCTCATCATATTTCTCACCATGGATTGCTTCGTGGTGTCTTCGAATGTTGTATTCTTTCACCAGCTATCTGTTACTTAAAATCAATTCCCATTCATGTCCACAAAGAAATACAAAATTAATTTTGCAATTCACGTGAATGTTCTGGTAATTTACCCAATTGAAGCCGCATGTGTTCTGGGTTACAAACTGCACAGTTTAAGAGGGGGAGGACAAAAGTTACAGCAACGACTATTGACATAGCTTTGAGAATCCCTACGTGGTCAGTTTTCGGTAAAATATTAAAATGCCTACGTGGCAAAGAAGCAGAATGCAAAATGGTTAGAAAGGGTTAATTAGTTAGTAACTGAGATTGGTGCAGGTGGCCTGGCCTCCTGCTGGGCCATATGTTTGCGTAGTCAGCAGGTTTGCATGGTCTTAGCAATGTAGAGTCTTTGATGTGATTCAAGGACTGGTCTGAATGTCTCCATGTTTATGACAGATCAATATAGGTAACGAGCTTAGCCAAAGTTGAAAGACATTCCAGGTTGGGAGATAAGGGACAGGGAAGAACATTCCAAGTTGGAAGGTGAGGAAGTATCCCCTTTGATGTCTAACAGCAACATGGTCAGCACATGATTATCTATGATTGGCCGGCAATAATGTAACCTCGCATGGCAACCTGTGCCCGGCTTATGATTGGTGTTGACCCTCGTTAAGTATGTTCCAACCCTATTGATTTGTATAAAAATGTGTGGATTTCTGTATGTTTTTGTTCTTGCTCTGCCAGCATAGAGGGACTCTATCAGGAGTCCAAATCAATGCTGCAGACTAAGAACCCTGCTATTAAAGTTGTGCTGAACTTTAAAATGTATTCGACTTCAGTTTTTACTGAACCAGACTGAGGGGAAAGAATCCGGATCGTCAGCTTAAGAAACAATTATTTTTTGCTTTTGATAAAAGCTAGATTTTCTTTTGTAACCAAGGCTGGTAGTAATTGTTTTTTCTCAAGTCAATCAGTAGCATGGGTTCAGCTGAGGCAAAATAACTACTTTAATTTTAAATTAAATCATTGAATTGTTAAGATTTAACATTACCATTAGTAAAATGGTGGAAATAAAAGCATATTAATGGACTTAGGCATGAACACATCTGCCTCTAAGATTTATGGATTTGTATCGTTGAAATCCCAGCCACCAGGACAGTCTCCCCCTCCAGCCTATCTTTCAGCTGTACTCCTTTGTCAGACCCGACACCACAGTCATGAAGTCATAATAATTGTGCTGTAGTAATTAATCCATCGATAAATCAGCATTTTTTCTTTCAAACTAAGAGCGCAACTCCAGCATTCTGTATATTACTTATTTGTTGAGGTTTCTGCTTCCATCTCTCTCTCTGGATTCTGTTTCAAAGAGCGGGCTCATTGGGCTACTAGGCCCAAATCACTTTAGCTCAGCCTGTTCTGGGTGGTCTTACTTTACAAACTCATCGTTTCCTTATCTTACTCCTCCAAATCAAACAAAAAAGGGAAGTGCCTGGGAGTGCAGTGTGCCGCTGACACATTGTACAATACCGTGCTACTTTACTGTACTGTGGGATTCAGATTTTATATCACCTACTCCAAAAACAATTTACACCTGGACCCAACAAGACAACGGCCCACAACCAAGGCTAATTTGATTTTCTAATGCAGGATTGATGTACACAAGAGATTAAAAACCAAATCCATTTACCACATTACATTTTTGAAAAAGATACTCAATCCATCTCACTATCATTCCTGTGTTCACTTCCTGTGTCAAGGGGAGCGGCTATAACTTCTGCATAAAAGAAAAATAATCCGATTTCCTCTTTTGTCCCTCCAGTTTTCTCTCCTCTTCTGAAAGTGCTTACTTATTCTGGGATATGTGATGAGCATCCAACATGATTGCAGCAGCAGTGTCTGCTAACGCAGCTCTTAAACTTACCTGCTGGGTTGTATGTGTGAGAGACCGCGACTGACTCACCTTCCGGTATTCTCTCCGTGCCCTAAGAGAGCATCACAGCTAAACTCAATTCTATTCTCATCCCATGTCCACAAGTGCACAATTTCTAGCAGTCATCACTGGATGGCTATCAGGACCAGGAGCTCTGGCTGATTTCCACCTCCCTTGATAGCTAGAGTGCAGAGACCAAGTAAAGGCCCTGATTGTCGCCCAGCAGAGATCAGATAACTCAGCAATGATTGGGATTCGAGCCCGGAACCTACCTGATGTGTTTGAGACAGCACTACGTGAGGCTGTGCAATAACCTAGTGCACCACCAGGGAAGCAGAAACTCACTTTAATAAATATAAAGCAACACAAGCCTAACAGAGTCATGACAGAAAGCACTAGTGCTACCAGGCTGGCAGTTTTACAGGGAATATCATGATCTACTGCTACATCTCTATATGCATAAAGCCTGAGTCATTCTAGTAACCGCATTTATTTTTCTCTGTGGTGATAAACATAAAACAAGACAACTGCAATCAATTGGCATTCAAATGGTTTACAGGGGAACATTAATGCGGGGAGAAGTAGTTAAACCTAAAGTTACAATCTCCCTGCATGTCCCTCTGTGGTATAATCAGACCGACTGTTTTATGTATAATATATAAATATATGCATCTATCTGCTGTGAGGGGCTCACCCGTAGAGCCCAGGAGCTGTACATTTTAACAAGGCATTTTCAGTGTAGATGTGCTCCAATGATGGACGTCCTCCATGGGGATCGCTCTGCATTACGCTAGCCACCGCTGTATTTTATAGCATTCAACTTTATTAAGAGGCGTCACGGCCTATTATTTTGGGGCTTGTCCCTGCTGAGCTTTATAGCAAAACTCAGCAGGGGCCGATTACTTACATTTAAGTTTCTATCCTCACACCGTTTCTTCAAGAGGGGCTTTTTGTTTTAGGCAGCGTAAGTGATATCCCGCAACGTACTAATAAACAGCACACAAGAAAACGTGTCTATCACCACCACCTTTGGGACTGACTTCAGCTGGTTCTGATAGACATGTTCCCTCCTAATGCAAAAGTAAATTGGATTAATTCATACATTTATGACACTGACCTCAGGGGACAGAGAATCTCTATGGCCTGGTGGTCTTAGCGCTTTGTTTTGCAGGATCATAATTAGGACAACACAAGTGTTACCTTTTCAAATGGACATCACTGTTCTTATGATTCAAAGATTCCTGCTGAACACTTAGTCGGAATTTATTTTATAAAATACTAATTATGAAACAATTATTTCTGCTCAGCCTTACTCAACAAGCTAGGAAGAAGAATTACACTGATCAAGAAAAGGATTAGTATAGACGTGGTGATTCTTTGTTGAATTCTTCAAAATGGTATTCTTTATCAAACTGTAAGGTCCTCAGGCACTTCTGAAGAAAGGGAATGTTTCAAATTTGACTTTTCCCCCCCTTTTAAAACCTAGAGCATTTCTGTCAAAACCCTTTTATTTGGGTTACTTTCAGGAAAACGAGATGCCTAAAGGGTTACAAAAGTCTGTAATTTTTTAATATGCCATGCAGTCAACTTTTCATCGGCTTTCAGTTTCTGAGTCGTATCACTGGAAAATGCTAGAAGCAAACCTGCAGGTGAAGAAGAAGCTAGGCTTACATTTTCTTTAACATCGACCTGTCAACAGTGTTTAGTGTAATCTGAATATGACCTACTGGAAAGCCAGCAGGATGTGTCAGGTGAAGACTCAGCTAATCTCTCTTAACTGAAGAATGGTAGAAAGCCAATTGGTTCACGAGTGTACAATGGAGTGAACTGTTAGGGGTTTTTATTCTCCTTCATGGTTCCTCATCTGGCATGTTCCCAATATCATTCAGGTCACCTGGGGGTAGAGAGGGGAAACCCTTCCCTCGGAAGGCAGGGAAGGCCTCGGTCATAAGCACTCGAGCAGATAGAGTCAAGAGTTGCACTGGAAGAGACAGCTGAACTGGTTATTAGCTGATTTCTCAATGAACAAATGCATTTCTATCCCAATACTGATCAATTAGGCAAGTTAGCAAACGCAAAAACTTCTTGAGACTTATTCATACTTATTCCCATGAAGTCCCACCAGTTATGGTTGGTTTCTCTCTCTCAATGAATTACAGTGGAGCCACTCTGATGGCAAGGCTCAATTGATAGCACTCTCTCCTCTGAGTCAGATGTTTGTGGGTTCAAGCCCCATTCCCAGACTTGAAGCTTATAATCTGGGCTGACACTTCAGTGTAGTATTTGAGGGAGTGCTGCACTGTTTAAGGTACCGTCCTTCCAGCAAGATTTTCAAATGAAGATCCATTTGCCTGCTCAGGTGGGTATCAAAGATTCTGTGGCAGAGAGTCCTCTCAGTGTGCTGGTCAACATTCTTCCTCAGCCAAAACAACCAAAAGCAGATTAACTCATTCATCTCATTGCTGTTTATGAGGACTTGTGCAAAATGGCTTCTTCATGCACCTACAACACAGTGACTGCAACTGGAAAGTAATTCATTGTACGTGAGGCACTTGGGCCATTCTAAGATATGTGATTAGAGACTATACAAATGCAAGTTCTTCCTTTCTATTAGTATGATGTGATCTTCTAACAGGATGCTGTTCTGAAGGCATTTTGAGTTGACAAAGATACTCTCAAAGCTTCTCCTAACCCTCTCCTCCACAGGTGTCCTTTAGTCTCATCAAATCCACATCCTCTTCATGTACTTGCTAATCTTTTTTAATCCCTCTCCTTGCCAGGTGTACGTTACTCTGTAGGTAGCTACCCCCTACCCTATGTATCTGTTATTCTCTTTGTGCTAAATTATTTGAATTAGTTTTAAATGAACAGTATGAAGAATCCACTGCGAGCACATCTGATGTTGGCACTTATCTATGGCGTAGCACAATCTTTTTGATCATTAATCTTTTGGAGGTGGGGGGGGGGGGGAGAGCCAATCTAAATTTATGACCATGAATATCAACTGGACCCTAAAGCGCTGGAACCAGAAGAGAGAGAGAGAGAGAGAGAGAGAGAGAGAGAGAGATTGATTTCAGGAAGTTGCAGCTTGAAATGATTTTACTTGCAAGCATTATCTTAAACCCTGACGAAACACATTACAGAAAATATCAAAGGTGGTCGCTGTTTGCCATCTGTAACGAGCCTTTCAAAAAAAATCTAAGAAATATTAGATTCAAAGACATCAAGGCAAATGCATCCTTTTAAGTAAAATCAATTTTAGAAAACATTAACATCACCTACATCCATGAAGGCAAAACCTCGTTTTTTCTTAAGGTTGAAAACCTGGACATTGCCTAATACCAATGTAAAGCTCTGAAAAGTAAAATGACTCACAGCTACATTTCTTGAGCGTGAGAAACATGACATTTCCAGCATATGCACAGACGTTGAACTTATTTGTGCTAAGGTGCACCCTAAAGACACAAAATTGTTGCTATCTGCTACTAACAGGGATGCTTGTTCCAGTAAAGTGGCATATCTGACATGCATTGCTATTTCAATTCCAATGAAACACTCAGGTTGTGAGCCTGCTTGATATGCAGCACAAGAAAGCCAGCCACTACCTGTGTAATGTCCCGTGCTTTAGAGAAGCCTGTATGCTAACATAAATCTTGTCATGTCAGGGACAAGGAAGGATTTCAAGTCAGAGAAAGGGGACAGACAGATACATCACCCAGAGCTGAGAGCAGCAAACACTGATGGCCCTTGACAGCGGGGGCTTTGGTGTGTTTAACTGCAGAGACATGTCACTAAGGCGTGCTATAGTCAAAGGTATCTTAATACTGTAGTGACATCCTGCCCCATGGGTCTGATTTTCCGTGTATATGTCATTAATTGCCAACCAATGGAAGATACATGTTTATCACTGTCCGTAATGCTGCCTTGTCAATCTGCATTCCAATTGTGCATCACAGGAAGGTTCAAACATTGTACGAGACATTCTAGACGGAGACACTATAATTCCTTCAGCCAAAGTCACGTCTAAACAAATCAGGCTTGCTAAGGTGATTATACAACAGCAAATTGTCAAGAATTGGATTTAAAATTTCACTGGGGTGGGGGAACTTGGAAGATTTAATTTGGCACCTGTAATTCAAAAACAAAGGGCAGCATTCTTTATATTATGACAGCAGCTCCTGACTAGAACACTCTACGATACACAGGGCTTGGCTTACGGCTCCCGCTTGAACACAGGAGCTAGTTCAAGTCACTTGTGATCACACCGCTTGTTAAAATATGTTGTTTCTTTGGGATGACAAAGATAGTGTTTACATGGTGGGGGGGGGGGGCCCGACAAATGTTCTCGCATTTCTGGGAATAGTCAAAATAACAGAACAGAGCATCTTAAAAAATCATTCAGTACATAGCAGAGGAGACAGAGGGGCATTCTGGGAGAAGTCGGCTCAGTCACCTCCACTGAACAGTGGGTAGCAGAAGAACTGGTGTCGATGCTGAGGAAGTCGTGGATAGCATGTTCAGTGAGTTGGTCACACCACAGATAAAAATTACTGAGGGAGATAGTGAATGGGTGACCAACAGACAAAGGAAGAATAGGAAGGCAGTGCAGGGGTCCCCTGCGGTCATCTCCCTCCAAAACAGGTATACCGTTTTGGATACTGTTGGGGGAGATGGCTCACCGGGGGAAGGTGACAGCGGCCAGGTTCATGGCACCGTGGCTGGCTCTGCTGCACAGGAGGGCAGGAAAAAGAGTGGCAGAGCTATAGTGATAAGGGACTCAATTGTAAGGGGAATAGACAGGCGTTTCTGCGGACGCAACCGAGACTCCAGGATGGTATGTTGCCTCCCTGGTGCAAGGGTCAGGGATGTCTCAGAGCGGCTGCAGGACATTCTGGAGGGGGAGGGTGAACAGCCAGTTGTCATGCTGCATATAGGTACCAACGATATAGGTAAAAAACGGGATGAGGTCCGACAAGCTGAATTTAGGGAGTTAGGAGTTAAACTAAAAAGTAGGACCTCAAAAGGTAGTAATCTCAGGATTGCTACCAGTGCCACGGGCTAGTCAGAGTAGGAATGACAGGATAGCTAGGATGAATTCGTGGCTTGAGAGATGGTGCAAGAGGGAGGGATTCAAATTCCTGGGCCATTGGAACCGGTTCTGGGGGAGGTGGGACCAGTACAAATTGGACGGTCTGCCTCTGGGCAGGACTGGAACCAATGTCCTAGGGGGAGTGTTTGCTAGTGCTGTTGGGGAGGGTTTAAACTAATGTGGCAGGGGGATGGGAACCGATGCAGGAAGTCAGTGGGAAGTAAAGTGGTGACAGAAACAAAAGGCAGTAAGGGAGAGTGTACACAACATGACCAGACAGATGGTCTGAGAAAGCAGTGCAAAGACCAAGGGAAGTTTTTTTTTTATTCGTTCACGGGATGTGGGCGTCGCTGGCAAGGCCGGCATTTATTGCCCATCCCTAATTGCCCTTGAGAAGGTGGTGGTGAGCCGCCTTCTTGAACCGCTGCAGTCCGTGTGGTGACGGTTCTCCCACAGTGCTGTTAGGAAGGGAGTTGCAGGATTTTGACCCAGCGACAATGAAGGAATGGCGATATATTTCCAAGTCGGGATGGTGTGTGACTTGGAGGGGAACCTGCAGGTGGTGTTGTTCCCATGCGCCTGCTGCCCTTGTCCTTCTAGGTGGTAGAGGTCGCGGGTTTGGGAGGTGCTGTCGAAGAAGCCTTGGCGAGTTGCTGCAGTGCATCCTGTGGATGGTGCACACTGCAGCCACAGTGCGCCGGTGGTGGAGGGAGTGAATGTTTAGGGTGGTGGATGGGGTGCCAATCAAGCGGGCTGCTTTATCTTGGATGGTGTCGAGCTTCTTGAGTGTTGTTGGAGCTGCACTCATCCAGGCAAGTGGAGAGTATTCCATCACACTCCTGACTTGTGCCTTGTAGATGGTGGAAAGGCTTTGGGGAGTCAGGAGGTGAGTCACTCGCCGCAGAATACCCAGCCTCTGACCTGCTCTCGTAGCCACAGTATTTATATGGCTGGTCCAGTTAAGTTTCTGGTCAATGGTGACCCCCAGGATGTTGATGGTGGGGGATTCGGCGATGGTAATGCCGTTGAATGTCAAGGGGAGGTGGTTAGATTCTCTCTTGTTGGAGATGGTCATTGCCTGGCACTTGTCTGGCGCGAATGTTACTTGCCACTTATGAGCCCAAGCCTGGATGTTGTCCAGGTCTTGCTGCATGCGGGCTCGGACTGCTTCATTATCTGAGGGGTTGCGAATGGAACTGAACACTGTGCAGTCATCAGCGAACATCCCCATTTCTGACCTTATGATGGAGGGAAGGTCATTGATGAAGCAGCTGAAGATGGTTGGGCCTAGGACACTGCCCTGAGGAACTCCTGCAGCAATGCCCTGGGGCTGAGATGCTTGGCCTCCAACAACCACTACCATCTTCCTTTGTGCTAGGTATGACTCCAGCCACTGGAGAGTTTTCCCCCTGATTCCCATTGACTTCAATTTTACTAGGGCTCCTTGGGGCCACACTCGGTCAAATGCTGCCTTGATGTCAAGGGCAGTCACTCTCACCTCACCTCTGGAATTCAGCTCTTTTGTCCATGTTTGGACCAAGGCTGTAATGAGGTCTGGAGCCGAGTGGTCCTGGCGGAACCCAAACTGAGCATCGGTGAGCAGGTTATTGGTGAGTAAGTGCCGCTTGATAGCACTGTCGACGACACCTTCCATCACTTTGATTAAACTGCATTTATTTCAATGCAAGAAGTCTGATGGGCAAGGCAGATGAACTCAGGGCATGGATGGGTACATGGGACTGGGATGTTATAGCTATTACTGAAACATGGCTAAGGGAAGGGCAGGACTGGCAGCTCAATGTTCCAGGGTACAGATGCTATAGGAAAGATAGAGCAGGAGGTAAGAGAGGAGGGGGAGTTGCGTTCTTGATTAGGGAGAACATCACAGCAGTAGTGAGAGGGGATATATCCGAGGGTTCGCCCACTGAGTCTATATGGGTAGAACTGAAAAATAAGAAGGGAGAGATCACTTTGATAGGATTGTACTACAGACCCCCAAATAGTCAACGGGAAATTGAGGAGCAAATATGTAAGGAGATTACAGACAGCTGCAAGAAAAATAGGGTGGTAATAGTAGGGGACTTTAACTTTCCCAACATTGACTGGGACAGCCATAGCATTAGGGGCTTGGATGGAGAGAAATTTGTTGAGTGTATTCAGGAGGAATTTCTCATTCAGTATGTGGATGGCCCGACTAGAGAGGGGGCAAAACTTGAGCTCCTCTTGGGAAATAAGGACGGACAGGTGACAGAAGTGTTAGTGAGGGATCACTTGGGGACCAGTGATCATAATTCCATTAGTTTTAAGATAGCTATGGAGAATGATAGGTCTGGCCCAAAAGTTAAAATTCTAAATTGGGGAAAGGCCAATTTTGATGGTATTAGACAGGAACTTTCAGAAGTTGATTGGGAGAGTCTGTTGGCAGGCAAAGGGACGTCTGGTAAGTGGGAGGCTTTCAAAAGTGTGTTAACCAGGGTTCAGGGTAAGCACATTCCTTATAAAGTGAAGGGCAAGGCTGGTAGAAGTAGGGAACCTTGGATGACTCGGGGAGATTGAGGCCCTAGTCAAAATGAAGAAGGGGGCATATGACATGCATAGGCAGCTGGGATCAAGTGGATCCCTTGAAGAGTATAGAGATTGCCAGAGTAGAGTCAAGAGAGAAATCAGGAGGGCAAAAAGGGGACATGAGATTGCTTTGGCAGATAAGACAAAGGAGAATCCAAAGAGCTTCTACAAATACATAAAGGGCAAAAGAGAAACTAGGGAGAGAGTAGGGCCTCTTAAGGATCAACAAGGTCATCTATGTGCGGAACCACAAGAGATGGGTGAGATCCTGAATGAATATTTCACGTCGGTATTTACGGTTGAGAAAGGCATGGATGTTAGGGAACTTGGGGAAATAAATAGTGATGTCTTGAGAAGTGTACATATTACAGAGAGGGAGGTGCTGGAAGTCTTAACGCGCATCAAGGTAGATAAATCTCCGGGACCTGATGAAATGTATCCCAGGACGTTATGGGAGGTTAGGGAGGAAATTGCGGGTCCCCTAGCAAAGATATTTGAATCATCGACAGCTACAGGTGAGGTGCCTGAAGATTGGAGGGTAGCAAATGTTGTGCCTTTGTTTAAGAAGGGCGGCAGGGTAAAGCCTGGGAACGACAGACCGGTGAGCCTGACATCTGTAGTGGGTAAGTTGTTAGAGGGTATTCTGAGAGACAGGATCTACAGGCATTTGGAGAGGCAGGGACTGATTAGGAACAGTCAGCATGGTTTTGTGAGAGGAAAATCATGTCTCACGAATTTGATTGAGTTTTTTGAAGGGGTAACCAAGAAGATAGATGAGGGCTGTGCAGTAGACGTGGTCTACATGGACTTTAGCAAAGCCTTTGACAAGGTACCGCATGGTAGGTTGTTACATAAGGTTAAATCTCACGGGATCCAAGGTGAGGTAGCCAATTGGATACAAAATTGGCTTGACGACAGAAGACAGAGGGTGGTTGTAGAGGGTTGTTTTTCAAACTGGAGGCCTGTGACCAGCGGTGTGCCTCAGGGATCGGTGCTGGGTCCGCTGTTATTTGTTATTTATATTAATGATTTGGATGAGAATTTAGGAGGCATGGTTAGTAAGTTTGCAGATGACACCAAGATTGGTGGCATTGTGGACAGTGAAGAAGGTTATCTAGGATTGCAACGGGATCTTGATAAATTGGGCCAGTGGGCCGATGAATGGCAGATGGAGTTTAATTTAAATAAATGTGAGGTGATGCATTTTGGTAGATCGAATCGGGCCAGGACCTACTCCGTTAATGGTAGGGCGTTGGGGAGAGTTATAGAATAAAGAGATCTAGGAGTACAGGTTCATAGCTCCTTGAAAGTGGAGTCACAGGTGGATAGGGTGGTGAAGAAGGCATTCGGCATGCTTGGTTTCATTGGTCAGAACATTGAATACAGGAGTTGGGATGTCTTGTTGAAGTTGTTCAAGACATTAGTAAGGCCACACTTGGAGTACTGTGTACAGTTCTGGTCACCCTATTATAGAAAGGATATTATTAAACTAGAAAGAGTGCAGAAAAGATTTACTAGGATGCTACCGGGACTTGATGGTTTGACTTATAGGGAGAGGTTGGATGGACTGAGACTTTTTCCCCTGGAGAGTAGGAGGTTTAGGGGTGATCTTATAGAAGTCTATAAAATAATGAGGGGCATAGATAAGGTAGATAGTCAAAATCTTTTACCAAAGGTAGGGGATCTATAACGAGGGGGCATAGATTTAAGGTGAGAGGGGAGAGATACAAAAGGGTCCAGAGGGGCAATTTTTTCACTCAATGGGTGGTGAGTGTCTGGAACGAGCTGCCAGAGGCAGTAGTAGAGGCGGGTACAATTTTGTCTTTTAAAAAGCATTTGGACAGTTACATGGGTAAGATGGGTATAGAGGGATATGGGCCAAGTGCAGGCAATTGGGACTAGCTTAGTGGTATAAATTGGGCAATATGGACATGTTGGGCCGAAGGGCCTGTTTCCATGTTGTAAACTTCTATGATTCTATACTGTTGTGCCTTCTCTAAAACTTGAGTGTACGTTAAGGCAACTTGTGATCTCATTTATGTACTTCCAGAAAACTCCCCACTGAGAATATCCAACCTGTATTATCTTCATACGCATGACAGTCCAAGCTTAATTAACTAAGGTTTTTCAGGCCTCTCGCTGCTTATACTTTATGCCTTTCATATTCAGGAGTGGAAAATTAAACTGAGTTCTCTGGCCCAATAGCCAGCCCTAAATCATAATGAGCTTTTTCACTCTTGGCACTCCTATCATCGATTATTATACAGTTTTACAACCAAGCCCAGTAGCAAAAGATGACCCAGCACAAACGGAATTCTGAGCATTATTCTCTCCATTGCTATTGCATATTTAAGCGTGTACCAAGAGGTTGACATTGCAGTTTTTGTTACCCACACAGTATTTTATGCAAGTCACAACAACAATCAGGGACCTGAATTTTTCTTTCATTTGTTCTTCAGATGTGGGTGGTACAAGCAAGGAATGTTTATTGCCAAACCCTAGTTGCCCTGAGGGCATCAACACGTAGGCCCCATTTTAATATGCCAACGGTATGGCAGCTGCGGGGTTTCATGGGTGCGTGGATAACCCGAAAAATAAAACTTTACCGTTCCTTAAGCGATCGCGACTTAATGGCCCTTAACGTGGCTTCCAGGTTTGCCGTCTGAAAACTGCGCAGCGGACAGATGGCCACACCTGCGTGATCTCCTGTCAGCTGAAACGTATGTATTTAAAGGGCCATCACATCAATGGCTTTTGCTGGACAAAGGAGGAACCAGGCAGAATGAAGCAGCAGAAGGGCAAGCCAGCTCCAAGGTTCTGTGACGCCTCATTTGAGGCGCTGCTGGCCGGGGTGAGGAGGAGGGGAGAAATGTTTTACCCGGTGGATAGGAGGAAGTGCCCTGCCTCTGCCACCAAGAAGGCCTGGCTCGAGGTGGCTGAGGAGGTGACCAGCAGGAGCAACATCTCCCGCACTTCGGTGCAGTGCAAGAAGCATTTCAATGACCTAACTAGGTCAGCAAAAGTGAGGACACTCACTGATTCTCCTGCATTCCATGGTGCTCGTCACCGCCCCCCACTCCCTTCACATTCTGCACTGCCAAGACTACTCCAATACATCACTCTACACACCCACTTAAGGCTCATCATCAACTTGCCTTCACTGCCTCACCTCCCCATTTGTGAACCCACCACTACCACATTCCCCAATTCTGATCCAATGTGATGTCTCTGTCTGATAGTCACCCTCTGATGCATCTCTTTCATGGTCAGCCTCACCCAAAGCAATGCATTCATCAGCTGACCACTTCCCTGTCTGTACTTTCTCCCCTTGTAGAAGAGAGCGCAAAATGCACGGGAGAGGGCGAGGACTGGAGGGGCGCCACAATAAATAGTGGTCCTCACAAAGGCAGAGGAGGAGACCCTGCAGATCAGCTGCATCGTCGAGTGCCTGTCCGTCGGCTATGCCGGACTGGCACCCCACAAACGTCTGGCGACACAACTTTAACATTCATCACACACAACATGAATTGATGTTAAGAATGATTGGCTCGTTGAACACCTCAGTATGCTCATCGGTGCTTAATATTGCCTTCTGTTCTCTTACAGTCCCTTCAGCGACCAAAGTGATGGGAGAGGGCGATTCCTCAGAGGAGCTCCCGGCCTCTGAGGGCGCACCGTCACATCTTAGTGAGCCATCCACCAGCGCAGATACTCACATCTCGGTGGGTCCTCGTAGTCAGCTAGTTGTGTGGTGACTCACCAGGTGCCAACCCACAAGTGGGCACAAGCAGACACTGGTGGCAGGGACAGCTGTGGAGAGTCCACATCAGTGGGAGCACTCCTCTCCAGGCTCAGCTGGACACAGATGCTGAACCCTGGGGGCCATCCTTGAAAAGGATCAAGGGACAGCAGCACATTTGCAACGTACTGGAACAGGTGCCACGCACACTCTCCACAATAACGGTGAGAATGGAGGAGTCCAGCTCCTGCATTTGTGGAGTGGTGGCACAGGTGCGGGAATGTCTGAGATAGTGGTGCAGGTAAGTGCAGGAATTTCTGCAACGGCGAGGCGGCGAGCCTCCATTGAGTTTCAAGCACAGCTCACAAATGAGTCCATTCAGGCCCCAACAACGGCCGTGCGAATTCATGGTGAACAACATTCTGCCGCCTTAAACAGGCAGACAGAAACTTTACAAGTCGGCTTCCAAGGCATCACACATGTCCTCCAAACTGCTGTCCAACAGGGTGGTAGGAGTGATGTGACCCTGGCCCAGGAGAGGGATGATGGCAAATGCGGACATGAAAGTGGGGAGGCCACTCAAAGTGCTCCCACATCTCATCCGTTACCACCCTCTCAACCAGTCTCCACAATGCTTCCTTCTCTCCAGGAGTCTGCCCCTGCACAAGTGCAGGTGGAGCAGTCTTTGGCAGGGCCCTCACGGGCTCCAAAACCCAGAGGGCATAGGCCAAAAGCATCTCAACAGTCAGGGCATGAACATGAGCAGCCTGCCGCTACCTCTGCTTTGGCCACAGTGGATGCAGCATGTAGAAGTAGTAGGAAGCGAAAGGCTAAGGTTTGATGATCACAAAGGGTATGCACAAAGGTGCCTGACAGACTGTCATGCTTTTCATTTATATTTGGTTTTTGTTAAATTCACATTAAATATTAGCATTCTCACCACTACTGCCATGTCTTGCCCATTCTTGACTGCCTTTTGCGATAGCGCCCTTTCATGTGCTTCATCATGAATGGAGAGACTTGATGCCACCCAGTGGGTACATTTTCAGTGGGTGTATGTGTGGTTGTCGGACTGTTTTGTGCAGGGGGTGGTGCTGCTCTTTCCAGGTGATCTGAGGACTGGACTATCCTCACTTTGCAGATGTCCTTATAAGAATTGTTCAAATATTAATGACTCCCTGGCCTCACGAGCAGCCAGGTGAGCAGCTGCTTTGCCAATGGGTTCCTCCTCGTCCTCAATGTTGATGGCAGATGCGGATGCTGGATGACAGCATGGAGCCTTATCAACCGGTAACCCTCTCTGTTGTGCCATGTTGTGCAGGACACAACAGACGACTACAATTCTACCCATTCTCGCTGGTGCGTATTGAAGTGCTCCCCCAGACCAATCCAAGCACCGAAATTGCATCTTCAGCAGACCTGTCGCATGTTCAATGACAGACCTGGTGGCGATGTGACTGTTGTTGTATCGACGCTGTGCCTCACTGATGGGGTTTCTCACAGGTGTCAAGAGCCACGTGTACAGGGGGTAACCCTTCTCTCCGAGGAGCCAGACTTTAAGGCTATTTGGTGCGTGGAAGAGGGTCACACACGTGAAGAAATCTTTTCCAGTGGTCACAAACGAGCTGCACGTTGATGGATTGATATCCCTTCCTGTTGATGAACAGTCCTGGCTCGTGTGGAGGTACTTGGATTGCTACATGTATGCAATCAATCGCACCCTCTACCTGTGGGAAGCCAGCCACAGAGTGGAAACCCACTGCCCTCTCCGTCTGGCTGAGGTTGTCCATGGGGAATTTGACGTAGTGGGACGCCCTGTCTCATGCACTTGTGGGCAGACGACAGAGACCCCGGTGATGTCACCGGTGGTGCCCTGGAAAGATTGGAGGCAAAGAGGTTGAGGGCATTGGTGACTTTAATTGCCATGGGCAATACGATGCCACCAGGCCCAGCCAGGAGCAGCATGGCATGAAGGAGGCTGCAGATGTCTGCGACCACCTCGCAACTCACACTAAGCCTTCGTAGGCACTGCTCCTCAGAGAGGTCCAGGAAGCTCAGCCTTGGTCTATCGACCCTCTCATGAGGGTAGTGCCTCCTGCGACACTGGTCCCTCGGTTGCTCCCCTTCTGCTCTTGTGCGGTCCCTGTGGCCCTGTGTTGTGCAGCTCCAAGTGACGGAAGTGCACGCCTTGCCTGGTGAGGATGGTGATGTTCCTCCTCCTCCTCGGATGTACTGGTGAATGCAGCCATTGCGCCCCCTCCCCCCCACCCTGATGATGTCAGTTCGAGGGTGTCCAAAAAGTAAGTAAATATGTGTAAACGGAACAATTCTGAGTGTGAACCAAGAATTTTCAGTCTAAACACCAAGAACTTCCAGCCAATAGTGTGACTGAGAACTGTCTGCACTGTTGCAAGTACTCACCTTTAATCCCCATTTGTCAAGCAGGGATTTAAATGGCCAAATGGCTGCCGGCTGCAACCTGCCTAGTTTCCCATGGCGTGCTTCACACAGCATGGAAAACATGTTGAGGCAGCGTTGAAATAGTTTCCCAGCATGAATAACAAGATTAATGACTATTTCAACAAGTATAAGTACTTTAGAAAATTCCTGCTTTGAATACTTCCGGGATCCTGAAGCATGTGCGTACCAGATGGGATTGGGTCGGTGGGTTGGAGTTGGGATTCCTTCCCGCTCTGGAAATCCCGGATTTTGTTCCCCTACCCCCCACGCACCCGGACTTCAAAGTTAAAATCGTGCCCATTGTGTGGGACTGGATTCGCATGTAGGGGTTGCAGGTTCTGTATCCTGAAGGACATTAGTGAACGAGTTGGCGGACAGATAACTGCCAACTAACTTGCAATTCTTCGAGTTAAAATTTAGTTTTAATTTCAGTTCAGTAAAAATCACAATTTCTGTCCTACTTACTCCTATTACTTTATCCTTTTGTGACATTATGTTATGTGGGTAAGTTGGTACTTTGTGCATCATATCTATGTTGTGAAGTCAACCAACTCCAAAGAAAAAAAGGAAGATGGTAAGGCCAAGAGACAGAAGGAGGAGGATTCAGGAGGTGGGTGGACTACCTATTGAGTTTTTGGATGCTGCCTCTTCTCTTACATGGAAAGATTGGGGCTGCAAGGAAAGATGAGAGAGAGACAGCAGAAGGAAGTTTCAGAAGGTGGTTGAACTGCTTCCTAGATGTTTGGACTTGGTTTTCCTTTTGCTTTCCAAACTGCTCCAACCTAGGAAGAGGCTGAAGAAGAGGGGAGGAAGAAACTGATTAAAAAGAAAAGAACTGCATTTGTTTGTTGCTGTTGCTGCACCGGGGAAGAGTCAGAGGGCTGAAGCTAGGGCCGGGTGTATGTGAGTTTAACTGAGTCATAAATACAAACCTTAGCCAACATCCTTAAGATGTGCACTTCCACAGGGGTCACTGGCTAGTAATCAGGACAATTATAGCTGCAAATGAGATCAGTTAACCCAACAAAGACCAGGCATCAAACCTGGAATCTTTCTGGTGTCTATGGATCAGTAGCTTAACTAACTGAGCCACCATGCTCACTTTAACAAAAAAAAACCTTCAAAAATAAATTAACATAAGAAAAAGTGTTGACGTGAACTGTTTGATCATTTGAAAGTGGAATTGATGGTTTCCTCCCTCTCCATTTTCATCTAACGAGTCAAGTTTTGGAAAGATTAGAGAAGCCACATAGTGAAAGAGTAGGCCGAGTCAATAAAGAGATTCAGAAGCCTGTCAACTCCAGTCTTTATTGAAAGGTCTCGAGGCACATTTATATCTACCAGGTTTTTTTTGAAAAAAAGATTCTATTTCGGGACAGAGGCCTCAGGGCATACCCTCCCTGTTTGCACCTCATGCTCGGAACCTGTCTCTGGAGCACGACTGAGCTCCACTGTACAATACGGAGACCCGGAGTACAAAGGCGCAGCACCACTGTCCCAAATTTACTTAATGGAACTAATGGCCTTAACCCATGGACACAAATGTGGACCTGCCCTTTTTCTGGGTTTGTTCAATGCCTGAGGCTCTAGACGACGGAGTGCAGGCAACGGAGGGAGAACCACACAACCACTGTTGGCTGTGTATATGCACCTTCTAAAAAAAATTGCAGATGCTATATTTTACCTCATTACAACTTGAAGTTGCCTGCTGTTGAATTTATAGTGCAGTAATCCATACAAATACTGATTTTTCTAATACAAAACAATATTTTCTATTACATGAATCAAATTTTGCCCAGGTGTTAGCTGTGGCTCAGTGGTACCACTCCCACCTCAGAAGGATGTGGGTTCAAATCACACACCAGAGACTTGAGTGCATAATCTACACTGACACTTCAGTGCAGTACCCAGGGAGTGCTGCACTGTCAGAGGTGCCATCTTTCAGATAAGATGTTAAACCAAGGCCCCATCTTCCCTCTCAGGAGGTCATAGAAGATCCCACGGCACTATTCAAAGAGCTGGGGTGTTCTTCCCTGTGTCCTGGCCAATATTAATCCCTCAACCAACATCACTAAAACAGATTATCTGGCCATTATCACATTGCTGTTTGTGGGAGCTTGCTGTGTTCAAATTGACTTTCGCTTTCCTACATTATAACAGTAACTAAACTTCAAAAGTACTTAATTGGCTGTAAAGCGCTTCGGTACGTCCTGAGATTTTGAAAGGCGCTATATAAATGCAACTCTCTTCCTTCTTTCTAGTTCACAAAAAGAAAAATGGCTGCTCATTGCAAGAGGTTTGCTGCAATGGAGGTCCCACATCATTTCCAGTTTTCATGAGGGGGATGGAGGGAGGAGAGATGGCGATAAGTTTCTAGTTACAGCACTACCCAGCATCCAGACTGCTGCAACTTAAATGGAAAATATTAAGTGTATCTGTCAAGCATTACTCATTCTGTGGTGAAAAATCAAACATTTTGATGAATGTCACTTGGAAAAGTAAACACGTTTTTAAATGAGCTTGTAATCTATCTCGCTTTTGCTGATCATAACTCTCACCGCCAACATGTCCACATTGGTGACAGGTCTGATAAAGTGGATTTAAAAGATGAAAATAAACCTCCAAATGTAATAAGCATTAAATAAACATCCTGTTAAAAAGATTAACTTAAGTCCAAATTAACAAAAATTGGCTCCTGATTCAGATCCATTATTCTGTGTTGGCTTGAAAACCAGGTGTCACAATCTGAACACTGCTTAAGCAATTAGGCCTTCTGTTGGCTCAAAGGTAAGAGCCTACACAGGCCCCAGGTTTAATCCCTCATCTGTGTTGAGTTAACTGATCTCAATAAGCCTCAGTGTCCCTATACTCAAGGGACTACAAGCCTAGTCTATGCAACCTTTCCTCATAATTTAACCCCTTTAGCCCTGGTATCATTTGGGTGAATCTGCGCTGCATCCCCTCCAAGGCCAATATATCGTTCCTGAGGTGCGGTGCCCAGAACTGAACGCAGTACTCCAGATGCGGTCTAACCAGAGCTTTATATAATTGTAGCATAATTTCCACCCCTTTGTAATCCAGCTCCCTTGAGATGAAGGCTAACATTCCATTGGCCATTTTAATTATTTTTGTATCTGTCCACCAGTTTTTACTGAGTTCTGTACGTGGACCCCTAAATCTCTCTGCTCCTCCACAGTTCCCAGCTTCTCACCATTCAGAAAATACTTTGGTCTATCTTTCTTCGGTCCAAACTGGATGACTTCGCACTTCTCCATGTTGAACTCCATCTGCCATAGTTTTGCCTACTCATTTAACGTATTAATGTCCCTTTGCAACTTTCAGCCCCATCTGCACTACTTATTGTGCCACCTAACTTAGTATCGTCAGCAAACTTGGATATATGGCTTTCTATTCCTTCATCCAAGTCATTTATAAATATAGTGAAAAGATGAAGCCCCAATACAGATCCCTGGGGCACACCACTCGTCACACCCTGTCAATTGGAGTACATATCCATTATCCCTACTCCCTGTCTCCTACCTCCTAACCAATTCCCTACCCATGTCAAAAGGACACATCCATAAATCTTTATTTGCAGCTATCAGAGCCATTAAAAACAATTAAAGCCAATTTTCTCTCAATTATTGATGCTGAAATGACTATTACTCATCAGTGCTTGTGGCATGAAGGAGGAATCTTGATTAAAAGCCACTTTTATTCTCAAGATATTAAAATGAGACAATTGCTCAAGTGAACAAAACATGATTTTGCGTTAAACTGTTGAAAGTCTACACTTTCTCCCCTTCCCTTTCTTTAGTTCTCTCATGACCTGGGGCTGCAAGTTTCACACCTCTGAATGAAGCTGCTATTGTATTCTGTTATTAACACATGATCTACATTTTGCTGGTTCACATTTTGGCTCAAAACAACAGCCAAACTGTAAATGGATTAGACTGTACAATGACACCATTTGTTATGTTTGAAGGCACAACTTTGAATACAACTTTCATAGGCAAATAAAAGGTCACCTCTCATTTACAATTGCAATAAATAACTGCAAATAGATTTTGCTAGCTGTAAGCTTATCCTTGAATAGACACTTCTTTGGATCCCAGAAATGATGTGTCAAGTTTGATCACAATGTTATTGGTTCATATTAAAAGTTGAGTTACCATAAGGAAGTATGTGAGGGCGGAACAAGCAAGAGTCTTACTTTGACTTTCACCCCTGACTGGGAGGTCTGCTTTTTACCTGACAATTCACTGCAGCGGTATGACAGATTCGGAACTCAGTGGTATGGAAGACTTAACCCCCACCGTGGGTGTTAAAACCACTGCCATGGTGCACATTTTTTAAAATTTAAATTATGCGTGCAATTTCATTGTTATTTTAGATATGAGATCACAATTATACCAACTCACTGTAGGAGGAGAATTAGATAGCACAGTGACCAAAGCACACTGTCCTTTGACTTTTGGGACTTGGGTGTAAATCCAGCTGGGATGAAAGTCACATCTCATAGCCAGATGTGAGGGTCCCAAATGAAGTGAGTCTAGGCAATTTCAACTTAGTGCCTAGTGGGCATGCCACAAATCTTATAAAAATGTTGTACACCTATCTGCAACCAGCACTGATGTCTTGTAAACTCTAGCCAGCAGCACAGCCTTGCAATTTCTACCCTAAAATCTCAACTAAAGACAACGCAGGACTCCCTCAATACTGTATTAGAGCGTTAGACTACATTATGTGCCCAAATGATGGAGTGGGGCTTGAAGCCACAACTTTGACTGTTGAGTGTACTATGAACTTAACCAAACTACAAAAGTTATTTGTTTTACTCCTGAAAGGCCTCCTCTAGTGACAAAGGAACATAAGAAAGTAACAGGCTTCACTAATCACAGTGCCAGTTACACTTTGTTGCCAACAAACATGCACACTTAGGATGAGGTGGTATCTGTTTTAACATCCTATTTACCTGAATACCAGAAACTCTATGACAATTGCATGGTTCAAGATTCTAAGCTTCAATGACAGAAGCTTGAAACCAATGCAATAACATCCCCCACCCTCACCCTTTATTATGCCCGTTAGCTGAATAGGCAAATCAACGTTTAATTAACATTTAATATCTCCCTGATCTGGTTTGTTATAGTGTGGTAACTGTCTAAATGTATTTTTTTTCCAGAAGAAGCCCAAGTCAAAGTCACACTCGCTTCCAATCCACAAGGGCTATTTGGTTAAAATAAACACATGTGAATGATCTGCTGTACAATCTGTTGTGACAGTTAATCTCATGCTTACTCGCCACTACAAATTAATGTATGCTTACTGTATTTTTTTTTAGCATTTCATCTGCTGTCATCAAAAGGCAAACCATTAACCTGAAGGTTTTAAGACCTGTCAACCAGCATCAAGGACAAACACCCATACTGTCAGAAGAAGTAAAGTCCAATAACAACAGAATAGTTCATTTTGAGACATTTTTGATCCTGACCCAAATATGACGGTTTAAAGCCCTTTCGGCAAAGTCATTATTCTGCAATAGTTAGTGTTTAAAACATCAAAAATAAAGCTGAATTATTTGAAATGACATTCAAACTTAAGTTTGTCGAGCAAACTTTTCTTACGTTAAAAAGGTCATCTCTAGCCATGCAGTCTGGCCATTATCGGCAGTCTCTTTTACTGACCATTTTGGCAAAGTTCCTGCCAATCAAGCTGATTTTAGATTGAGGAGGAATATAAAAATCACATGATGATCCTGTGTCATGCCACCCACCAACTATTCCATGTAGTTGTAAGTTTTTTTTAAAAAAGAGAACCTTGGTGACACCATCAAACTTGAAGTGAGTACAGGAGATGACAAGGTAGATCAGAAGTGTGATTAGTTCACATCAAGTCTGAAAATTGTCAGGGGAAGAATCAAAAAAGTGAGTACTAGAGTTGAGAGATACTGGGAAAGAATGTTTTAAAGTAGGAGACTGTATTAAGTCTGGATGATATGAGAGGTTGATCATGCACGATCAGAGTAATTCAGCTTCGTTGGAACAAGAGCCTCCATTGTCCACCATAAAAATGAGGATACTCCAGTCGACAACACAAATTGTAGAGAAATAGTTTGGGAGGCTTTCATACTAAATTGACAGGCAGGAAAAGACCAGCTGGTTCATCGAGTCTGCCCTAATCGAGCCTGAGCCTACCCTTTCGATGGTAGGGAGGTAGGTCTTACAGTAAAGATGTGCAGCGAAGGATGTTCGAGAGGCTGGGGGCACAGTGGTTGAAATAGCATTGTTAAGTCAATTTCAGATTGCATCTGCGCCAGATGGAGCCAGCAAACCCTAATGTGAACAGCTGGTTTAAGCTTGACTAAACATATACTCAGCTACAAGTGCAGTGTCTGTCAACTTAAGAAATCCAGAACTCTCAGCACCACCACACACACGGTGGCATGTATGTGGTACATCACGTGCATTCACACTGATGCTGAGTTTCAGAGAAAGCCAGAGAACCCAAGATACTCGGCCATTTATAACCTGGCTGAGAAGTCACTCCAGAGATCAGGACCAACAGTGGAAGGTCAAGCATAACCAGAGCATGGGAGTGCCGATTTGTGCTAAATTATGCAAACTTTTCTTGACTCATGGCCAGCAAGAAGGAACCAGTTTGAGATTGCCCATCATTTGCAGCTGTATTCAACCCAAGTCCAAAGGTGAAAGGAAAGTATTCCTCCCCAATGAACATGACTTGAAATTACTGGGTATTAGGGCAACAGCATCTGTGCTTTTGCATCTGATAATTAAGGGCACCAATTGTCTTTGCTACTGAGCAAACTGAAAGAGCTCCCTCTTTTGACTGGCCACATTTATAGGTCATCTTGTTTAACCACATTTCTCCATCTAAAATAATTCATGCAATGATTATGGAATTTGATAGGAGGTAGTTACATTTTTGCCAAGCTTTCATGGCATCTCCTGTTTACACTTTGGCTGTTTTTTCAATAAGTATGAGCAAGTTTGGATAGGAGTTTAACTGAACAAATCATTTATATATATATTTCATTTTGTTTCTATTTCCAGTTTCAAATCAGGATACTTATCAATATTCAATTTGAAAGCATTTAGAAGACTTTTTTAAAAAATGATACTGATGTATGAAACATTTGAAAATAAAAGGCATTTTGCAATCTGTTTCCATTTTATCAGGCAGCTGATTTTACAGGGCATGTATTTGTGTGACTGTACCATATAACTAATACTGTTCGCCTGGTATTCACAAAGGAATTACACTACATGACTGCAGCCCGGCTATTCTAATACATCTATCTACGCAATAACTGCATCACTGTTATTCTGATATTGAAGGTTTGTAATTTCCATATTTGTTTAAACCTCGAGTGCTGATAACATAATTGCGAGCAGTGGCTTGGAATGGTTACTGAGCATGAGGGAGCTGAACTAACATATGCAATTGATTTGAATTGCCCCCGAGGTTATGACTGCGTCTAAGTAAACAGAAAGATCGTGTGTCATTTTCCTGCAGATTGATCTGTGCTAACCATGGGACAATTAATGTATCTTTAGCATGCTTACCAAAGGCCAAGTCAGATTCTCACTTAAAAGTCCAAGGATCCTCTCAGCTCTTCTTCTCAGGTCGAAGGTCCCTGCTCAGTCTCTGGCAACAATCAACCCTTTGCTCGAGCACAGGTGAGTCAAAAAGTGAGTGGAGAGTGTATGCTTTTGTTGGGGCCTGAGAGCAGGGAGGGAGAGGACACTTCTTTATGTGCATTCATTGCTTAGTTCCAGGTATTTTTGCACAAAGCCTGATCTCTACAACATAGAGAAAAACAGTTCCAAGAGAACCTTGAAGTCGAAAAAATATTAAACGGCTTTGACAAGGTAAATCTGGACTATTATTTCAAAACAAGGCCAAATGGTAGGATTAGAGCAGTAAATCTAAAGCAGATATCGTGCAATTCATCATGCAAAAAATAATAAATGCCCAGCATAATCTACCAAGTAGGGTATAGAGATGCAATCTTTGGCATGTTCAAATCACAGTTGTATATTGGGGTGGGAGAATTCGGGTATGAGGGACATGTTTCGTTACGTCAAAAGTCTTTTCATGTCCTTAACTTAGAATCATTCGGCACAGGAGTCTATTTGGCCCATCGTGCCTGCGCCAGCTCTTTGTAAGAGCTATCCAGTAAGTCCCACTCACCTGCTCATTCCCCATCGCCCTGTAAATATTTCCTTTTTAAGTATATATCCAATTCCTTTCTGAAAGTTACTATTGAATCTGCTTCCACCACCCTTTCAGGAAATGCATTCCAGAACAACTCGCTGTGTAAAAATATTTCTCATCTCCCCCAGGTTCTTTTGCTAATTATCTTAAGTCTGTTTCTTCTAGTTACCAGCACTCCTGCCAGTGGAAACAGTTTCTCCCTATGTACACTATCAAAATCTGTTATAATTTTGAACACCTCCATTAAATCTCCCCATAACCTTCTCTGCTCTGAGGAGAATAATCCCAGCTTCTCCAGTCTCTCCACATAACTGAAGTCCCTCATCCCTGAACCATTCTAGTAAATCTCCTCTGCACCCTCTCCAAGGCCTTGATATCCTTCCTGAAGTGTGATGCCCAGAATTGGACACAATACTCCAGCTGAGGCCCAGTGATTGATCAAGGTTTACCATAACTTCCTTGCTTTTGTATGCTTAAGTAAAAAATGGAATTTCCTGCGAAATCATCATTCCTGTCGTGTTCGTAAGCTGTTGTTGCAACTATAACAGGCTGCATCTCAGCAATCAGCTGCATTGCACTAAAGCTGAAGACCCTTTTAGCCTGAGCTGTTCATGTTTTGTTCTTTACAATCTGATGGCACCCCTAATGTCATACATTCAAACTCACAGATATTACCCTGGGTGCAAAGATGAGTGCAGTTGTGTAGGTGTTTCTTCTGGGCCCCCTGCTCATAAACAAGATAGAGGAAAGGTACTTCCAGTCATAATGTGACATTTGCTGATGGCACTCAGTTATGTGGTGAACGCAGAGATGATTAGCAGCACTCACTAGGATCTGAACAATTCATTGTTTGGGATAAGGTTACGTACAGATCATAAAATACTAAATGGAACACGATTGACACCTCACCTCATGGCATTGCTGGAACAAGCCATGGAATACAACTGGTCAGAGTGATACCTGGTAGAAGGTTGGATTCATATTATGCAAATTTTACCTTTGGCAGTCACTGGAAAAATTTTATATAACTAAATCTATGAATGAGTTGTGAAATGAGTCTTTATACGATCCACTATCCTAAAATATATTAAAACATTGCATTTACAGCTAAAGCGGTGCAGGTTATTACCACATCAACACATTTTACAGCATGAAGAAGAAGAGTCACATAATGACTTCCTAGTCACGGTGAGGACCATGTGGCAAGTATTTATGCACAAGAAAGAAACTTGCTGAAGAAGAAAGGCAGCTGGCAAGTCAACCTGGAGGTGGTCAGCCCACCCTCTCAGTAGGGCGTTATATAGCAGACCCTCAAAAAGGGTAATTTTAATTAAAAAACTGGAGAGAGAAAAAATAAAAAGTTATAGTTGCATTTCACTGCTGTAAAATTACTCCACTCAACTATTTTGAAAGGTATCATGGAGTTTTAATCCATTCAACAAGCACTGTGTGGAGAAGCAAGTCTTCAGCAATTAACTTCTGTAAATACAAATATTTTCTTCACATATTCAGTATATTGAGGGAATTGGGTAATAACAACTTGCATTTAGGAAGCATCTTTAACCTTGAAAAACATCCAAAAGTGCTTCATAGAGGGATAATGAAAAAAAATGCAAGGAGGGATAACCAAAATCTTGAACAAAGAGGTAAGTTTTAAGGAAGGTCTTAAAGGTGTAGAGGGATGTGGGGAGGGGTTTAGCAGGGAAATTTCAGAGCATAGGGCTGAGGTGGCTGAAGGTATGGCTGCCAATGATGAGCAAAGGGGGAAGGGAGAGGCACAAGAGTCAGAGGAATGGAAAGTTTGGATGGCGCGGGGGGTGTGGGCTTGCAGAGCTTGAGGAGGTTACAGAGATAGAAAGGGGAGAGGCCATGGAGGGATTTAAACAAAGGATGAGAATGTTAAATGTGAGGTATTGAGGAGTGGGAGTCATTTCTCCCCTAGGTTCTGGGTTTTTAATCTGCTCCATACTGGTGGAATGAAAAATCTCTCTGCTGGCCAATGCTCTGTTATAATATTTTTTTTTAAAAAATAAGGTGGGATTCAACAGGAAGGGCCTATTGCATGAAACAATTACAAGGATTTCCAATGAACATTATTAGCTTTCTCTCTACTTTAAACTTGTGAAAAAAAGGCAGTTTGTATTCGCAGCAGATTCTCCTATGAGTTGAAACTTGCACCTTATGCAAGCTGTGAACAAGATAGGGTGCCATGGAACGAACAATTACACCTTCATTAAAGTACATTGCACAGGAGACCACGTGGGGTGCCCACCGTGTTCTATTGTGTAACTTGGCTCGTGTGGACCATAAATACCAGCACAGGCCAGTTGAGCCCAATGGTCCGTTTCTGTGCTGTAAATTCTATGTAACTACATCAGGTAGCAAATACTGTTAAACTGTTAGGTGCAGGGTAACTCCGCTAGTAACTAAATTAGGTATGGCAGTCAAATAGTTAAGGCACTGGACTAGTAAACCAGAGATCAAATCCCATCATGACAAGCTGTGAAACTGATTTCAATAAATCTGGTAATCTGTGGGCTAGCACCAGAAAAATGAACATGAAAGCTGGGACGGTCATAAAAACCTAACTGGTTCACTAATGTTCTTACGGAAGGAAACCTGCCACCTTTACCCAATCTGGCCTACATGCAGTGGCAGCTGGTGACCTTTTCAACAGGTGATGAGGCAGGTGATACATACCTAGCCTAGCCAGCATGTTACCATGGCAACAGGCCCTTCCTGTTGAATCCCACCTCCCACCTTAATTTTTTTAATATATCATAACAGAGCATGTTTGAAAGAGTCCTAGTAAGTTCATTACTCAGAATGAATGGAAGAACTGTTCTGCTTTTAGTCAAATTTTCCTTGGATTCTCTTAACGTTAATTAAAGACAGTGTTATGTGCAAAAAGGTATAGGGTGGCAGAGGGGTCAGAACAGCAGAACTAGATTCTGGCCACAAAATTCTATCCAATTTCACTGGCCATAATCTAATACTGTGGGTCAGATTTTGCCAATTACGAATCAATCAGCATAAAAGCCGTTCTGCACATCTGTGTGCCGACAGTGACACTGATTCCCCGCTTGCGAGTGCACGCAAAAATTTCTTAAGGCAGTGTTTCACTTGCCTCACCTGATAAGCCACCTCTGCCTGCATGTGACTCCGGTCTCACAATGTATGTTTGACTCTTGTTATCGCCTGCAGTGGCCCAGCAAGCCGCTCAGTTGTAAAACGACCGCTACAAAAGGCAGTAAGAGAAATAACGGATGGACTTATCGGCAATGTCCCAGCTACTGGATCAGGGCAGGACAGGACTCAGGCAATCTTGGTTCAGTCGACCCTGCACCCACACCTGGGGACTGATGCCCAGGTTGGGACAGCTGTTCCACAGGCTACACAAGCAACAGTCTGACAGAGTCATTTTCACAAAGTTACATCTTTCAGTCAACGTCCCAGACTCCACAATCGCTAACCCTGGATACATGCTGTCCCACCGGCAGGATAGACCTACCAGAGGTCCCACCAGAAGAACAGACTGACCAGAGGTGGGGGCAAAGTGCTAAACAGTCAAGTGGGTGTGGCATCTTGGAACCCTTAACATTGACTCCGGACTTCATGAAGTCTCATGGTTTCAGGTCAAGTGGACAAGGAAACCTCCTGCTGATTACCAGCTACCACTCCCTCGACTATCGAATCAGTACGCCTCTATGTCAACGCCACTTGGAGGAAGCATTGAGGGAAGCAAGGGCAAATAATGTGCTGCCTATGGGACTTCAAATGTCCACCATGAAGAACAGCTCAGTAGTAGCACCACTAATCAACTTGGTAAAGTCCTGAACGACATAGTTGCCAGACCAGGTCAGCATCGGGTGGTGAGGGAATAACTTGCTTGACCTTGTCCTCATCAGCTTTAGAGAAGCGGGGTTGTTCCCCTTGGAACAGAGAAGGTTGGAGATTTGATAGAGGTATTTAAAATCATGAAGGGTCTAGACAGAATAGATAGAGAAGGGTCAAGAACCAGAAGACACAGATGTAAGGTGATTGGCAAAAGAACCAAAAGGTGACATGAGGAAAATTTTTTTTACACAGCGAGTGGTTAGGATCTGGAATGCACTGCCGGGGTGGGGGGGGGGGGGCGGGGGGGTGGAGGTAGGTTCAATTACGGCTTTCAAAAGGGAACTGGATACATACTTGAAAGGAAAAAATTTGCAGGGCTCCGGGGATAGGGCAGTGAAGTGGGACCAGCTGGATTGCTCTTGCATAGAGCCGGCAAGGACTCGATGGGCTGAATGGCCCCCTTCCGTGCTGTAACCTTTCTATGATTCTATTAACTCTGGTAAAGCATTTAACAGCCTTACAACCCTGTGCAAAAAAGCTTCTCTGCCTCTCTGTTCTAAATCTCTTCTATTTAATCTAATATCAATCACTAGAAATAGTCGGTTTCTATTTTGTCCTCCATCTTCTTAATTTTAAACATCTCGATCAAATCATACGAGGCAGCATCCTAGTGAATCTGTGCTGTAATCTCTCTATTGCCTCAACATTCTTCCTACAGTGGGGAGCCCAAAACTGCACACTGTAACCCAAATGAATTCTTACTAAGGTTTTATATCTATTCGCCATTATGTCTCGACTTTTATATTCCGTACTGAACTTTAGTAAGATCTAGTTATTTCTAAAACACATCTACCCTGTATATCTAGTCATACTCAAAAAAGACAATTTCCTCCTTTGATGCAGGATGGCATCTGTGCTTTTGTCACAGTCATCAATATTGTTCCTTGATCAGCTGATGGCTTTCCTCTTGGAGTTGGGGTCTTATATTGGCAGGGCAGTATCTTGTTATGTTTAAATTTTATTTCAGGTCGGCTCAGTACGTGGACTTGGCGTTCTGATATAGCGCCATCTAAAGCCAGTGGTACTGAAATCGCACACAAAAAGAACAATCACAACTTGCATTAATATAGCACCTTTACTGTAGTAAAACATCCCAAGATGTTCACAGGAGTGTAATTAGACAAAAACTGACACTGAGGAGATATTCGGACATGTGACTAAAAGCTTGGTCAAAGAGGTTAAGTTTTAAGGAGCGTCTTAAAGGAGGACAGAGAGGTAGAGTGGTTTTGGGAGGTAATTCCAAAGCTTAGGGCCTGTACGGCTGAAGGCACAGCCACCAATGGTGGAGCGAAGAAAGTTGGCCATGCACAAGAGGCCAGAGTTGGAGGATCACAGAGTTGGAGGGTTGTCTGAGGTTACAGAGATAGGGAGGGGCGAGGCCATGGAAGGATTTGAACACAAGGATAAGACTTTTAAAAATCGAGGCTTTGGTGGACCAGGAGCCAATGTAGATCAGCGAGCAGAGGGGCAATGGGTGAATGGGACTTGGTGCGAGTTAGGATATGGATAGCAGAGTTTCAGATGAGCTCAAGTTTATAGAGGTTGGAACATGGGAGGCTGGCCAAGAGAGCATTGGAACACTCGAGTCTGGAGTTAAAGCAAGCATGGATACAAGGACACCAATCACCTGGCTTTCCTTCTTTTGTGCATCTGATCAGTTCAGGCCACCTTTGCTGGATTCTTAACAATACCCAAAACATTCAAATTAGATCACCTTGCACACAACTATTTTACATCTGACCACCGACGCTTTGCATTGTCCAGATCTACTTTTCTTCAGTGCCACATTTCATCCTTGTAATTGCACATAAACTGCAAGAGTGTGTGGTTGATATTTATACTGAAAGATTCCAGTGTGTTGATACCCGATAGCCAAACTGTGTTCAGCAGTATTAAGATCACTGGCATTTTCACCAGCAATTAAACTATGCAGTCACATAGCACAAGCCCCTGAAGCAATGACATCTGTTCATGGAAATCTCTTGTAATAAATATCCTCCTTTTTTGGCGGCTAGCTCCCTCCCATAGATCAGCAGAGGACATGGAAACCGACTGCATGAAATGTTGGGATCCGAAGAGAGTTAAGTGCTTTCAAATGCCATTGCGTTCAAAAAAGAATAAAAAAGGATACCATGCAAATGTCAAGGATAATCTCACGTCAAGAAGAATTATAAACCATCTGAGCAAACATTTATTAGTGTCCATTTATCACAAATACATTTGTGAATATGAACAACACATTTAAACCATTCAACAAGAGGAGAAACATGTGTGTGCATTTTAAGTTGACCTGGGAATATTATTTACATGGGTAGCCTATTTGTGCATGTACAATCCAAGTCTTAGGCCACACTCCATACATATACACCACCAGTTAAGCCTCCCTGCTATATCCAAGCAGCTTTATTGGAATTCACTTAATTTGCATTTGCTTAAAACAAACATAAAGGTTGCCTATCTTTAAAGGTTGATCATTCTGACTGGGCCAATTATTGTGAATACATCTCACATAGCAACACTCATGAGTAGTCCAGAACATGGGAGTGCAGTTTCTGGTATTTGTAATGGGATCGTGGTAAATATATCAAGCTTGGCAGCGCTCTCATCTCTGAGTCAGGTAGTTATGGGTTCCAGCCCCATTCCAGAAATTGATGACATAATGTAGGCTGGCACGTCAATACAATACTGAAGCAGAGTTCCACTGTTACAGGTGTAGTTCTTTGGATGCGATGTTAAATCAAAAGGCCTCACACTGCTTCTGCTGTGGTTCAAGTGGACGTTAAAAATTCCATGGAACTTTACAAAAAGCAGGAGATCTCCTGCTGACTTGGACAACACTTCTTTCTGAACCAACACCACCAAAAACAGATAAACTGATCCTTCCTCTCATTATTCCTTGCGGAACCTTGCTGTGCACAAAATGGTTGTGTTCACCGATGGAACAGTGTCTGCAATTCAAAGCAATTCATTGCATGTTAAGTGCTTTGAGATGCTTGAGACGCACGATAAGGCACTTTATAAATACAAGATCTTCCTTTCTTTTCTGGACCGGGAGTACAGTTAAGAACATAAGAAATAGGAGCAGGAGTAGGCCAATCGGCCCCTCGAGCCTGCTCCGCCATTCAATAAGATCATGGCAGATCTGATCCTAACCTCAAATCTAAAGAACACAAGAAGTAGGAGCAGGACCCGGCCACTCAGTCCCTGGGCCCGCTCCACCATCCACAGGGCCTTGACCGATCCGAACTCAGCTTCATGTCCAATTTCCTGCCCGCTCCCCGGAACCCCTAATTCCCTTTACTTCTAGGAAACTGTCTATTTCTGTTTTAAATTTATTTAATGATGTAGCTTCCACAGCTTTCTGGGGCAGCAAATTCCACAGACCTACTACCCTCTGAGTGCAGAAGTTTCTCCTCATCTCAGTTTTCAAAGAGCAGCCCCTGATTCTAAGATTATGCCCTGATTATGTTCTGATGTTTACCGTGATCCCACTGCATCTAAGTGAAACGGTGGTTGATCCATCTCTGCAACCTTACTGAAGCAATTGATCACATGACCGAGGCAAGATGAAAAGTATTATCTGTTATGGACATTCTACGTGACGTGACTGTGGTGAAGTATCCTTATTTGTCCTTCTCAACCTCTCTACAGCCTTTGATATAGTGGATCACACCAACCTCTTCCCAACGCTTAACCTCTGCTGTCCAGCTCCATGGGACTGCCCTTACATGGTTCCACTCCTACCTGTCCCAATGACACAGTGCATCTCCAGTGATGGTTTCTCTTCCCAAACCTGGACAGTCACCTCCAGGGTCCCCTCAGCATGGGGTCAGCCTTCATGTGTGTGCTGGCAACAACCAGCTGTGCCTCTCCACCACTTCCCTTGATCCCACAACTACTCGGTGCAAGTGCTCAAGATGTGGATGAGTCTAAATTTTAGCCAACTGAACATCAGGAAGACAAAAGCCATAGTTTGTGTCGGCTGGCAAAAGTTCCACTCCTTTACCACTCATCCCAGCACCTCCCTGGCTACCTGCTTAGGCTGAACCAGGCCACATCCCTGGCATCCTGCTGAACCCAGAGCTAGGTTTCATTCTTCACATCCCATCATCCACCAATACTGTTGACTTCCAGCTCCACAACATGACCCACTTCCAACCCTACCTCACACCCACTGCTTCCGATAGCTTTATCAATACGTTTGTCACATAGAGACTTGATTTCTCCAATGTCGTCCTTGCCAGCCTTGCCTATCCTCAGTCCTTCATAAATTCCAAACTGACTGAACTGTTACCCGATGCACTGGATTTGAAATCCTCAACCGTGCCTTCAAATCCTTCCATGGTTTCGTCCCACCTTATCTCTGCCTTCAGACCAATAATACATCACAGGGTTGATACTAAAGTTGAAAGTGTCAAACTGCATATATAGTCCTGGTTAGAATAAGGGATCTCAAAACTGATTGGGTATCTGAGAGATTTTGATGCCTGAACTCAAAGGGTGCACTACCTCTGACCTAATGTTAGTGTTTGGGTGACATATACCTCTTTCATAAATCATGTCAATTAAAACTATATGTTACGTCCAATTGGTATGATTTATAATTGTGGCATTTGATTCACTAACTGATGGGAGTAGATGGGGCAGCAAGTCAATATTTTCAATCTGGTGTTTATATTATTCATAGAATACACCATTTCTTCTTTATCTACTTCTACTAACATGTAGGGGAAAAAAACTAATCTGTAAAACCTGGTCTTTCTTATTGCCAACACAAATTCATTAATCTCAGAGATGGAATGGGAAAAAACAAGGTACCGCCAGAGGCAACCTTAACTCGGACAGATGTCTCATTAACTTAGACTTTGGTGGGAGGAAATCAACCACATCAGGAAGATATAAAACGTGCTGAAAATACCATAAGTATGTTTCATTCCATTAACTGATCTCTTCCAGTTCAATTTTTGTGTTCTGTTGTGTCTCAATTAACAAAAAATAACATTAAGTTACATTCTTTTAGGACATTTTAAATATGGTAACAAAAAACATTTTTAGTGAGGGAAAAAAGGGTTCAATATTTATAACCTAATATATAAAACTATTTGCAGAGGGAAGCTGGCCAGGGTTGAACGGAGGAAATGTGAGGTTATATGACTATTCTAGAGCTTTGCACGTCACTGGGGGCAGGCATTAGTCATGCAGCAATTCCCTCAGAAGATGAAATGGGTGGGAGGAGGGGATTCAGTCTATCTTTAGGGTTAACCATACTTGATCTGTGCAAGGAGCGACAGAAAAGCCTTTCCTTGGTTTACGCTTTGTAATACTCTGATCTCCTTTTACTTAGTGTAAGACACCTAGATGTCCATTGTAAAAAATGACTGGTATACAGCAATGCAAATCACACATGATTTCTTGTGTTCATATGCCATCACAGATGCAATATCAGAATGAATGCCTGATATTAAAGCTGCAGAAAACAAAACTTGCTATTCTCAATTCTTTTGCTGTTGAAACCGAGCTTTAGTCATCATTCGAACCACCATTTGGGGTTTGCTGGTCTTTCAAAAGTGACTCTTCAAACCCCCACCTCAAACAGTACACAGCTTCTGTCAATAACATACTGAGATTAATGCCTGCATTATAAGACATAAATACCATCTCACAAAAGCACCCAACAAAAATATTAAAAATGTGCATCAAAAACATCGCAGTTTATTTTCTTCACGTTTTGTTTCTCCTACATGTACTTTGCAAACATTTAAGAGGGTGCAAAGGGTAATGCAGTGTGTTAGAATATTGTCATTAACTGCTGGAACTTGGACTCAAATCCAGCACAGAACAGGTGGCACAAAGGTTTCCTCTCTCTGACAGCTGTTAAAGGTTCTAAGTGAAGTAAATTTTGGCACTTTGAGTTTTCAATTGGCACGATTCCATACTAAACGCTACTCTCAATTCACCACTAATTAGCCTTAACTGAACTGTCTCCTTCAGAGAGCCCATAAGGATGGAGAGATAGGATGGAAAATTAAATGACAATTGGACATGTCCGAGTTTGCAGGTGAAACCTGTAAGTACTGTGTGTGAACCATGCGATAACCAATGCAAGAATGGTTAAAGTTGATAACAGTTGTGCGCAAACACACCGAGTAGCAATCCTTTCAGGGCTAAATTTAAAAACTATACGAATGTAACAAAGACACAGGAACGATGACAGCATGTTTGTACAGCACATTAGTGTGCTGTGTCCATACGGCCACTTGCTGCACCACAAATTGGTTGAAATCTGAGATTTCCACACACATCGAGTTCCTGATCTTAGCTCAAACGCCTGGAGATATCTTGAATGGAGTCAGTAATGAGCAGGGAGCCATGAGTTCCTTTCGTTAGTTATCAAGTTGCAATGGTGGGATTTTCTGTTGTAGGTGAGTTAAAGCCATGGGCCATTTGGAAGAAAATACATTTTTATAATTAGAAAGTTTTGTAAAGAACTGTACTCCTATTTTTTCCAGCAATGCTGAATTTAATTTAAAAGGACATCACCACTACAAAACTAGAAATGTTGACCATTTGCAGTGTCAACAGAATATTATTATATTTCAAGATTCTATGAAGTGGGGTTATTAAAAATATGAACAAGTGTAAAATAATCCAAGTCCAAAAATTGTCAACAATAAAAAACTATTACAAATCGATTGGACTTCATCAATTGAAAGTAATTTGTACCCAAAAATAATTTCGGACATTATCAGCCAAAGTCTTGCTTTTTGATTCAGACCATACCTTAACAATGGATGGAAGATAACTGTGATGTTCCGAGCCCCAGGTTTGCAGACAAACTTTGTGCCTCCTCCTTCAATTAGATTGTCATCAGCACCGCCTGAAAAGATACACAACTGGGATTAATGGCTTAAGTCAACTATTTGGATTCCAAAAAGGACCTCATTTCAAAAGGGAAACTGTGAACTAAATTGTTACATAACCAGCACATAGTCTTTGACCTTAATTGGTTAATATTTCTGAAGTGGATATACGACTGCTTAGAAACTGCTCAATGCCAGTGATGTTGTGAGTGCGATTTAGTGCTCATATACCGCCATTTCAAAATTTGCTAGGGGAAGAATTTTTAGGTCAAGCACCACTGCACTCCATTCATGTGAAAAGTCAATGAACCCTGCAGCTTAGCCACTTAACCGTGAAGCACCCCATATTGGCATACTAGCACATTGTTAGGTTGATGCACTCATCTTGCTTTAATGGAACAGAGGTTGTTCAAAAGGCTAGAGTGTAAAAGCTGGAGTCTTGATTTCAAGGTAAATGGCTGCCCGTTTTCTTTCTGCATGATAGGTTTTTACACGATAGGATTGCATTCAGTGCCCCAACCAGGACAGGGCCTACCAGAGGAAGACCAACAAATGTTGGTAACTGGAGTTGGTACAGCAATGCTCCTTGGTACTTGTGCCTGTTTAAGAAGTGTATTGACTAACTTACCACTCCTTTTAAGTGATTCTCTTGTGAAAGGCTGCATAGCCTCAATGACAACCTGCTGGGATTCTGTTGGCCATACACCTCCTTGAGCTGTGCACTGCAAAGGCCCAGAATACAAGTCGGCCACATAAAGGACAATGGTAGGGAAAGTGACCAGAGTCACAAAAGTATTCCTCCATTTAATGGGACTCTGGTCACCCCTTTCGCCCCACCCACCGATAAACCTATCCTTTTTTAAAAATTCGTTCATGGGATGTGGGCGTCGCTAGCGAGGCCGGCATTTATTGCCCATCCCTGATTGCCCTTGAGAAGGTGGTGGTGAGCCACCTTCTTGAACCGCTGCAGTACATGTGGTGAAGGTTCTCCCACAGTGCTGTTAGGAAGGGAATTCCAGGATTTAGACCCAGCGACGATGAAATCCTGCAGCAATGTCCTGGGGCTGAGATGATTGGCCTCCAACAACCACGACCACCTTCCTTTGTGCTAGGTATGACTCCAGCCACTGGAGAGTTTTCCCCGATTCCCATTGACTTCAATTTTACTACGGCTCTTTGGTGCCACACTCGGTCAAATGCTGCCTTGATGTCAAGGGCAGTCACTCTCGCCTCACCTCTGGAATTCAGCTCTTTTGTCCATGTTTGGACCAAGGCTGTAATGAGGCCTGGAGCCAAGTGGTCCTGGCGGAACCCAAACTGAGCATTGGTGAGCAGGTTATTGGTGAGTAAGTGCTGCTTGATAGCACTGTCGACGACACCTTCCGTCACTTTGTTGATGATTGAGAGTAGACTGATGGGGCGGTAATTGGCCGGATTGGATTTGTCCTGCTTTTTGTGGACAGGACATACCTGGGCAATTTTCCACATTGTCGGGTAGATGCCAGTGTTGCAGCTGTACTGGAACAGCTTGGCTAGAGGCGCAGCTAGTCATAGAATCATAGAGTTATACAGCACGGATAGAGGCCCTTCGGCCCATCGTGTCCGCGCCGGCCATCAAGCCCTGTCTAATCTAATCCCATATTCCAGCATTTGGTCCGTAGCCTTGTATGCTATGGCATTTCAAGTGCTCATCCAAATGCTTCTTGAATGTTGTGAGGGTTCCTGTCTCCACAACCCTTTCAGGCAGTGAGTTCCAGACTCCAACCACCCTCTGGGTGAAAAAGTTCTTTCTCAAATCCCCTCTAAACCTCCCGCCTTTTACCTTGAATCTATGCCCCCTTGTTATAGAACCCTCAACAAAGGGAAAAAGCTCCTTAGTATCCATCCTATCTGTGCCCCTCATAATTTTGTACGCCTCAATCATGTCCCCCCTCAGCCTCCTCTGCTCCAAGGAAAACAAACCCAATCTTCCCAGTCTCTCTTCATAGCTGAAGCGCTCCACCCCTGGTAACATCCTGGTGAATCTCCTCTGCACCCTCTCCAAAGCGATCACATCCTTCCTGTAGTGTGGCAACCAGAACTGCACACAGTACTCCAGCTGTGGCCTATCAGTGTTTTATACAGCTCCATCATAACCTCCTTGCTCTTATATTCTATGCCTCGGCTAATAAAGGCAAGTATCCCATATGCCTTCTTTACCACCTTATCTACCTGTTCCGCCGCCTTCAGGGATCTGTGAACTTGCACACCAAGATCCCTCTGACCCTCTGTCTTGCCTAGGGTCCTCCCATTCATTGTGTATTCCCTTGCCTTGTTAGTCCCTCCAAAGTGCATCACCTCGCACTTTTCCGGGTTAAATTCCATTTGCCACTGTTCCGCCCATCTGACCAACCCATCTATATCGTCCTGCAGACTGAGGCTATCCTCCTCGCTATTTACCACCCTACCAATTTTTGTATCATCAGCGAACTTACTGATCATACCTTTTACATTCATATCCAAGTCGTTAATGTAGACCACAAACAGCAAGGGACCCAGCACCGATCCCTGTGGTACCCCACTGGCCACAGGCTTCCAGTCACAAAAACAACCTTCGACCATCACCCTCTGCCTTCTGCCACTAAGCCAGTTTTGTATCCAAAGTGCCAAGGCACCCTGGATTCCATGGGCTCGTACCTTCTTGACCAGCCTCCTGTGCGGGACTTTATCGAAGGCCTTACTGAAATCCATGTATACCACATCCACTGCGTTACCCTCATCCACACGCCTAGTCACCCCCTCAAAAAATTCAATCAAATTAGTCAGACATGATCTTCCCTTGACAAAGCCATGTTGACTATCCCTGATTAATCCTTGCTTCTCCAAGTGGAGACTAATTTTGTCCTTCAGAATTTTTTCCAATAATTTTCCTACCACTGATGTTAGGCTCACTGGCCTGTAGTTCCCCGGTTTTTCCCTACTCCCCTTCTTGAATAATGGTACTACATTAGCGGTTCTCCAGTCCTCTGGCACATCCCCTGTGGCCAGAGAGGTTCTGAATATATGTGTTAGAGCCCCCGCAATCTCCTCCTTTGCCTCACACAGTAGCCTGGGATACATTTCGTCCGGGCCTGGGGATTTATCCATTTTTAGGCCTGCTAAAACCGCCAATACCTCCTCCCGCTCGATGTTAATATGTTCGAGTATATCACAGTCCCCCTGCCGTATTTCTATGTCGACATCGTCCTTCTCCATAGTGAAAACAGATGCAAAAAATTCATTTAGAACCCCTCCTACATCTGCCGGCTCCACAGATTGCCATTTTTGTCCCTAATGGGCCCTATTTTTTCCCTAGTTATCCTCTTACCCTTAATATACTTATAAAACATCTTAGGATTTTCCTTTATTTTGCTCGCCAGTGTTAATTCATGGCCCCTCCTTGATCTCCTAATTTCTTTTTTAAGTACCCCCCTGCACTTTTTGTACTCCTCTAGGGCTTCCTCCGTCTTTAGCCTTTTGTATCTGCCAAAAGCCCTCCTTTTTTTCCTAATCCATTCTCGTATATCCCCTGACATCCAAGGTTCCCTGGAGTTCTTGGAACCACCCTTGACCTTTACGGGAACATGTTGCCATTGTATGGTCTCAATCTCCCTTCTGAAAGACTCCCATTGCTCCGATGCGGATTTTCCTACAAGCAGCTGATCCCAGTCCATTTTGGCCAGATCCTGCCTTATCCTATTAAAATCGGCCTTCCCCCAATTTAGAACCTTTATTTCCGGCCCCTCCCTGTCCTTTTCCATGACCACCTTAAAACTCACCGAATTATGGTCACTGTCACCAAAGTGCTCACCTACGAGCACTTCTTCCACTTGGCCGGCCACATTCCCTAGAATTAGGTCCAGTACCGCCCCCTCTCTTGTAGGACTTTCTACATGCTGGCTCAAAAAGCTCTCCTGGATGCACGTTAAGAATTTTGTACCCTCTAAGCCTTTTACACTCTGAGTATCCCAGTTAATATTGGGGAAGTTGAAATCCCCCACTATTATTACCCTATTATTTGCACAATTTTCTGAGATTTGCCTACATATCTGTTCCTCTATCTCCCCCTGACTGTTTGGGGGCCTATAGTACACTCCCATCAAAGTGCTTGCCCCCTTTTTTGTCTTGGAGCACAAGGCTTCAGCACTGCAGCCGGGATGTTGTCGGGCCTATAGCCTTTGCCATATCCAGTGCACTCCGCCGTTTCTTGATATCACGTGGAGTGAATCGAATTGGCTGAAGACTGGCTTCTATGATGGTGGGGATATCGGGAGAAGGCAGAGATGGATCATCCACTCGGCACTTCTGGCTGAAGATGGTTGCAAACGCTTCAACCTTGTCTTTTGCACTCACGTGCTGGACTCCGCCATCATTGAGGATGGGGATGTTTGCAGAGCCCCCTCCTCCCGTTAGTTGTTTAATTGTCCACCACCATTCACGACTGGACGTGGCAGGACTGCAGAGCTTGGATCTGATCCGTTGGTTGTGGAATCGCTCAGCTCTGACTATAGCATGTTGCTTCCGCTGTTTAGCATGCAAGTAGTCATGAGTTGCAGCTTCACCAGGTCGGCACCTCATTTTTAGGTACGCCTGGTGCTGCTCCTGGCATGCTTTTCTACACTCCTCATTGAACCAGGGTAGATCCCCTGGCTTGTTGGTAATAGTAGAGTGAGGAATATTCCGGGCCACGAGGTTACAGATCGTGCTGGAATACAATTCTGCTGCAGCTGATTGCCCACAGCAGCTCATGGATGCCCAGTTACGAGCTGCTAGATCTGGTCTGAATCTATCCCATTTAGCACGGTGGTAGTGCCACACAACACATTGGATGGTATCCTCAGTGTGAAGATGGGACTTCGTCTCCACGAGGACTGTGCGGTGGTCACTCCTACCAATACTGTCATGGACAGATGCATTTGCGACAGGTAGATTGGTAAGGACGAGGTCAAGTAAGCATTTCCCTCGTGTTCGTTCGCTCACCACCTGCCGCAGGCCCAGTCTGGCAGCTATGTCCTTCAGGACTCGGCCAGCTCGGTCAGTAGTGGTGCTACCGAGCCACTCGGTGATGGACATTGAAGTTCCCCACCCAGAGTATATTCTGTGCCCTTGCTACCCTCAGTGCTTCTTCAAAGTGGTGTTCAACATGGAGGAGGACTGATTCATCACTGAGGGAGGGCAGTCGGTGGTAATCAGCAGGAGGTTTCCTTACCCATGTTTGACCTAATGCCATGAGATTTCATGGGGTCCAGAGTCAATGTTGAGGACTCCCACGGCGACTCCCTCCTGACTGTATACCACTATATAGCCACCTCTGGTCAGTCTGTCCTGCCGGTGGGATAGGACATACCCAGGGATGGTGATGGAAGAGTCTGGGACATTGGCTGAAAGGTATGATTCTGTGAGTATGGCTATGTCAGGCTTGACTAGTCTGTGGGACAGCTTGCCCAATTTTGGCACAAGTCCCCAGATGTTAGTGAGGAGGACTTTGCAAGGTCGACTTGGCTTGGTTTGCCTTTGTCGTGTCCGGTACCGGGTGGTCCGTCCGGTTTTATTCTTATTATGACTTTTTTTTTAAGCGAGTCACATATAGGTCAGACCGGATAAGGACGGCAGGTTTCCTTCCCTAAAGAACACTAGTGAACCAGATGGGTTTTTACAACAATCCGGTGGTTTCATGGCCACCATTACTGATACTAGTACTTTAACTCCAGATTTTTTATTTAATTAATTGAATTTAAATTCCCCAGCTGCCATGGCGGGATTTGAACTCATGGATTATTAGTCCAGGCCTCTGGATTACTAGTCCAGTAACATAACCACTATGCTACCGTACCGTATCACTGTGATAGCCATTCTGCAGAATTGTTTGCTTAGTAAACATAGAATCATAGAAAATTTACAGCATAGGAGGCCATTCGGCCCATTGTGTCCACGCCAGCCGAAAATGCTGCTTAGCTTATCACCACTAATTCAGCTGTTTAAATGCTTAGGTACAAATCACATTCCCCTGTTTTAAGAACATAAGAAATAGGAGCAGGCCATAAGGCCCTTCGAGTCTGCTCCGCCATTCAATAAGATCATGGCTGATCTTTGATCTCAACTCCACTTTCCTGTCCGATCCCCATATTCCTTGATTCCCCTTGTGTCCAAAAATCTATCCATCTCAGCCTTGAATATACTCAATGACTGAGCATCCACAGCCCTCTGGGGTAGAGAATTCCAAAGATTCACAACCCTCTGAATGAAGAAATTCCTCCTCATCTCAGTCTTAAATGGCCGACCCCTTATCTTATACTCCCTAGTTCTAGACTCTCCAGTCAGGGGAAACAGCCTCTCAGCATCTATCCTGTCAAATCCCCTCAGAATCTAACATGTTTCAATGAGATCACCTCTTATTCTTCTGAACTCCAGAAAGTATAAGCCCATTCTACTCAATCTCTCCTCACAGGACAACCCTCTTATCCCAGGAATCAATCCAGTGAACCTTCGTTGCACTGCCTCTAAGGCAAGTATATCTCCTTAGATAAGGAGACCAAAACTGTACAGTTCTCTCGGTGAAGTCTCACCAAAGCCCTGTACGATTGCAGTAAGACTTCCTTACTCTTGTACTCCAACCCGCTTGCAGTAAGGGCCAACATGCCATTTGCCTTCCTAATTGCTTGCTGTACCTACATGTTAACTTTCTATGTTTCGTGGACAATGACACCCAAATCTCTCTGAATCCCAACATTTAATAGTTTCTCACCATTTAAAAAATATTCTGTTTTTCTATTCTTCCTGCCAAAGTGAATAACCTCACATTTCTCTACATTAATCTCCATCTGCAACCTCCTTACCCACTCACTTAACCTGTCCATATCCCTTTGCAGACTCTGTGTCCTCCTCACAGCTTACTTTCCCACCTAGCTTTGTATCGTCAGCAAACTTGGATACATTACACTCGGTTCCTTCATCTAAGTCATTAATATAGATTGTAAATAGCTGAGGCCCAAGCACTGATCCTCGTGGCACCCCACTAGTTACAGCCTGCCAACCCAAAAATGACCCATTTATCCCTATTCTCTGTTTTCTGTCCGTTAAGCAATCCTCTATCCATGCTAATATATTACCCCCAACCCCACGAGCCCTTATCTTGCCAAACAACCTTTTATGTGGCACCTTATTGAATGTCTTTTGAAAAGTCCAAATATATTACATCCACTGGTTCCACTTTATCTACTCTGCTAGTTACCATCCTCAAAAAACTCCAATAAATTTGTCAAACACAATTTCCCTTTCATAAATTCACTAACTGGCTCACTTGTTGTAAATATGACCCAGATTTTAGTCCACGGATTGAATCAAACTTGAAGTAGCAGGGCTGTTGTACCCGAGACCTTCCAATAATCCACAGTCAACCTCTTAATAATGTCAGCAGCAATTTCTAGGCTAATATACTTATTCGATTGGTTAGGCCCAAAAATCTTTCGCAGAAGTATTTTGTGCTTAATGTTTGAAAGAACAGCATTTGGTATATAATTTTTCCACGGCTATTGTCAACATTGCAGAAATTGCAGTTATGTACATCAATGCGGGGCAATATCTTAAGAATCAGCTCAAATTGTATCAGCTTCTTTCACAGTAAGTGTTGCCTGATGAAAATACTTCTTCCTCCGGATTAACATCCTTATTGATCTCTGAAAGCACCTTCCCACATCAGCATGCTTATTTTAACACCAAAAAGTTTGCTGTTAAGTTTTTCAGAGAAGAAAGGCTAAACAACAGCGCTTTATAATGATTTTCTTTTTCAACTGCCAGTGAGGATGAACAGTCATTTTATGACTTCCGGCAATTCATTGTTACTCTGAAGGTCTCCTTTGGAGGCTGCTTATACAAACCTTTATATAAGCTTGTACGCCGTAGTTTTTTTTGAAACACAACATGAATATCAGAAACAATTACGGACAATAAATCCTTAATGTTTTTAAATTATTACCCTCCCCACAACTATTTTTCTCTGCTTCTCTCCTGACGACACTAACTCATGGTGGGGTACAGTTCCACAGGTACCAGCCAACCTGAGGCACCTCCTCCAAGTGGACACTCTTATCAGAGCCAAGACAGCAATTATCAGAAGGCAATTAGACTGTGGAGGGCAACACAGCTAAACCCAATCCTGCCCTTTCCCGACTTCTGTGCACACACTCTCCAGCTGGGGTTACTGCACAGTTACAGGACCAGGAACCCTGGCTGATGTTTCCTCTTCCTAGCTTGAGGCACTGAGGCCCAGTGTAGTGCCCGGACTTGGCCTTGGCTGAGGTCAGCTGTCGCAGCACAGGTTTGTATGATTCGGCACCATATAATGTACAAGTGCAATTAGCCAGTGAAGAATCGGGAAACAGACTTCCATTGTTTTTCTGTACCTTAACTGTTTAATCTGCACTATCAAAACTTTTGATTAAATACACAATAGCATATAATGAACCAGTTTTTAAACAAAAAAGGCTTTAAATACTTCCCTCAATGTCAGTGAATATCCCATAATCAAGGTCACCATTTTCAGGATGAAGAAATTAGCCAAATTCTGTATTCATTACACGGGACTCATTTTTTTTTTAAACCAGTGTTTTGGAGATTACATTCCATAATTTCATCCACTTGTAGTTAGACCCACCACTTTGTGAAGAATGAATAAATCAAGTTCAATGTTTACTAAATAGGATTTTTACTGATACTTTGGGGATTGTATTCTGTGATGAAAAACACAACTCCGTGACTTTGCTCATTATGTTATTTTGTTCAAAAATATTTAAATGTCAGATTTGTACAGATTACATTTGAACATAAAAAGGACCAGACAGCATGGTACCAAACAGCAATAGCAATTTTTTTTTAATTAATAGTTCTCATCTCTTATTTGATGACATCTCCAGGGAGGATGTCAATGCCTCTGGATATATCTCAGATACCCAGTAATAATATCTGAATCTGTCCTTGGAGTTTGATTATTCTTTCCCGAGTCAAAGGGAACAAAATATGAAGTCCCAATTAGGTACTTCAAGATTGTGTCTCTCTGCAGTCGAGGTTTTTTTTTTATCCTTTTCTGGTCTCTGCACACAGAAACCTCCCTTTGTCCTTGCTTGGATTTGGTTTGAACCAATTTATGTGAATGAGCCTAGATGTTGCTGGATCCTACAGGTATAGTTGTTGCCACATTTATTGAAATTTATGACCAGCATTTCAACTCCAACGTCATGGACCATGAACTGGCAGGAGGAACATTTATGCTTGTGATTCCTTCGCCGGTGAACTACTTGCATCAGCTGTTGTTGAGGGGAGGCACCATATAAAATCACCTCGGTGTATGCACCTAGGAAACACACTGTAGTCCAATTTACATAATGTACGCCATATATTTTGTTATGGCGCCCAAAACATTTCGAACCATGCACTCTCATTCTTTTGGACAACTCAGATACGTGTCGTTGCGTAAAACTGATCAGTTTAAAGTCAAGAATTCCTTTCACTGGAAAGTAGAATATTTCACATTCTTTATGTAAACCATCAGTTTGTAAATCTTATTTAACTTGTTAGCCTCCATGTTATGACTTAAGTAATTTAACTGATCATAACTATTACAGTACTCAATAATCTACTCAAGCAGCCATAAGCAAAAAATATTCATGAGTTTTGACTTTTTTGTGGCAGAATGCATAAATGTAAAATGCTATTTATTGACATTAACTTGTTAATTCAATTTAGAATAAAATGCATAAATATATATATATATTAAAAAAAACTAAATATATTAAGAAAAGTACTACCCCTAATATGAATAGTTATGTTTTAATTTACGAGGGTTGGATTATTACAGTGGTTCTGCTTTTTTGTGGTATGTACACTACTTAAAAATCATTCAGTCCAAGTTCAGTCATATTCAGTGGCTACTCTGTCAACTTGAGTCAATCATCCTGAGAAGATCTTCATTACCCAAAGATTTATTTAAATTGCATGTGAAGGCACAGGAAAACTGCAACAAGAACAATACAAAGAAAACCAAGATGCATTGACCCAAGACTGAATGAGGTGACTCTCGTTGCTGGCAACCACTCTGGCAACTCTCCCAGAGCCGCCATCAATTTGAAAAATAAAAATGGCTGTGCCAAATGAAGGTAGCAGCTCTGCAGGCGTCTGACTTTCTTCGAAACAAACCCTTCCCTGACGTCGACATAGGATACTGATTCCTGAGACCAAATGGCTGATTTTAACCCTGCAGGTGGTTAAAATGGTTGTCGGCCGCTGCGTTCTTAACGCGTTCGTGCCTGCCGTCATTTTAACTGCCAGCGGGGCCACCTGCAGCGGGCAGGAGGGGGCTTCTTCAATATTTAAATACCGGGGTCTGACGACGTCAATCATCTTAACTGTTGATCGTGGCAGTGGCGTCCAGTGCTGGAGCAGTTGAAAGCTTGGTGCCAAGCAGGATCGGCTCCAGCAGAGGCCCATTTAAGTTTAAATTTTTCTTGTGGGCCAGCAAGAGCAGGAGTGTTCCTCCAGGCCCGACAAGGAAACTATGGGCCTCGCCTACCCTGGGCTTCCCTCCCCCTCCCCTGTCCACTATTGCTTCTGGAACCCCCACCACTTACATTATGCCCAAGGACCATTCCCCTGTTGCACAAAGTCCCTCTCCCATCCGCCAGACACCTCATCATTCCCACTGGGTTCGGGCATGAGTCTGCGCTGGAATATGGCAACGAGGCCCAGGTGCTTTCTGCCTATCCCAGTCCACATACTCACATCTGGGATTAAAATCCAGGCTAAAATGTCTGGTTTCAAAAGTATTGCCACAGACCTCATGAGAGAGGACCAACAAAGAACTTATTTAACCACATCTACCATTTCCTATTGTTCCATGTTTTTATCCAAGTTCTCCCCGAAAGAAACTATCACATTTTTAATACTCCATCTCCTGCTTATGTAGCTAAAAATAGCCAAAATGTCTTTGGATCTTTCTTGCTGCTATCTATGATTCATCTTTCTAGTGCCCTCTTACTGCTTCTAACACTAATTTTAGTTATCCCTCAGCTGACATTTGGAAGAATCCCAGTCCTCAGTATTTGTTTGCTCTGATCCTTTGAGTTGATTCTGCCCAGCCTTCAGGTTATTTTTGGCCACCATGTGGTCTTAATTTGTGTTTTCTCTTTACAGATGCTGACTGACCTGATGTGCATTTCCAGCATATTTTGTTACCACTTCAGATCTCCAGCATTTGCACTTCCTTTTTTCCTTTTATTTGTACTCTTGATCTTGGTATTTTTATTTTTCTCATTATGCTTCCTTCTTACAGTCCTTTAAAGTAATCCTAAAAAGTAATTTTTCTTCCAATTCACTTTCCCCTTTCTTAATTGGCTGTCCTCTCCTTTCAGCCTCAATCAAACCTGACTATTATGACAATTATTGGAATCCAAGTGTTCCACTTCCAGCTTACAATTCTGGTGGGCAACTAAATGAAACAAATCTTGACACATCATCAGTCCTAGTGACTCTGTTTCACATGTGTTAAGAAGCTGTCACAGATTTTATCTATAAAATTGCTTCGGCTGCCCATTTTACTTCTGGGATGCCAAGTTCCTCATAGTTATCAAGTAGCAACAACCCTATATCCCCCTCCTGGCCTTCCCAATTATTTGTTCATCTTCATCTGTGGACACAAATGTATAGCAATTAGCAAGTGTTACCTCATCACCCTTACCATTAAATTTCTGCTTCTAACATTTATCTTTCTCTTCAGCATCTCTCTCGCCAAAAATACTGCTACAATAGTTTTACAGGTTTATCTCTCTGAGACATTATATATTTTCTTAGCTCTATCTCTTGTCCATCTCTCGCTCACAACCATGCCTCAGTAATACCAAGAAAGTCAATATTTTTACTAGCTTCAAATATACCAAATTCCAACAATTTATTGCTAACGTTCCTTGAATTCATATAAAAATATCTTAAGCTTAACCTTCAATAGCTTTTAATTATTTTTGGAATTTTTTTTTGCGTGTTTTCCTTTATGCTGAACAACATAGCTTTAATCTACCAAAATTGTTTGCCACTTCTCAAAATTGGCCTCATACCACTAATTTGTACAACATCTATAACTTGTTTCAATTTATAGTTCAATGCTCTCCAGGTGCACAGCACAACACAATTTGCCTTATTGATAACCAAGTTGCAGTGACCAGATGCTTAAGAGTATGATTAATGAAAACTCCCAAATTCTTTTCAGCCACAGCTTAATACAAAAAGATTTTTTTTTTACATGTACATGCTTACTGTTACCTGTTTCTGTATGCATTACCCTGCATGGTTATCTATATTAAAAATCCATCTGGCGTATTTCAACTCATCTACATAACTGGTCCAAGATAATCTCCTTTCCACTCATTATTGGCTCTCCCCCAACAGCTATATATCATCAGCAAACTTAGTGTTACCAGGGACCTTGCACCACCCCAATTACAAATGTTATAAATGGGAATAGTGGACACAATTAGGATTTAACTCTTTGGCTCTATTTAAGCCAACCACATACAAAACCAAAGATATATTCACTGAGCCATCCAGGGAACACTTAGGGGAATGGGAGGAAACTGTTTCAACAACACCAACATGCATTTATATAGCACCTTTAACCTAGTAAAACATCGCAAGGCGCTTCACCGGAGCATTATCAAACAAAATTTGGCACCAAGCCACATAATGAGATATTAGGATAGGTGACCAAAAGCTTGGTCAAAGAGGTAGGTTTTAAGGAGCATCTTAAAAGGAGGAGAGGGAGAGGTAGAGAGGTCTCGGGAGGCAATTCCAGAGCTTGGGACCTAGGCAGCTAAAGGCATTGGCCACCAATGGTGGAGCGATGAAAATTGGGGATGTGCAAGAGGCCAGAATTGGAGAAGCACAGAGATCTCGGAGGGTTGTCGGGCTGGAGGTGGTTACAGAGAAATGAAACCGTACTGTATTTTATCCAAAATTCAATATAACCAACAGGCTGGTCTTTCCGGTTGTAGCAAGTTGAGAGAGCCATTAAGTATTAACAGTATTAACCACTGAAAAGGAATCCATAGACCAATATTTACTTACTATTGACAAATTGGAAATGTGCTTAACTAAACATAGCTCTGTTCACAACTTTTATTTCTTCTGTCTTGTCTGTTTTAACATTTTTCTTTTGTAATTTAATCAATTAAGAATGCATTACATAGTAAAAATATTCTACTTAATATCATTTTACAAAATCATGCTTCCCACAATAATTCTATTACAGCATAACTCTGTGCTTTTAATACAGAACGGTTCGCCTCTGGAGAGCAGTCTGATATTGGAATAAAGCACTGAGGATGTAAGAGAATGTAGAAACCAATAACAAGCAGAGTAATTGAACCCTCAGTGGACATTAACAAAGCAGGGAGAACAGCCAAAAACTTTAATTACAATTCTTGCAGCATAGCCCTGCTACACCGTGATCTGTGCAAGGAAGTGACCCTAATATTACAGTTAATAAAAGCCATTTCCAACACAACAGGAACACAGGTTTAATAAAAACAAGTCGATAAAAGTCAGCTTTTCGCAAATGGCATGACTTCTGACAGACTTCAGTAAGGATCATTTTAATCATGTATTTAAGTCATTGGGCTCAGAAAATTAAATACGTAGGGGGCTCAAAATTCAACACCGTATTTAAAGATTAGAATGAGTAGGGGGAAAAACCCAAACATAAATAAGTAAAATTGATACCTGAAAGTGTCCAGAGTGAAAAAGATACAAAATCACTTGACGTTCATTTGGTGTATGCAGAACACTTTGAAAGTATTTGCACTAGGGACAGCTGGTGTAAAATTTTTGTTGCAACGGAAGACCAGACATCTTTACAATAACATTTTTTGAATTAGTCATCTTTCATGATGAACTGGGAACCATAGCCCCACTAGCCTAACAATTAATGATGAATAAAATAATGGAAACCATTCTCAGCAGCTGGCTAGAGGTGTAATTATACAGCCATAGCTTAATAAGAAATTGCCAGCATGGATTAAAAGGGGACAGTTCACTTGACAAATCTCCTCAACCCCTTTCAGGAGGTTACATAAAAAAAAGGTTGTAGGTTGCATAACTCAAAGTGATATACTTTACTTGGGAGTTTCAGATTACCTTTGATGAGCTCCCAAGGGACTTAACAGTAAAAACCATGAGAATTCAGATTAGAATGTGGTACTGGGCAAAAAGTTGGATTAAAAAAAGAGAAAGCATCAGGTGTAGCCTCAGTCAATGGGGAGATGCCAAATGAAGTTCAGTGGACAGAGTTCAGGGCTTGGACTCCTGCTGTTTATTATCTGCATAAATGACCTGAATGCAAGAACCAGTTGTAATCTTGTTAAATTTGTGACAACTCAAACAGACAGAGTAGTTGTAAAATAATGGTTTCCATTATTTTATTCATCATTAATTGTTAGGCTCATGGGGCTATGGTTCCCAGTTCATAATGAAATGATGATGCAGTTAATTTGTCAGAGGATTAAGATCAATTTTTCAACCAGGCGGACAAATGGTGACTGTCAACTGATTATTGACAAATGCAAAGCACTGCATATTGGTTGAAAAAAATTAGCAATGCAGGTACACAATAAGGGGAATGGAATTAGCACAAGGAGACTTAGAAAGATACCTTGAACAATTGTCTCAGCACTTCCAATATTGGAAGGGTCATTTTCGATTTCGCTGCGTGGGCTGTAACCCAGGTGAAGCAGAACCCCCCCACCACTGTCGAACCCGCCTGACTTACATCCCATAATGGGATGGCAATTGGCCGGTTTCTCCAACGGGCGGACAATGTGCTCCGTCAAGTTATCACACAGGCGGTGAAGTTCAAAATTACACCCAATGTTTAGAAACAACTAAAAGTGCAAATGCAATGTTGGAGTGGACAGTTATACGACTGGAGTACAAGACTAAGAAATTATGCTGACTCTTTTTAAAGCACTGCTTGGAGTCTTATTGTACAATTTTGATCACCACTTCAAAAGGAAGATCATCCAGTGGACATGCTACAGGTAGAAGGAACGAGAATAATCTCAAGTGTAAAGCGAACAATGATGAAAGGATGGGAGAAGGTAGATAGAAGCAGACTGTTTCCAGTAGTTGAGGGGGTCAAGAATGAGGGGCCATAGATACAAGCTTAACTGTAAAAGATTTAAAAGAGACGGCAGGAGAAACTTCTTTGCACAGAAAGCTGAGGTTGTGGAATTCACTTCCAGCATTAGTGGTTGAGATATAAACTGTCAACATTCAAGATTAGATTGGATTGGTGGATGAAGGAAAAGGGGTTGAAAGGATATGGGAACAGGGTGAGAAAATAGTATTAGAACTATTTGCTCACGTGGAGGGTAAACGCAGATCCAAGACTGGTTGGGCTGAATGGCTTGTTTCCGTGTTATAACTTCGATGCATAAACTGTGAAGATTACAGAAATTTTAGCTCTCCAGCCCAGAGAAAAGGTGGTTGGGGGTGGGGGGAGGTGAGAAATCACAAAGGTACAGAAAGTGCTAATAAGGATAAAATGGACCAAAAATAATACTTCAATGCAAGTCAGATCAATGGGACAAGAGGGCATCTGTTTAAATTAGTTAACATTAATTAAGAAAAAAAATCTTTACTCAGACATTTGAAATAACCCAATAGCTTAAATCGTAGAATCGAAGATATTAGTTACAAAATGTTAGTTTGGGTGAGTTTGAATACTAGAAGGGTGAGTTGTGATGGCTGAATAGCCTTGTTTCTTGTCCTTCACTTTTCTCCTAATGTTCTTATGCTGTTTACTGTTCTGTGAATTGTGACACAGTACATACTTTTTGTTCATTGGCAACTGATTTAACAAGAACTTAATACAGAGATAAAATGCTCCTTTGATCATGGTACTGGTCAACCATGATATATAATTGCACCATTTTTGTGCAGTTTTTTATCTCTGCTGGCCATAACAAACCTAAGCGAAATGATAGGCAACACTAAGTGCGTACTTCCAATTTGATGCCAACTTCGCAGGATGACAGGGCACAACCATGGTTAGAGTGGGGTGTGGTTGGACCAGATATTTCTTTCTCTCTCCCTACTCTTTGATTTCTGTTTCTCTCTGAGCTTCATTAATTATCCCCTTCTCGCTTTCTTATTGTCATGCTTTTATTTTCCTCCCGTGTGTCTCCACAAACATGGGCATGGTGGGACAGGCTGAAGCTTTTGAACTCAGGAAGATGGAAGAAGAGGTCGTGCATCAGGGCTCGGGCAGACAGTGAGATGTAGCAGCATCGGGGGTTGTTCTGTTCAAATAAGGACTGCAGCATGGGTTAACACAGATTCTAGACAATTGGGAGACACAATGCAAATTCTGCTACCCTTTATGGCTTATCTTTGATTTTAAAAATATATTAAACTCATCTGTGACTGTTGTGACCAAGCTGCTGCCGTGGTCATTTGTGTCGCTGCGGCTCTCAATAATACTTTAGCACTTTGCACCTTCAGAGTAATTTGCAACTGTAACTTTAGTGACAGCTTTGTTCAGTGGTAGCACTCTGAACTTTGACTCCAAAGGCTGTGCGTTCAAATCTCATTCCAGGATTTGATCATATATTCTAAGCTGGCTCTTCAGTGCAGTACCGAGGGAGTACTGCACTGTCAGATGTGCAGTACGGATGGGAAGCAGTAAACCCAGGCTCTGTCTGCAAATTCAGCTGGATGTAAAAAAAATGCCGTGTACTATCTGAAGAGTAGGGAGTTTCCCCAGTTGTCCCACCCAGTATTCATCCCTCAACTACCACCAAAAGAGATTCATTGATTATTTGTTGTTTGAGACTTGGCTGTGCACAAATTGACTGGCACGTTTGCCGAGGAAACAACAGTGAGTACAATTCAAAATTAATCGATTGGCTGCGTAACATATTGGGCATCCTGAGGCCGTGAAAGGTCTCTAAAAGAATGCAAGTTCTTTCTTTTTTTTCCTCACTTATACGTTCAATCAAAATCATCCCCTTCTCTATGTGTTCCACTTGTTCCTCCCCCAAAAAGTAACTGCAAAAGGCCATTACTGAGTAAGACATGCATACGCTAAATTAACTGCAACATTACTACTGTAATAGCCACTGTTGCTGCCACCACTATTAAAGCAGGCTTTATGGAGAACTGAAGCTATACACTATTTCCTATATGCCAGAAATAGCTGGGAATTGACCAGATATACCTTTATTTAGGATTATTGATCATGAATATATTTGAAGCCAGTCCTTTAATAGCCAAGTTACTTCATAGTATTACAGGGATCCATAATGGGAGGTGGGGGTGGGGGGGTCCGCAACAACAGCTTAAGAATTTCTTTCAGTTTTCACAGCCACAGAAATGATCCAAAATACTGCAGTCGTTTTAATTTTGTTCCGCTGTGTGCAGATTAATCACTGCCTATTACGAGCATTTGTCTTAGAAAACATCCCACGGCATCAAAGGTATGTAGTTATTTTAATGCAGTCATTATCAAGAAATAGAATCAAGTTTCTCTGAACTAAAAGTGATCATGAATATTCAGAGTCACTGTAACCATTAATTCCTCATGTTTTTATGTAAATTGTTCCACAGCCCATGGCAATCCCGAGGTCCCGAGAGTAAAACCACTCTGCCAAAGAAATCGGTCATCACATTCAAATCTGCAAGAGGTTCAGCTTGTCAAACACGCACAACGCTGGATTGCCAATTTGATGCTCTCCAGTAACGGTTCCAAAAAACAGGAAAGAATCAAGGTGTTTTTCACCCTTTGATCAAATAATAGCTATAGTTCGAAGAGTGTGATTCAAAATTAGTCATGAATAGTATTAGCTTTCATGTGTTTAAACATCAATTTTTATGTATTTCAATAAACAAAAAATTGTATTTTAATAGCTTAGCCCTAATCCTTGCTTTCAGATCAGATTTTTTTTTCAGTACTCCTGCAGCCACTTTGCAATCATTTCTGCAATCAGTGCTCTTGTGTGAATGGCCAGCTGTGGCTCTTAAATAAGATTTAAGAGCCACAGTTAAGAGCCACAAATGTTAAATAAGATTTAACATTTCCACATCGTTCACCTGAGGAAGGAGGTAGCCTCCGAAAGCTTGTGAATTTAAAATAAAATTGCTGGACTATAACTTGGTGTTGTAAAATTGTTTACAATTGTCAACCCCAGTCCATCACCGGCATCGCCACATCTTAAATAAGCATTCTTTGAACCTTCAGCCTCTGGGACAAAAGGTGATAAAGGCTCAATAGAGGCAAGTAAAATGGAGTGTCAGTCCTGCCACGTAAACTAACTGGGCAGGAGCGCACTCAAGCTATTCGGCCAACTTGAATGGTCAACTTTTACTGGCAAAAGAAGAATTGTGTTAAGTTGCCCAGCAAAGGCCCTGGTAAACAGTACTGAGTTATATTATTGCTTCATCACTATACTTCCTTAAATCTATAAATGGCAAGACATTTTCCAAGTTTCAAACCTTTTAAAAGCAATAATTATACCAACCTCACTGCTTAAACTTTCTTGTTTTCAGGAACATAAATTAGATTATGTATAAACACAACAAAAGGCAGAGTAAGCATCACCAGCTATGTGTGGAATGCAACAATAATCTTTTTGCTGGGAGAAAGAAAGCTGATTAAAACTGGTTAGTGTTTTGGGACCAGGCCTCAGAGATGGGGCCTAGTTAGCCTCATTATGAATGTCTCAGTAGTCAAGTACAAACAGAAATCAAATCAGGATACCAAATAAACATATTTATATATAAATTAGACACTGCAGTGCGGCAGGCAACATGCCACCTGAGTGACTTCTCTCTTCCATAGCAACCAAGTGATTCCAAGTTCTAAATAACCAATAAATAATCATGAATAGCAACTAATTAGATGGCAAAGGTCATCAGTATATATGCTCTATTGGTTTTGCTATTGGTTGAAATGTGAATGTATAATTGTGATCACTTCAGCAAGTAAGCATTAATGGTCTATATTGAAACAAAGTATTGCTGAGGTGGAGCAAATGTGAAATTTCTGGAATTGTCCTCAGTTTCATTTTGTAAACCATTTATCAACAAGTATGTCTTTCATTCCAAATCTCTCAGGCTTAAGATTCAGAGTCAAAGCCAGATATGTAATGTACCACACTTCATCACAATTCACATTTAACCTGCAACAACCAGTTGGTAAAAAGCCATTCTTGGCATTAAGTGCAATTCAAACTTAAGTATCTCGCGATAAATGGTATTCGTTTTAAACGATCAATCCAGTGAAATACTCTTCCTTTTTTAGATGCTAAATATTTGTTCAAATTGATGAAAATTTCTCTGTGATGTGCAGCAGTATTTCACATTTTCCTTTATTCCCATTTACGTCTGTCATCCATCCAGTGACATCTCCAAGCTACCAAGCGTTAAGCATTGCATTACACACAAGATTGCTAAAGAACGTCTTACACATAGTGCGGAAATTGTGCAAATACATAGAGGAGATCCACTGGCTGGACAAAAATAAACATCAACAGTGCTGCACGCACAGGGCTATGTGTTAAGTTCGAGCAGGACTTCTTCACTGCACAAGACCTCCAACCAACACTATACACCAGATACATCGACGACATTTTCTTTCTATGGACCCACGGCAAGGAATCACGAAAGAGACTACACGATAACATCAACAAGTTCCATCCCACCATCAAGCTCACCATGGACTACTCCTCAGAATCAGTTTCTTTCTTGGACACACGAATCTCCATCAAAGACGGGCACCTCAGCACCTCACTCTACCGCAAGCCCACGGACAACCTCACGATGCTCCACTTTTCCAGCTTCCACCCTAACCACGTCAAAGAGGCCATCCCCTATGGACAGGCCCTGCGAATACACAGGGTCTGCTCAGACGAGGAGGAACGCGATGGACACCAACAGACGCTGAAAGACGCCCTAGTAAGAACGGGATATGACGCTCGACTCATCGATCGACAGTTCCGACGGGCCACAGCAAAAAATCGCATAGACCTCCTCAGGAGACTAACACGGGACGCAACCAACAGAGTACCCTTTGTCGTCCAGTACTTCCCCGGAGCGGAGAAACTACGCCATGTTCTCCGCAGCCTTCAACATGTCATCAATGAGGACAAACACCTCGCTATGGCCATCCCCACACCTCCACTACTCGCCTTTAAACAGCCACCCAACCTCAAACAGACCATCGTTCGCAGCAAACTACCTAGCTTTCAAGAGAACAGCGTCCACGATGCCACACAACCCTGCCACGGTAACCTCTGCAAGACATGCCAGATCATCGACACAGATACCACCATCACACGAGAGGACACCACCCACCAGGTGCATGGTTCATACTCCTGTGACTCGGCCAACGTTGTCTACCTCATACGTTGCAGGAAAGGATGCCCCAGAGCATGGTACATTGGCGAGACCATGCAGACGCTGCGACAACGGATGAACGGACACCGCGCAACAATCGCCAAACAGGAGGGTTCCCTCCCAGTCGGGGAACACTTCAGCAGTCATGGACATTCATCCACCGACCTTCGGGTAAGCGTACTCCAAGGCGGCCTTCGAGACACACGACAACGCAAAATCGTCGAGCAGAAATTGATAGCCAAGTTCCGCACCCATGAGGACGGCCTCAACCGGGATCTTGGGTTCATGTCACGCTACACGTTACCCCACCAGCGAACAAATGTTATCTGTTTTTAATATAATGGGTCATTTGCTGGCTCTCTCTGCCTTCCGGATGTTTCTGCCTCTCTCTGTTTTTTTTCTCTGTTTTTTTTCCCTGTTTGTTTTTTTGTTGAATGTGTATTCGGGGGTTCTGCAGGTGACACCTCTCTGTCTGAACACGGTGATTGCCTTGGCAACGGGCAGTTGCAGGGGCAGTCTGTAAACACCATGTATTGTTCTATATGTATAAATGCGTAGGCTTCAAGGAGCTCTTGAAACATTTGCCTGAGGAAGGAGGAAATCTCCGAAAGCTTGTGAATTTAAAATAAAATTGCTGGACTATAACTTGGTGTTGTAAAATTGTTTACAATTGTTAAATTGAAGTGTTTGGTTGCTTAGATTTTCACAGTTAAGCACATCAAAAGGTTTTTCAGCCATACTGCAAGAACCTGTTTTATTGTTTTATTGTTTTTCCAATGTTAACTGAAGCCCCATCTGCTCTCACAGGTGGATGTAAAAGATCCCATCGTACTATTCGAAGAACCGGGGACATTCCCTGGTGAGTTTTCCAGTGTCCTGGCCAACATGTGTCCCTTGACCAACATCACCGAAACATACATTCTGGTAATTTATTTCATTGCTCTTTGTGGGACCTTGCTGTGCACAAATTGGCAATGTTTCCTACATTACAATAGTGACCAAAATTCAAAACTTCACTGGCTGTGAAGCACTTTGAAATGTCCGGAGGTCATGAAAGATGCTAGATAAATTCAAGTTTTCTTTCTTTCTCCTCAATTTATTCATGCTTTGTTTGTGAGACCTTATACTGCTGTTAAATTTGCCTTCATAACAGCGATTGCAGTGGAAAAGTAGTCCGTTGGTCATAAATTACTTTGGGGTGTCCTGAAGACATGAAAGGCACAAAATAATTGTACATTCTTTTTTCTTCTTTCCTCGAAGGGATTGGGTAGGAAAGAAAGTTGATTCAGCTTACTGCTGCCCAATCAATCACAGATTAGCACTAACTGCAACCAATGAGATGCCCATGGTTGAGGAGGTGATGCAAGAGCATGAAAAGGAAAGAGAATAGCTAGGAGAAATATCAAGCCAGAACCTTTCCTCAGGAGATGAGCTGGGCCTTGATGAACGGTATATGCACCATGAAACTGTTGAGCCGAATGGTTTTTTCTCACTTATGTTTATGTTCTTATGTGAATATCAATTCATCAACAAATTAAAAGAAAAAAAGCTTGTTCTTATTAGATCACATTTGCATCTTCAGGTGCAACTTGCAATTTTCCCACAAAATTAATTCAGAAAATAATCTGTTATGTAAAAATGCTGAGTCATTTCAACGTGAAAGGCGCTATGTAAATCCAAGGTCCTTTATTTATGTATAGTCTCCATGATGCCACTACCAATCCAAATCACAACTACCTGCTGCTTTTCTCTCATGCAAACAAAATTGAGCTTTAAAACTCAAGAATTGTCTGACCTACAGAGTTACTGATAAATTTTCAGACATCTTTTAGGCAATGAGACAGGAGTGGACCTTCTCCCCCGAGTGGACTTGGGCGGCTGGCCAGCGAAACCCGCCAACCAGCTGCGGTAGTCCCAGTGCGAGGCCCGGTCCATTTTGAGCGCCGGGCGTCATTGGGATGGCGGACTGCAGCCGGAGATCGAATGCTCAGGGCATCCCCAGGGCACTATTGGGTGGCCTGGTCGGCCTCTGAGCCGGAAGTTAGGTAAGTCTGTGGGGATGGGGATGGGCCCAGACTATAGATGTCTGGGACAGAAGCACTCCTACTCCTCCCGCCCTCACAAAAATATACAGGAACTTATCATTGGGATCCTGAGGTGGGCCGCCAGCTGATACTGGTCGAAGCACGCACAGAGCATGCACTGCCCAGTACAGTTCGAAAATGGCAATGGGGGTCTTATGTACATCATAGGACAGTGATTTATATTTTAATTAACCTGGCCGCCCAGCAGTCAGCACAAGGGAACGTTGCTGTGGCCTCCGTGACGACGGCAACGGGGCGGTAGGCCATTGTCCACCATTTTTGGGGCATACTGCCCAGATTCCAACAGGCGAGAGGCCTAAAAATTAACCCCACAATTTCATTAGTGGTCCTTGCTAAAAGCTATGATGGAATTACACAGTCCCCTATTTAAACACCACCCCACTGTGCTTGCAAATGTCCACATAGCACTGCTTTGTCCAAAGGCAGTAAGTCACACAGCAGTACACAGTAGGAGTTAGGAAGTTTGGAGTTAGGATAGTTAGGAATTTCCTCCTCCACCCATAAGGACCAGTTCTGGACAACAACAAATGTGCACATGTCCAGTATTTCAGTGCGTACGGTATTCACAAGTTCAAAACATTTTGATACTGATAAAGAATGTTAAAACTTAAGACACAAGAAGAAAGTTGTTGAATGTTTCCAGCCCTCTAACTTGGGGAGCTCTGATATTTCATAAAAGTTGATCTCTCCAAGCTAAAACAGTATTCACAGGTAATGAGTTTTCCATCTACTAAATAAATTGGGAAACTTCATTTCAGCCAAAAGTAATTGTGCAAAGAAGAAAGCAATGAGTTAGATAATAAAAATGAAATACTGAAATTTCAGTCTCGGAAGATTAAGAAAACCCAATTAGTTAGATATGACTAAGCACAGTGACTTCGTATACAGTTTATTAGCTTGACTAGTCTGGAGATTCACAATAGAGATTGTATCACTGAAAATTTACTAAGGCTGAGTGCAAGGTTTTTATCCAATTTTGCAATTCTCTGGCAAATCCTTGAACCCTTTTTTTTAAATATCCCACCAGTTCCATTTATTGTTTCCTAGCTTTACATCCTCAGTTTCCCAAGCCACAAAAAGAAATTCATAATTAGAGGAACGAGGAGAGGGAGGGGGGATTCACAATTTCAGGGTATCCAAATGTTTCTCAGCAGAACAGGAGGTCTCATTATGAAATGTCAGCAACACAGAGCTCAATAATTAGAAATACCATCTGATGGATTCTTTCCATCAGCAGTGTACCTGGATTATCTGGAGTATAGATGTAATCCTTCGCAGAACCTCTGTTAGTTGACTTTGGTCTCAACTGGGTCAAGATGAGTAAATATCAAGAAATAAAATGCAAAACGGAGACTGGCTGATGAGATGGATCAGAGCGAGCTTGTGAAAGAATGTGAAGGCAAGACAAGGATTTTAAATTCAATATGTTGGGGACAGACAGCCAATGGGTCAGCACAGACAGGAGTGATGGGTGATCTGGACTTAATGTGGGACAGGATATGGGTAATTGAGCTTTGAACAAATGGGAGATTATGGAGGGGGAAGAGAATGGGAGGCCAGTAGAGGAGTTATTGGAGAAACTGAGTCCAGAGGTGATAAAAATATGGATAAAGTTTTCAGTGGCAGGTGGGATAAGATAGAGGCAGAGACAGAGCAATGTTGCACAGGTGCAATTAAGTGGTCTTGGTTATGGATTGGACGTGGGGTTTAAAGCGCAGCTCTTGGTTCATTAGGATGCCAAGGTTTGCACAGTCGAGTTCAGCTAATAGCTGTGAAGGGGTCAACAGCATGGGAGAAGGACTTACGGTGGGGACTGAAAATGTTCCCGACATTCAGTTGGAGGTAATTTTGACTCATCCAAGATTTGCTGCCAGACAAGCAACTGGACATCAGTCGTGGGATCAAAGCAAGTGGCACAAGCGGAAAGTTAAAACTGGGTATAATCAGTGTACGTATGAGAACCGGCCATGTGCTTACAGATGGTGTCACTGAAAAACAGCATGTCAATAAGGGGAGGAGGCCAAGGACAAATCCTTGGGGGACTCTGGATGCAATGGTGTGGGGGCAGAAAGAAAGGCCATTGTTGGATTTGTGTTGGAAGCGTTTGGAGAGGTAGGAGTGGAACTACATGATGGCAGTGCCATTAGGACTAACTGTTGGGAGCCTAAAAAATTACCTTCAGTTATTGTAAAGCAAACTATCTATTAAAATGTTTGCGAAGTAACGTAGTAAATTTTATACCAAGCTATACCACTCAAGAGTGCTCCTGATAATTTCCAATTTTGCCATTTCCATATTTAAATCCTTTGGTGGGACAAAATAGTAGTAAATTACATCTCAAACCATCTTTTAAGTGCATCAAGGCAGTGGTCATTAGTTCTAGGGAAAGTAATAATGTTCCAGTACAGGGATTCAGCATCTGGTCAGATAAAGCAAGGCCAATCATCAAGTGAAAATCCTCTTCATTCCACTTGAAAAATGCACCGGAACCCCAATCTCAATGTTTTTCCCTTTCCCACCACAATTGTCCAATTGAAATTGACGGCCAGTTTTGTGCTATGACACTCCAACCATTAGGCACAAGGTTGACACTGCTCAAATGTGAGGATACCTTACTGCAGACAAAGAAATGAAACTTCTATCTCATCAGTCTGGGCTGTATTTCTAGTCAGTGCTGCAAGCGAGGATGTCCAAATTAGGCAGCTTATGAACCAGAGAAACTCAGTTTTATTTGTGCTCTTCTACAAGAGCCGTGAGGCTCCATAAATGGCCACAAAGACAAAAAAACCTGGGCATTCCTACTATTTGATGCCACCCAAACACTGTTCTTGGCTCTTGCCTGGCTAAAATTTGACCATCTCCAACAAGAGAGAGTCTAACCACCTCCCCTTGACATTCAACGGCATTACCATCGCCGAATCCCCCACCATCAACATCCTGGGGGTCACCATTGACCAGAAACTTAACTGGACCAGCCATAAAAATACTGTGGCTACAAGAGCAGGTCAGAGGCTGGGTATTCTGCGGCAAGTGACTCACCTCCTGACTCCCCAAAGCCTTTCCACCATCTACAAGGCACAAGTCAGGAGTGTGATGGAATACTCTCCACTTGCTTGGATGAGTGCAGCTACAACAACACTCAAGAAGCTCGACACCATCCAAGATAAAGCAGCCCGCTTGATTGGCACCCCATCCACCACCCTAAACATTCACTCCCTTCGCCACCGGCGCACTGTGGCTGCAGTGTGTACCATCCACAGGATGCACTGCAGCAACTCTCCAAGGCTTCTTCGACAGCACCTCCCAAACCCACGACCTCTACCACCTAGAAGGACAAGAGCAGCAGGCACATGGGAACAACACCACCTGCACGTTCCCCTCCAAGTCACACACCATCCCGACTTGGAAATATATCGCCGTTCCTTCATCGTCGCTGGGTCAAAATCCTGGAACTCCCTTCCTAACAGCACTGTGGGAAAACAGTCACCACACAGACTGCAGCGGTTCAAGAAGGCGGCTCACCACCACCTTCTGAAGGGCAGTTAGGAATGGGCAATAAATGCCGGCCTCGCCAGCGACGCCCACATCCCATGAACGAATAAAAAAAAAACTGTCCTGTTTGGAAGGCAGCACTGCACATGTCTGGATACATACGTTGACAGAGCTCCTTCCCAACATTTGAAGTACGGTCAGGGAGTTTACAAAGTGTCCAACCATATCAACTGAGCACTTTGCAAGCCAGTTTAACCTCAACAGCATTTAAACTCCAGGCAATGTCAAACCGAAGCAGTGTGAGATGACCCCTTCCAGGGAATCAAGCTTTGCTTCAGTCAGATCAGGTCAGGTCCTGACTCTGGACTTACACTGCCAGTTGAGTGTTAGTGCAAGGTGCAAATCGCTCTGCACCAGTGGCAAACTTGTAGTGCAAGTGCATACTAAGATAGGAAGGAACTTGTATTGTCTGTTAAGATAGCTGAATCAGGTTATATTGCAGCCTCAAGAAACTTACGGTGCTCTACTTTACCTCACTCAAGAACAACTAATTTAGAAGCAATTTATCCTTATGTATCAGATCTAGGATCAATTAATAAAAGTGGAAATGGGTATTCCTGATAAAAGCCTTTCCTTGCCAAAATGATATAAGTCTTTCACTAACACAAGCAGCCAGACACTACGTGATATAGTCTCATTACAACAGACGAGAAGGGAGTAGAAAAGTAGTTCTTATCAGAGGCTCATTTCAGTTAAGTTGGAATTGCTGTTGCAACTGCAGTATAACAGAGCTTCAGCTGGGATTAGAGAAAAGTCTGTAAAGATAAGAGCCGTCGGGAGAGGGGACCATATCTTATATCACAGGTTGCGGTGTATAATCGCAGTGCTATAGTATGAGACGCTATTGAACATGAAGGTGTCAAAAATTGCATTGGGTTTCCCAGATGATTCAGCTGGTAATTGCCCCACATGATTTGATGCTTGGCCACACAGACCAGGAAGTGCTCAGTTAGCTGCCTTCAATCAGGCCATTGGTGCCTTAATATCTCTGGAATATGATGGGAGGAAATCAGCCAAGGCTTCTTAATCCTGATCGCTATCCAATGAGCCTAATGGAAATTGCATGTGCATGTTGTTGAGTACGATAGGATGAAGCTCTCTGCGATGCTCCCCACTGCCCTGCGTCATAAAACATGCCAGCACATAAAAAAATGAACTTTTTGCTGAAGTATTGGAGGGGCTGCCAGTAGCTGTAGAATCATACACCAGCTTGAGTCAGAGTGTTCGGAACAGAGAGTTACAGGAAGGAAAATGGAGAACAAAAAGAAATTCCTTAAGCCCAAGGTCTGTGAACCACGAGTGTTAAGAGCAGGACCCACAGAAACCATTTATTAATGATCTTTAAGGCACGAGTCCATTCAGTGTTTTATTTTGGTGGTGGTGGTGTTTGCGACCAGAGTTGGCAATAATTGGTTAAAAAGAGATTTAAAGAATGAAGCAAAATGGGAGGGATTAGGAAAAAGAAAAAAAAAATCAGGAACTGAAAAGATCGATATATAGTATGAGAAAAATATTTTAAAATGGGAAAGACGACAGTGACAAGAAAAATCTTGGCACACAGCACTTGAACCAATATATTTAGAATTCCAACCAATAGTTTCCTGTCCATTGCCAGTTCTGGCAGTCGGAGATAATACAATACTACTCTTCCCATTTCCCTGCTGAGTAGATTACAAAACTTTCATACTGCTTTGAATGTCACCCAATGATGACCACTGAACAACTTATCATTGTAGTGTCACAACAATTTATTCAACTGATGTTCAGATAAATTAAATTCAATGAAAATAAGATCACAATCCAGTGAAATATAAAATTTATTATACCCTGCCAATAACATCAAAAATTACACTATTCTGCCCTCTCCATGATAAAATGACGACCGCAAAACACTGCCACTGTAGTTTGCGTGATCAATGCCAAGCACAGATCATACATTCTGCATTGTCTTATGATAAAGCTTTGAGCTATCCCTTCTTCCTCCACAAAACCTCCTTTTCAAAGACACGCATACACTCAAACACTGTAAGCATGTTAAGTCAAAAAATGGATTCAGTTTCTCTTAACTGTTACACAGAATTAACAGCACAGAAACAGGCCATTCGGCCCAACAGGTCTATGCAGGTTAATTTTCCACATGAGCTTCCTCTCACCTTACTTCATCTCACCCTGTCAACATATCCTTCTATTCCTTTCTCCCTCATGTATTTATGTAGCTTCCACTTCAATGCATTTAAGCTATTCATCTCCACCACTCCACGCAGTAGCAAATTCTATATTCTCACTGCTCTGAGTAAAAAGGTTTCGACTGAAGTGGAAGAATCTGGAAGAAATATTTACAATAATACTCAAAAGACATAGACCATGAGGAACAATCCTACCTTCAAGCGCCCTATGCAGAAAAGCTAGGCCACTAAACTACATGCTCCACAATGTCAGCTCCACAAACATTATCTATTACATACACCTCACAACATTCACATCAACTGCATAGTTCCCCTGAACTTCTGTGCAAAAGGCACTCAACCAAACAGGCCAACACGCAGTAACCAAATTCTTCCAACTTAAAATAAACTAGCATGGGGGCTCCCCCTCCTCACAGACAACTCACGGAACAGCTGAGCCATACTGACTATGAAGATCCCAGGTTCGATCCTCTTTCTATACTGAGTTATCTCAACTCAGCTGAGGTGACAGTAGAATTGCTACAATTGGCCCCAGGCCCTCTGTTAGGAGGAGGAAAAAAAATGGACAGGCCGATAGGTATCCGAAGATTCCTGATCCATGCAGATCAGGACAGCATGAGGAATTCCACAGCCAAGCAGTCTGCCAACACTCATTTTTAGGGCTAACGTAAAAGTGATAATTTGGGAAGATGACTGTACCCATTGTATTCTACCCCAGTAATGCAGTCAATGCTGACAGGAGAGGTGGGAAGTGGGGATAGAAAATTGAGAGAGAAAGCAGAAAGGAGTGACTCAGCAGCTACAAGGGGTCTATTTATTAACTGAATGAATAACCTATCATTTCCTTCCAACAGGTCCTATTAATTATGCCTCTGGTCACAGTCGGCATGGCCTTCACTAAGTTGTACCTTGGAGCCACAAAACTTATAATAATTTCATAATTATTCATTAAATGAAATTTTAATTTTGCTTTTAAAAAAAAAATCCCTTGTTCCTATGGGCTTCCCTGCAGTGAAAATTTGGAAGGTTTTGAAATCTTCTCATTATACAGTATTTTCTAACTTCATTTTCCATAAACTGCTTTGTTATTGCTACATTTTCTTCACAGATTTGTTTCCGCAGTGATGAGAATTAAGTCTGGATGTGTGTAGCCAACCATCTGAGATATAAGATTACATGCAGGCACTGAGCCAGGCTAGCCTGTTTGTACCACTGAATCAGCAATCAACTTACCAGCTAACAGAAAATTACTGCACAAGCGAGTGTTGGCTGCAGATAATTAGTCTAAAACTCATTTTAGCATGAATATTTTATTACACAGAACAAAACTCGTTACTGAGAGAAATTAGAGAGTCAGAATGTCTGAAAGAAGCCACATGGTGATCAGTCAGAACTTGATATACCCTTCCAGAACTAGAGTTTACCAATGCATCAAAACTGTGCTGAATTTCATTAGAAATAATATGAAGTGCCTTATGTCTGCAACAAAATAAATTGTGCTTCCTGCATGTCAAACACATTCAATTTTTCGATGACCTGCCTTGTAACCAAAAGGAGAAAAAACCCAAGAGGTGACTTTGTTTTTATTTTTTCCCCAATAAGTCCTCTTTCCGATTATCTGATATAATTAAGTCAGAGAAAATTTGAAGAACTATAGAAAATGAAGCCACTGAGAAAGTCCAAAGTTCAGGTCCAAAGAGCACGAGCCAATCAGGAGATCTGGAGTCAGCTTCAAGCTCAGTCGGTCAAAACAATAGTTTTTAAATTAGCTCAATGAATCATCTCCTTTTTAAAGAAAAATGCTTGCTTCGGTGCAGTTTTTAAACATGTATTGTAAAACAGCACAAACAATTTACATGATGTCAAGCGGTTCATACATGGGACTTTGAAGTTAAGCATTTAACCTCTCTATGTTGCCTGGACATCAGACAAAACACATACCAGACACGGGCCATTCTCACAATGCTGGAAGAACACCCATACCCACAGAAATTGAAACACTTTCCAGCAGCAAAAAAACAATCCACAAAGCAACAGACATGCTGCACGATTACTGATACAGAAGAAAACGATGTCAAGAGTCTCTTGTGGAACATAAACACCAGCACAGACCAGTCAGGTCGAATGGCCTGTTCCTGTTGTGTACATTCTATTCTATGTAATTCTATGTCTCCAGAGAGCAATTTCACAGTTTTAAGAGAATAAATATACTCAAGGAGCAGACCCAAAAACAGCCTCATCCTCAAGCATTTGTGGAATAATACACTCCCATCATTTAAAAAATATTCACAACACTGGACTGTTTTAGCCAAAACATAATTCTTTCGGAAAGGTTTATGCCTTGACTCTTGTATGCAATTCTGATTAAATCCAACTTGTGTAGCTTGACCGCGGTCTTTTTCAGGACACCACCCATACCAAAAGGAAATGTACGAGTCGATTCAGCAATTGTTGCCTGAGCTCTGCAGATCTACTGTTAGAAGTAGCCAGAAACATTCACTGCATCAGATACTTTATCATAGAAGAGTTATCTCTCCTAACAATGACTGCAGAAAGGCCTCATTCAAGGTTTATATTTCTAAATTCTTAAAAAAAATAGCTGAGAAAGCACACCACACTTCAAAGCACTAAGGAAACTTGGGAACCCATGTGTGGCTCCAATCTGTTCCTTGTGGGGCTTGTTCCTGCCCGCAAGAAAACCCCGTGCAGCTTGGAGGTATAGATGAAACACTTTTCACTTTCTGTTGTAGAAAATGGTCAGGCATTGTGACTCTGGGGAAAATAGCACTTGGGCCTTTGGGCAAAAGAGATTTCAAGAGATCCATAAAGATAGAAATCAGTGTGAAGTGCAAAGCTGACAGATGCATGATGGATGTGTCAGTCTCACAATACAATGTTTGATTTTGTTCCATTGCATGACAGCCCACACATCTCTCTGAATAGTCTCTGAAGGCTCTTATACTCTCCCTCACTGGGACATGCAAATTCTTCAACGTGTCCACCCATGATAATAATGAGTGCCTGATGCAGAACATCAAAATAATAGATTAGTTTTTTTTAAAAAGTGTGGTTGATTATGTTGTAACGTGCAGTATTTGTTGTTCCGACTTTGCAAAGTCCATATCAGCAGAATATTTGTAAAATAGATTCCTCCCTGATTTTCCTCACCCACAGTAGCATCTTCCATTTGGAAAGGACAATAGATTCGTCCATGTCCATGTCAATGCTGCTTCACAACAGGCTAGCGCTGTCATAATTGAAACATGGTGAGCTGGTCTAGATCAGTGTTCCTATCCCATCAAATTAAACTTCTCATCTCGGCATGAGATGCCAAGGCAGGCAAAATTGGAATGACAGACAGTCTTGGGACTCAAACTCTTCTCCTATTTGAGCTACAATAGCTGCTCAGGAGAATACAGAGTAAGTGAATTCATCCTGCTTTTGAAGTATTCCTCAAAATCTTTATATGTTTTCTTCCTTTTTGCACTGACCATACTCAAAGATTATTTCAAAGCCTCTGCAATTGGACACCCAGAAACAGAAATGAACCAAATCAGACTGAACTTGAGTATCCCTCTGCTGCACTCCTTCATACCCACTCACTTATACCACATCTTGCCTCTTGTACAAGGATGTGAAAAATCCAAAAGGTAATAAAATAAACTACAAACAATTACAATATTAAAGATAAAAAAGACTTGCATTTATATAACCTTTTATCAAGTGCACCTGCAGAAGAAAATCAGCCGTCCCTTACACATGACCCCAAGCTTCCCAACTCAATCAATAGTGGCCATTGGAGATGTGGATTCAACATCGATTTGGTACTTGTCAGCAACATCGTTGCCAATCAATGCGAGAAAATTGTTTAAGATCTGGTCCCAAACTCGCAATCCCGACCTATTGGAATTAAGATCAATGCAACTGCTTTATTTTAGCGATGTTTTAATTTTAAGTGGGCAGATAGGGAAGGTTTCTCAGTAGACCTGCGTGCGGCCAAAGATTTACCTAGTATACTTGAGAATGGTCGTTTTGTGGAATTGATGCAGAAGGCTGCTCAAAAGGAATATACCCCGCTGTACAAGCTATATCCAGTATTATCTAAAGTATTAGCTAAAGAGCTGTATGAGGGTTACATAGAACGCTTCCAGACAAACCTTTTTGTAGTTGATACATTAATAGCAGGTGTCAAATGAAGCAAGTACAAATGAACGGCATTAAAATTGGCAACAGACGATCGAATCAACTGATATGACTCACAGCAGCAGGAAAGCTTGGAGGACCACTCGAACACTCAGCAATGACTCCACAAACCCGAACACATACTACAATGTCACATTGCCCACCAGCTTCTCCTAAATTGATGAGCAAATTCCAACCGTAGTAATAAAGGGAACAAAATACTGAAATGCTTTGATTCTCAAACATCTTATCCTGGGTTCACAAGGCCGTTTATGATGTCTGAACTCTTAAACAACATAAAGATATTAAAGAACAATGAATCAGCTGGCCTTGATGACATCCAATGTAAGCAGATCAAACACTTTGGACCAAAAGCATTTCATTGGTTGCTTGATTTGTTCAACTTATACTCAGAACGACACCAGATCCCCAAAATATGGCGTTGTTCGAGGATCAGCCATTTTAAAACTTGGTAAAGGCCCGACAAGCCCAAAGAAGTTCAGACCAATTTCTCCATTGTGTCATACATAGAATCATACAGCACAGGAGGACGACATTCGGCCCATCGTGCCAGCTCTTTGAAAGAGTTATCCAATTAGTCCTACTCCCCCGCTCTTTCCCCACAGCTCTGCAATTTTTTTCCCCTTTCAAGTATTTATCCTTTTGCAAGTTACTATTCAATCAGGTGTCACCACCTTTTCAGGCAGTGCACTCCAGATCATAACTCACTGTGTAAAAAAAAACTCATCTCCCTTCTAATTCTTTTTCCAATTACCATAAATCTGTCTCCTCTGGTTACTGACCCTCCCGCCAGTGGAAACAGTTTCTCCCTATTTACTCCATCAAAACACCTCATAATTTTGAGCACCTCTATTAAATCTTTCCTTAACCTTCTCTGCTCTAAGGAGAACAATCCCAGCTTCTCCAATCTCTCCATATAATTGAAGTCCCTCATCCCTGGTACCATTCAAGTAAATCTGCTCTGCATCCTCTACGTACAAGTTATTTGAACATCTCATTTTCAACCGGCTTTCTCCCCATGTGGAATGGCAGCTTATCCCATAACAGGCCGGTTTCCACTCTGAAAAGTCCTGCACAAGCCAATTACTAAATCTGACACAGCATACTGAAGATGGATTTGAACAAGGTCCGATAACTGGAGCTGTCTTTGTTGACCGGTCAGCTGCCTATGGCACTGTTAATCACCACATACTTATGCAGAAGGTTTTCAATAGGACAACGGATGCCCTTCTCAGACAGCTCATCCCAACATTATTAATGAATTGCCAATTTTTCATGGAACTATGTGGTGAAAAAAAGTCATTGACGTAGGAAATGGAATGAGCGTCCGCAAGGTAGTGTGCTTGCACTGATGCTATTTAATGTATATATGTATGTATGTATGTATGTATGTATGTCACACACCAATGACCAATCCATCCATCCCCGTATCAGAAGTTTCCTACATTTTTTTAAAAATTCGTTCATGGAATGTGGGCATCGCTGGCAAGGCCAGCATTTATTGCCCATCCCTAATTGCCCTTCAGAAGGTGACGGTGAGCCGCCTTCTTGAATTGCTGCAGTCCCTGTGGTGAAGGTTCTCCCACAATGCTGTTAGGATGGGAGTTCCAGGATTTTGACCCAGCGACGATGAAGGAACGGCGATATATTTCCAAGTCGGGATGGTGTGTGACTTGGAGGGGAACGTGCAGGTGGTGTTGTTCCCATGTGCCTGCTGCTCTTGTCCTTCTAGGTGGTAGAGGTCGTGGGTTTGGGAGGTGCTGTCGAAGAAGCCTTGGAGAGTTGCTGCAGTGCATCCTGTGGATGGTACACACTGCAGCCACTGTGCGCGGGTGATGGATGGGGTGCCAATCAAGCGGGCTGCTTTGTCCTGGATGGTGTCGAGCTTCTTGAGTGTTGTTGGAGCTGCACTCATCCAGGCAAGTGGAAAGTATTCCATCACACTCCTGACTTGTACCTTGTAGATGGTAAAAAGGCTTTGGGGAGTCAGGAGGTGAGTCACTCGCCACAGAATACCCAGCCTCTGACCTGCTCTTGTAGCCACAGTATTTATATGGCTGGTCCAGTTAAGTTTCTGGTCAATGGTGACCCCCCAGGATGTTGATGGTGGGGGATTCGGCGATGGTAATGCCATTGAATGTCAAGGGGTGGTGGTTAGACTCTCTCTTGTTGGAGATGGTCATTGCCTGGCGCAAATGTTACTTGCCACTTATCAGCCCAAGCCTAGATGTTGTCCAGGTCTTGCTGCATGCGGGCTCGGACTGCTTCATTATCGGAGGGGTTGCGAATGGAGCTGAACACTGTGCAATCATCAGCGAACATCCCCATTTCTGACCTTATGATGGAGGGAAGGTCATTGATGAAGCAGCTGAAGATGGTTGGACCTAGGACACTGCCCTGAGGAACTCCTGCAGCAATGCCCTGGGGCTGAGATGATTGGCCTCCAACAACCACTACCATCTTCCTTTGTGCTAGGTATGACTCCAGCCACTGGAGAGTTTTCTCCCTGATTCCCATTTACTTCAATTTTACTAGGGCTCCTTGGTGCCACACTCGGTCAAATGCTGCTTTAATGTCAAGGGCAGTCACTCTCACCTCACCTCTGGAATTCAGCTCTTTTGTCCATGTTTGGACCAAGGCTGTAATGAGGTCAGGAGCCGAGTGGTCCTGGCGGAACCCAAACTGAGCATCGGTGAGTAGGTTATTGGTGAGTAAGTGCCGCTTGATGGCACTGTCGACGGCACCTTCCATCACTTTGCTGATGATTCAGAGTAGACCGATGAAGCGGCAATTGGCTAGATTGGATTTGTCCTGATTTTTGTGGACAGGACATACCTGGCCAATCTTCCACATTGTCTGGTAGATGCCAGTGTTGTAGCTGTACAGATGTTGTAGCAATGCAGATGATCTTTGTGTTACCATTCAAAGCCGGACTTTTGATAGGATCAAAGTAACCGCCCCATCTGGCCTGGAACAATACTATACTTCCAATCAACCGAGGGCCAATACGGATAAAGCACCGGTCTGTGCATTCCACCTTAAGAATAGAGAAGCCAAACGGGAATTACATATTGAGTGATACGGGAAAAGAACTTGATCACTGTTTCAACCCTGTCCGCTGTGATGTGACATTGGATAGCACTTTAAGTTACAAGGAATACATTAAGGCCAAAGGTAAAGTTGGTGCTAGGAATAACCTACGAAATCTGGCGAACTCAAAGTGGGGCAGCGATCGATCCAAACACCATCAGGACAACAGCTCTGGCTGAATATGTTTGCCTGGTCTGGAAACACGTTGCCCATGCAAAGAAATTGAACTTGTTTCTTAATGTCTGCTGCCGTTGCATGACTGGCTGCCTTTAATCTACCAAGGTAGATGATCTTTACCTACTGTCAAGTATTGCACCTCCAGACAGACGAAGAGAAGCCGTCGCCAGAGCTGAAAGAAACAGACACGCCAATGATCCTTGCCATCCTTTGTTCCAGCACCATCCAGCTCAGAGCAAACTGAAGTCGAGGCACAGCTTCCTGCACTCTGTCCACCCTCTCGACTCGTGTGAAACAGTGGAGAATGACATCTGGAGAACACATTTACAGAACAAGCCATGTCTGGATATCAAACCTAAAGAGCAACTCGCAGCTGGAGCCTCTGAACCGTGGCCAATCTGGCAATGCCTCAATCGCTTATGCACTGGTACTGGTCGTTTAAAAGTAATGATGCGGGAATGGGGTTACAATGACAGTAACTCAGTGATGTGCGAATGTGGTGATGAGCTGTAAATGATGGACCATCTGCTCCAATGCCAACTCCTGTCTGAGTTCAGTAATGCGACCGACCTGGCCAAGTATAACTATAATGCCAAGGCACGTGTAGCCTTGTGCCAGGGAAGAATGAAGATACAATACGATGACAATCACCCTCATCAATGATTTACTTTGCAAACATGGCAGCCATTTTGTTACCAACAAAAGTAAGCGGACACTTTACACGGATGGTTAAATTCCTACCCAAAGATTAGAAACCTGGCATTCCATCAAGGAAAATCCTTCCACTCTCAAAACATGAATCTCCATCACTGCCACATAGTAGCAAATGATGAGTTGAACAGCATCCACAAATTAAAAAAAAAGTAAAATGACCACATAATAAATTTTTTATTCAAGTGTACAAGCTGCTTTGTCAGTGTCACAGGTCATAAAAACATACAGGAGTAAAAGCTAGAGGAAATAATATCTATTTCAAATTTTCAAAGAATAATGTTTTAAATTAAACACAACTGTTGACACCCTCTAAGGAATGCATTTGCTTGAAAAAATTATTGGCCCTCATTACCATATTGAAGCAATGTGACCAAAATTCTCATTACCAAACCAAATCTGATCTTGGTCGCATATTCAGTTTGTTACGGTTGAGATTACACTTAAGTACGCTCGAGTTTTAACTCTTATTTGGTTCTATGATTTTAATATTTTCATTTACTTAAAGCTGTTTTTCTATTTAAAAAATATACTAAGTTGTGATTCATACATTTGATTTACTTAATCTCGAGGCAATCAGATCATTAGATTAGCAGTACAAACGTACATCTGATTCAGCTGTCCTCATTTTCAAGCCAGTGGTCAAATTTAAACTGTCAGCGCATTAAGCAGAACTGGAGAAGGCCGCCAAATTAATTAGTAAGCCAGCAGCTACAATCATATATCAAGTGAAAGACAGCGATATATAAAGTGGTAATGACATAAACCTCAAAATGGCCCAAACATTATTGTTACTGGAATAAGGGTGACATCTCTCTCATGGTGCTAGTGGAAAGAGTGACTCAATTTGAGCCGCAGTGTTTTTCCATTTACCTTGCACAAGAAGCACCGTTTGTGTGTGTGTCGTACCACAGAGCAAGATAGAGAGGGAATCTTGAAGCACAGATGCACACTTGTGATTCCATGAACTACCTGTTCTCAGCCTTTATTGCTTCAGAAACCAAGATAAAAGTGGCAAGGCCCATAGTGCAAGGCATCAGCGAAGATGGAGAGGGGAAGAGAATGAGGTTAAGCAGGAAGCAGTCATCATGTGATGATAAGTTTCGATTTTAACAATCGTGAGAATTCAAGAGGAAGGGCAGAGTGAGGCAAGCAAGGAGATTCAGAGTCCCGAGGTCTTAGGAAAGAAAGAGCTAGAGCAGGAGACTGTGGGACGAGTCTTGATTTCAACACACTGGGGAGGAATCAAATATAGAACATTTGGAGTTTAGAAAAAATAAGAAAGGAAAGTTCAGAGAGCATTGCCCACAGCAATATACCTATAGAATAGGCAAGACAGACTGTGAAAGCACAAAAAAGTGGAAAAATCTGTATATACGTGCAAAATACACATACTTTTCATCCCCAAGGAGATAGTTCAGAGCTTGTAAGACCAGAATCAGGCTCCATGCCCATTCTCAGTTGCAACAGGTATACTTTGCGCAAAGAAACCACGAATGGGGATAAGTAAATGGACATTTACCCTCCAACTTGAAGAAATACAGTAGATAGAACAAGACAACAATATGTGTCTGGATTAAAACAGTTAGCATACTCAAAGTCATGGTCTTTGCAAGTGGGTTCAAAAGAACAAGGTAACCATGAGAATCACTTTTTAAAAAAATTAACCAAAATTATTTTCTGCAACTTTATTGGGCTTTCTTTTCAATGTCCATTAACAAGGAAAAATGAAATGTTTGTGTTTCAGCAGGGGGAATTACAGAGCTCCACAGTGCAAAGCTACCAGCTCAGAAAAAGCAAAGATGCAGGCTTTATTCCCAAGCTGCCTCAGTGATGGTGTTACTGCAAATGCGTAATGCTAATTCTGTTCTCTCACGCTGTCCAATTCAGCAATCGCTCCCGAGTGATGCTGCTTTTAAACAAATTTCTTTAAAGGAACTTTAATTCCTTAAATTTGTATTTGTTTCTGTATCAGAACAGAAGGGCCCTGATGAGGGATATTACTGTGATAGAGATGTTTTATATATATTTCTAGGTCTCATCTGATTTCAGTAATGATACAAACTTTTTGATATATATTTCAATGGTAGGCATCAATTAAGAGTTATTGTATCATTTCAAAAGTATTGTTTAAAAACACAAGCCCCACTGTCTCTTTACTGATGGAAGTTCTACTTCTCAGATGTTTTAATATTGGCACTGCACCAGAGCTTGCCATAGGGAGCACTACGTACAACAAATAATGCTGAGGAAATATTTCAACTTCAATTCACTTCCCTCAAGTCACAGCAGAGAAAATATTGTCTTTTGGGAAGATCTTGTAGTCATATTTGCTATTGTTGGGACTTCTCACCCTGGGGCCCAAAGCTGCAGATCTTTTCAAACAGAACTTCAACAGGGCACAAATTATTGATTCCTTAGTTCTTTTGAATACCTGAGGAAGACTTCAATACTGAAATAAAACATATAGCTACTTCATTGTTGTCTACTCTGCAAGCACTGGAAATTATAGAATATCCTCCACGGCCTCGCCCCTCCCTTTAAAAGTACTTAATTGGCTGTAAAGCGCTTTGGGACGTTCTGAGGTCATGGAAGTGCTATATGAATATGTCTTTCTTTCTTTCTTCCTTTAAGACGCTCCTTAAAACCTACCTCTTTGACCAAGCTTTTAGTCATCTGTTCTAACATCTGGTTCTTTGGCTCAATTTTTGTCTGATAACGTAAAGTGTCTTGGGGTGTTTCACAACGTTAAAGTCACTACATAAATGCAAGTTGTTGTTGTTATTCTATGGTTCTGGTGCCACAGTGGACCTCTAACATACTACACAAGGAGCCAGTTGATGCATCCGAACATTTGCACACTGAATTCGCAGTTTCAGGTGTGCCATGGTCGGTAGCAATCCGAGGTCAGTCACTTGTCCACAGGGAAGGGGAGGTGGGGAAACAGAACCAGGAGGGTCATCTCTAAGCTAATTCTGTGCAGCCTCCAGTGGCAGCTTTACAGTGTTGAAGGCTGAGGTATGGTACGTGACACAGAAGCATCACTGAAAGACAAACTGAAGAAAATACTTCAAAAAAAATATTGTGCACCAAATTATACTCAGTGTCAGAAATTAGAAAAAAAAATGGATGCAAATGTTGAACAACAGGAAAAACATCTGCATTTTGAAAGTTCTAAAGTAGTCAACACCCTGAGGATTAATTACGATGGACAAGTTTAATCACAATTTAACATGGGGCTCAACATTCAAACGGCTTTATGTGCTTACCAATGTGCAACCTATATAGATTGGAAAGGTCGACCCGAAGTATAAATACTTTGGGGTGATGAAACCATATTCCAAAATTATTTAAGGGACGATGATGCTCCCGTGAAACTTAGTTAGTTGGGAGGGGGGGCTTCTTTGTGGCAAGTCTTCAAACCTGTTAATTTAGAACATGAAAATAGTGTGAAATGCTGTCTATGTAAAAATCTGCAGAGATTCCAGAGAGGCAGAATTAATGCAGGTCTGGAGACTTCAATTCATGGTTATGCTGCTGTTGGACAAATCTGTCAAGTTGTGTGAGGAAGGATTTGACTTTGCACAGCATGCCTGTCAGAACAGTTAGAAGAAAAGTGAGTGAGTGTGCATAGTGCGTATTCGAGAATTGTTTTTCTGCTTCTGTGAACGGGTGGCGAAGGGATGAGCAATGTACATGCGCCAACCTTAACTGTAAAAAAAAGTGGGCCATCTTCTCTGTCATTCCTATAACTATCTTCCAATGATCACAGGGCAGAGTTCTTTTGGTCTACTCATTCTATACTTCATACAGAAATATATCAAAGTTCAATTCGATCAGGCAGTGCAGTACATCAGATACAAAGTACGAACAAATTACTATATTGGGGGAACTACTCGATGAGCATGCTTTCCAATTTCTGTACTCTAAATTGATAACTTGATTTGAGTGGACAAAATCACAGGCCCTCGAATGATAGATATAATGTTCTTCTAATCACATCTTACACAATTCGCTTCTGTATTATAGTCACAAACAGTAGACCAAAACTTCAATTACTTCTCAACTTCTAATTCAAATGACAGTTTCCAATGTATTGCATGTATACGGTCGACTAAATGGAAAGCAGTCTGTGGCACACCAGAACTAATTCCAGGTCTTCCCTGTGGATCATGTGAATTCAGTCTACTGAATTCACAAGTGCTGCAGAATTTCAATCTATAATTTCAATAGGTTGGGGGAAAAGAAGGCAAAGCTGGACTGTATAGTATTAGGTGCTACAACCATGCTTTTGGCAATCAAAGATCAAAGGAAAAATGAGCCTCCGACCAGCAGAAGCACAGTCATTCGAGCTGGTGATAATACACTGGAGAGAACGTGGACTGCACTTTCTATCAACGTGTCTGCAGGGCAAGTCGCATACCGACATATGTATCATTTCAATAACGTGAGCAAGCCATTAGAATATCCTTCATTTGTGAAGGACAAGAATTCATGTTAAAGGATAGTAATTGCACTAGAGTGGGTACAGATGAGATTTACAAGGATGTTGCCAGGACTGGAGAATTTTAGCTATGAGGAAAGATTGGATAGGCTGGGGTTGTTCTCTTCTGAACAGAAGAGGCTGAGGGGTGATTTAATTGAGGTATACAAAATTATGAGGGGCCTAGATAGAGTGGACAGAAAGGACCCATTTCCCTTAGCAGAGAGGTCAATAACCAGGAGGCATAGATTTAAAGTGACTGGTAGAAGGATTCGAAGGGAGCAGAGGAAAAATTTTTTGACCCAGAGGGTGGTGGGGATCGAGAACTCGCTGCCTGAAAGGGTGGTAGAGGCAGAAACCCTGAACTCATTTAAAAAGTACCTGGAAGTGCACCTGAAGTGCCATGACCGACAAGGCTATGGACCAAGTGCTGGAAAGTGGGATTAGGCTGGGTGGCTCATTTTCGGCCGGTGCAAACAGGATGGGCCGAATGGCCTCCCTCTGCGCTGTAAATGTTCTATGATTCTATGTTTACTGGCTTGGCTAACCTGTGCATATCACTGATCATGAGCCAATCAGACTGCACCGACTCCCTCAAGATTTGCAGACAGCTGGGGGTGGATTAAAAGATACTCACTCTGGCATTATTTTTAGATACAGTTAGGGCGACTATTTTTATTTATAATCCTTATTTACCAATAAAGATTAATTGCATCTATTCTGTTAAATGTACAGAAATAGTTTTCTATTGATAGATGATGTCCCACTTGCACATCTGTGACTACATGACTATCTGTAAGTTTTACTGGTCAGTATCAATTACATTGTTTATAGAGAAAAGATGTTGAGCACTTTGACAAATATTCCAGTCAGAGGGCTATCAATTCTTGGACCTCCCTCGGGCACTATTAAAAGCAGGAAGATTACTCTCCTTTCGACGTAGCAGTCATCATTCTTTCAAGTTTAGATCTAACTCACCATGTGCAAGGTGAGATACTGAAATGGGAAATTCATAGGGGCATTTTTTTTTAAGATAAGATTTCAGGCCAAAACTGCTCACTACATCTTCACCATCACCACATTACATCATCTTGTTCTTTCCACCATAAGGTTCTGTGGAGAGATCCACAGGTGCAGTCCAATAATAAAGCAAGGGGATGGATGCGGTAGCAATGAAGCTAACAAACAGAACTATTTTGATGACTGCATTAAAAGCAGTAAAAAAAAGTTTTTAACAAAACTATAGACACACTTCATAGATCATGATTTATAAGAATGTTCCCCAAATGCAAGGCAGCCCAAGCTTTTGTCTTTGAGGGCTGAAAAAGAGTGTGTGCCATAGAGCCTCAGGCTCCGCCTGCAAAATTAATTTCCATGTCCCCATTAATCTGCAACTGTCTCAACCTGTGGATGCTAACAGATCTGATTTAGGATTGACCCACCAATGAAGATCAACCCTTTCCAAATCGATAAAATTTGAACAGGACAACCAGGACAGGAAATGAGGAATAAGCAGAACTAGGACTCAAGTTGCCCAATCTTCAAGGCCCAGATTGGTGAAGCCACAGGTTCCACACATCTGCCCAAAGAGATTCTCATGGATCAATAAGCTAAAAACAGTTCATCAGAAATAGGCTTTTACCCTTGACTATACAAGTCCTGAAAGTAGCATACTTCTTGTGCCATTTCACATTCAGTTGGGCAGAGACAGAACAACGTGGATCTTCTCCACTCCTAGGGTTTCAGAATGATGGGCTTATCAAAGGCTAGAAATATTTTAACAATCCAGAAGGAAAATTATTAAACTCTGAAATTTATTTGCAGGTTACCGAGCTCACCTGAAATTTCTCTTTCTGCGATTTTAATGGACCTGCTAATTTATTTCAAGTAATTGAGTTAGCATCTTAAATAGCAGAGAGGTAAATTTCAGACACACTCATTAAGTGTTCAAATGCCAGTATCCCCTACTGCAATTTGCTTACAATTTGCCAAATTTCTGAAACAATTTGGCCTCATCTGATAGGGAGAGAGTTTGAGTTTCACTTGAAAACTCCAATTTTTCACATTCCCTGATCATACAATCTTCAAACATAATAATACAATCTTCACCAATAATAAACATTCAAAAATTTCCTGTTTAGAATTGACCATATTTAGCATACTCTGGTATAAATCAAACATGTTTAACAGTTGTTTTCATTTTTAAGTTTAAAAAGTCAGATATGTTTGAAAAGCTTTTTTAATGTTATAGTGTATTGTCCTTTAAAAACCACTACAATTCCTTGTTAAACAAGTTTTTTGAATCCAAATAGTTACTCACAAAAAAGGACATTATGTTTAATCATTTTCACACCTTGGAGCTTTTCACCTGACATAAACTTAAAATGCAGCCAAATAAACAGTCAGTCAATTGAGGAAAGCAAATTACAGCAATTCTACAAAGTTTGGCCCTCAGAGCCTGCTGCAATTTGCCCTCACTAAATGAAATGCCGAGGTAATCCAGCATTTTATTTGGCTACTGTGATGCCTATCGGGGTTGGCCTCTTTTCTGTTGATGTAAAATAATAGCTTGGTTCATCAATGTTTTGATGAACATCAGCCAGAGCTGTCAGCAGTGCCATCAACCGGGTTAGCCTGGAGTTCCTCCAGGGTCATGTGGAGTTCGAGAAAGTCTGTGGTATTCAATCCCATCAGAGTAAATCTAACAAGAATTGTGCAACTACACACATCCAAATTAGAACTAAATCGCAGCACACTTGTTGAATGATATTGTGTGTCCAATTCTTCAATGCCTCATCTATCTACACACTGCGAGATCATCAGAACTCATTCAATCTTTCTCCAACTTTGAAGGGCCTTTCAGGTTTCAAAACGTAAGGCTCTTACTTTAAACATCACCTAAAAAAAATAATCAACTTTGTGTAGCATCTATAAAATAACCGTATCTACTTGAATGTAGACGACCCATGCATACAGTCCGCATCCCAAATTTAAAGCCCTCCTCTAGGAGCTAATAACTTGCACATAGACCATACACCAAACTTAAGCCAACATTTTGTGCTTTAAAAAGTGCAGTGTACTTTTAAGTAAGTACAGTTTAAGTGAGAAAATGAGATATTTGGAGAACCTAAGAAATTTTCTCTTATGGAATGGTTGCAGCACAGGAGGCCGCCATACGACCCATCTAGCCTGTCTCAGCTCTTTGTAAGAGCAATCCAGTTAGTCCAGTTCCCCTGGTCTTTCCCGTGGCCCTGCAATTTTTTTCCCTTCAAGTATTTATCCAATTCCTTTTTGAAAGTCATGATTGAATCTGCTTCCACCACCCTTTCAGACAGCGCATTGCAAATCATAACCACTCTCCGCATAAAAAAAAGCTTATTGCCATGTCACCGTTGGTTCTTTTGCGAATCACCTCAAATCTGTGCCCTCTGGTTCTCGACCCTTCCGCAAATGGGAACAGTTTCTCTTCATTTATTTTATCTAAACCCTCCATTATTTTGAACACTTCTTTCAAATCTCCTCTCAACCTTTTCTGCTCTAAGAACAACCCCAGCTTCTCCAGTCGATCCATGTAACTGAAGTCCCTCATCCCTGGAACCAGTCTAGTAAATCTTTTCTGCACCACTCACAACCCTTCACCAACCCCCACTCCCCCCTGTTTGCCATTTTTATTTTTCATTTTCTCCTCTCATTGACTTTTGAGCAAGGGATGTGGGAATTTAAAAGGATACAAGAAAATTGTAATTTCTAACGGTTTAGCAAATCAGTAAATTACATCACCCCTGGCTATCTGTGAATAAGTCACCAGTGCAAGCAATCGTCAGCAAACTGTTCAGACGTGCATGGTTTCTATATTCCAATCACAGGGTAGTGTTTCATGACCTCTCATTTTTGTTTTCCAATCCCTCCACTGCCTCGCCCCTCTGCAACTATGTAACCTCTTCCAGCCCTACAACCCACCAAGAACTCTGCACTCCTCCAATTCTTGCCTCTTGCACATCTCCGATTTTAATTGCTCCACCATTGGCGGCCATGCCTTCAGCTGCCTAGGCCTTAAGTTCTGGAATTCCCTCCATAAGAGCTCGATTTTCGCACCCCCGAGCGGGTGCTTTTGTGGCGGGGGAGCTGCGAAAATCGGGGATTCCCGGAGCGGGTCCGGAGCCCGGCTCCAACCAGCCCACTTCCGGGTTCCCCAGTGACGCACTGACACGCGCTTGCAGCCCCTGCATGTGGGACTCCCGCCAGCAATCAAAGCCGGCGGGATGCCACGAAGTAATTAACCAGGTACTTCAGGTCGTTTACAGACCTGGTTGACCTGATAGACCTGATATTTTCGGAGGGGTGGGATTTTCAGATCAACTGGGACTGTTTCCCGTACTGGGGGAAACACTCCCAGTTGAAATGGACGTGTTGCAGCCATCAGCCTGTGGCAGCTGCAAAGGTCCGTTTGACAGGTGGGGTGGCGGGGGGCGGGGAGACCCTTACCCATTGCAGGAGGCCACTCTGTCACTTTGGACAAAGTTTGGCCTCCACCACCCTCCTCCTAACACTAAAATTCACCAACTTGCACACTTACCCCGGTGTCCAGACACATTTACCTACCTTGCGGACCCCCTCAAATGTACATCTTCCGGATGGGGGCCACCGTAGCTGCAGTCATGACCTCCTCGGAGGACGAACAGCACCACCAGCCTCGCCGTCCACCTCTGACACATGGAGCTCCACAACACAGTGCTGTGACACATCCACCTGCACAGCAGGAGGGAGGGCAACGGCAGAGAGAGATGCATCGCAGAAGGCACTACCCTCATCACAGTGTCTACAGACCGAGGTTCAGCTTCCTGGACCTCTCTGAGCAGCAGTGCACACGGAGGCTCAGAGTCACTCGACATGTAGTCGTGGAAATCTGCAGCCTCCTTCATGCCGAGCTGCTCCCGCCTGGCCCGAGCACCATCTTCTTACCTGTCGCTGTCAAAGTCACCACTGCCCTCAACAACTTCTCCTCCGGATCCTTCCAGGGTGCCACCGGGGACATCGCCGACGTCTCTCAGTCGTCTGCACAAAAGAGCCCTGCAAATACACCTGCACCCACTCTGCAGTGACACAATGGGTGGCATCAGTTGTGGATCTTCATAGTGATCCTCAAGAAAGGGCATTATTGCACAAACCAGACAAGATTCGCTAAGACGTGGCAGTAGTGGTGACAATATAATATGTAATGAGAGTTGATCAGAAATTAAATATAAGTAAAAACCATGACAAACCCTCAAACACCCTTGTGCATCCCCTTCATGCTCACGACACGTTTGCCTTACGCTTCCTACTGCACATAGGTGATGCATGCCCTGTGGCTGCAGCACAGGGAGCGACAGGTTGGGTGAGGCTGACCATGAAAGAGATGCATGAGAGGGTGAGTATGAGGATTGGGTTGAGAGTTGGTTGTGGGATGAGTACTGGCGAGGTGAGTAAGTGCAGGTAAGATAAGGATGAGGTTTGAGTGGGTGTGAGGAGTGATGTGACAGAGCAGTGTTGGCAGTGCAGAAGGAGATGTGGGGTGGGGGAGGTGATGTGGCAGACGGAGTGTAGGGGAATGAGTAAGTGTACTCACTTCGGCTGACCTACTTAGGTCATTGAAGTGCCTCCTGCACTGGATGCAGGTGCGCGATATGTTGGTGGTGCAGGCCTTCTTGGTGGCAGAGGCAGGCCACTTCCTCCCGCCCGCCGGGGGGAAGATCTCTGTCCTCCCGCCCGCCGGGGGGAAGATCTCTGTCCTCCCCCCTCCTCACCCCATCCAATAAGACCTGGAGTGAGGCATCATTAAACATGGGAGCAGCCTTCCCTCTCAGCTGCTCCATGCTGTAATTTTTCCTATTTTCTGCAGCGTCAGTGGAGGACTGCCCCTTTAAATAGGGCTCCTCCAGCTGACAGTCTATGCTGCTCATGCGCAGTCCGCCCACTGCGCAGCTTTCCAGCGCAAAACTTGGAAGCAAAGGTAAGTACCTTCAATCAAGCTGCAATCGCATGCGGAGCACCCCGATTTCACTGGGCGGGTTACCCACGCGCCCAATCGACCCCCCGCTGCCAACCCGCCGCCCTCCTAATATCGGGCCCGAAATCTCTCCGCTTCTCTACCTCCTCTAAGATGCTCCTTAAAATCTGCCTCTTTGACCAAGCTTTTGGTCACCTGTCGTAATATCTCCTTATGTGGCTTGGTGTCAAATTTTGATTGATAATCAATTCTGTGAAGCACCTTGGGACGTTTTACTGCGTTAAAGGCGCTATATAAATGCAAGTTGTTGTTGTTTGTGTGACAAACATGCAGAAGTAACAACAACAGCACACAAACACGGCTCATTTTCACACAAAACCATTATATTGAGAAAAGTTTGCTGAAAGGAAGTCCATGACCATACAACTTTGGTCAAGGATCAATTTTAAAAGATAAATGTTGACAAAAGTATCTGCAAACACTATGAGGAGGGTGCGCACTCAGCAACACGGGGGAGTTTAACCCACATGGCACCACATCGCTCTGCCCGTTTTTGTCACATGCAAATAATTTTTGCTCATCAGTTTAAAATAAAGTTCCGAGAGTGGTCGTTGAAGAGATCAAACAGGTTCTTAGATTAGTTTTAGTTCAACAACTTAAATTGCTAATGGGTGCATAGTTATAACTGTAAGCATTCCTGTGATCTGAACAGCAAATTTATCAATACCTTTCCTCCTTGCTTTTGAGCAAGTGATGGAGGGAATTTAACAGGATTCAAGAAAAAAAAAGTAATTTGGGGATATTTAGCAAATCAATAAATTACTCCAGCCCTGGCTAATCACCATTTAATAACCCATTGCATACATGTATATATTTGAAAGGCTTTATAGAAGTAGTTTGTATTTTTGAACTGTAATACTGAATTATCTTTGGGTTTCAGAAACAGTCCAGAAGCATCTCTTATGCTAATTTGGCCTCGAAAGGCAAACAAATTGTCATTTTCCAGAACAGATGGCTCAAATGTTAAAAAATTATGTTTTTTCATTCAAGTAGTTCTCTTCTGGGTTTTAGTATGTGGTCAGACAGAGGACTTCAAAATTTGACGCTTCTGTTTCAATTTAAATCAATACATCAAAACTGAAGGTACGACGAGAAGAAACAACCAGCTGGAATTCACCAGTTTGAGACTTGCTGTTTATACAACAAAAACATTTTTACAAAGGGCAACTAACTCATTACATACTTTACTAGTTTTATATTGATACAACGTAGTATCTGCCAAATACTTTGTGCTTCATAAGGAGTCCAAGGTCCTGGCACAGCAACAACAACTTGCATTTAAATAGCGCCTTTAAAGTAGCAAAATGTCCCAAGGTGCTTCACAGGAGCATCAAACAAAATGTGACACCGAACCACATAAGCAGATATTACGACAGGTGACCAAAAGCTTGGTCAAAGAGGTAGGTTTTAAGGAGCGTCTTAAAGGAGGAGAGAGGTGTAGAGAGGCGGAGGGGTTTAGGGAGGGAATTCCAGAGATTAGGGCCAAGGCAGCTAGAGGCACAACCGCCAGTGGTGGAGTGATTAAAATCGGGGATGCGTGAGAGGCAAGAATTGGAGGAGCGCAGAGATCGCAGAAGGTGTAGGGCTGGAGGAGGTTACTGAGATAGGGAGGCCACGGAGGGATTTGAAAACAAGGATGAGTGTTTTAAAATCGAGGTGTTCCCGACCCAATGGAGGTCAGCAAGCACAGGGGTGATGGGTGAACGGGACTTTGTGTGAATTAGGATACATGCTGCAGAGTTTTGGATGAGCTCACGTTTATGGAGGATGAAAGCTGGGAGGCTGGCTAGGAGAGCATTGGAATAGTCAAATATAGAAGTAACAAAGGCATGGATGAGGGCTTCAGCAGCAGATGAGCCGAGACAGGGGCGGAGACGGGCGATGTTACAGAGATGGAACTAGGCGGTCTTCGTGATGGAGCGGATAGGTGGTCAGAAGTTCATCTCAGGGTCAAATGGAATGCCAAAGTTGCAAACGGACTGGTCCAGCATCAGACAGTGGCCAGGGAGAGGGATGGAGTCGGTGGCGAGGACTGAAGGCAATGGCTTCAGTCTTCCCAATATTTAGTTGGAGGGAATTTTTGCTCATCCAGTACTGGATGGTCAAGCAAGCATATGTCATGAAATTGAGGTCACAAGGTTATAGCCCTATCTCCTCTGCTGTGCTCACTGGTACCGAGGCTGCATGTCAGAGCAGTGTGTCACAACATTGGCCCTCTTATCTCTTTCATGTGTGAGCTCACTGAGTAGTGGCAAATATTCAGCCTGCAGTGGGGCTATGGAAGTGAAGAGAATCTTGATCGTGTCATCACCTGATATCACGTGTATCAGAGCTCACTGAATAGCAGTCAGGAATGGAAGCCCTGGCTTATTTTAGCCTGCCTCATCCAGATACCATGGTCAATTGTAGGACCCCGTGCCCTCCCATCTATGAGCAGCTAACTCGGCAAAGACCAGGGAATGAACGTGAGACCTTACAGGTCTGGACAATTCAGCAACACTCTGCCATAATCAGCTGAAGAATGGGGGAAACCCACGCGGATTTCTAATATCCTTTTTTGCTTTTATCTGCCCAAGACTGAAGCGTTTTTTTTAAATGTATGAACCACTCTTTTTTAAGCTATTCTACCCCAATTGCAGCTGATAGATGGCCACTTCTTGCTAGGCCTTCAAAAATGGTACTCTGAACCAGTCACAAGCAGCATGCAGACTGGCCTGAAGACAACTCTCCCTCCAATTTTGTTTCCACCATATGGGGAAATCTACAACCTTTCTTCTGATGTCGCAGAGATTAAGAACTCCAGTGTTGCATCAATGACTGCACCACCCCATAGTGATAGTATTCATGTTCACTCAAAAATCCTAATAGCAAAAATTGGTCAGTTGACACAGTTGGCGAAACAGAGCAAGAGCCTACCAAGGTGAATTCAGGTCCAACTGCACCTCAAAATCAGTTTCCCCCATTTGATGACATCGACATTAAAAGTTTCATCCAAATATTTCAGAAAGAAACGCAATCATGGATAGGGAAAAAAGAACAATTATTATCTCTAACATGCCATGTTAAAAAAGGAATTCTGATGATTGGCAGCTCTCTGGGAGAGATGGGCGGGAGGTGTTAAATCAAAATGATTCAACAAATGCATTTTGCTGCACAGTAGATGTGGTAACTAAATCTATGTGAGAAATGGGAACAAATGTGGCACTAAAGGAGTTAAAAAAGGAAGGGAAAATAGCTGATTAGCCCCAACATTAAGCTGTCCTGTCCAATCAAGGTTAACTTGATGAGCAATGATTTTGGATGTGGAAAGAGCAGTGATTTTCAACCACTTAGCTAATCAAGGGATGCCAATTAAAGGTAAATATGACATTGACGTGTGAAATGATAGCTTTTCTTCTTGGGGGCTGACGATTACTCAGAAACCATAATACCAAACAGACAGGATCTAGGACAGCAGATTGAGCCTCTCTCATTCTGACTTCCTAGTAATCATTTTTACTGACATACTTATCTGGCGGGCATAAATAGCCTTCATGTTTTTCAATTATTTTTAAAAAAATGATAGCTATTCAAAAACTTTGAAAACAAATTAAAAGATCCTATTCCCTTTGTAAGCTTAACTAGCCTGATTTTTAAAAAAAAAATACGGCAAAATATCAAACAAATAGCAATCTCTACAATCATCCCAGTTTTTTTAATGAAGTTCAAGTCAAAGAAAATGGCAGTACCATTACCCAATCTTTAGTTGCTGGCAAATAAAATTACACTGAGGCTAATGGATACCTCAGTGAATTACAAAGCAGTAATCCAATCTAGGCTTTCTGATTATGTTACGAACTACTGGAGTGAAGTCCAAATGGCTTCCGTTCATCGGCTCAGCTAAAATCAGTTTTTAAAATGAACAATGCTCCACAGTCAAAATCACTAATTTGTCTCAAGATGCGTATTTTTTTCTTTTTTGTTCTGATGGTAACTAATGAAAGCTTTCTGATCTTTCCCCAAAATGGACCAAAACTGCCATTTTGGAATATGGACAGTTAGCAGCTCAGAAATCCTACTGTGCATATGAAACATTAAAAAAAATCTAAAAGCTGGAATGGACCATAGATCCATCAGCTCATCTTCCTTTCGTCCCATTATTATGTGTTTGTCTTCAAGATAGTTATCCAATTTTGCCTTGCTAAGTTGTTGCAAAAACCAACCCCCCTCTCAGTCATGTTTTCTTCCACTCGTTTTCATTGAGAAGAGGGGAGAGTTAGGGAAGAAGGCGAGGCAAATGGGAGAGAAGAGAGGGGGAGGGGTATAGCGGAGATGGGGAAGGGGAGGGGAGGAGAAGATGGAGAATGGGAAAGTGGAGAGGGAGGGAATAGAGGAGGAGGAGAAAGGGGAGAAATGGGAAAGAATGTGTCTGCTATAATGCAGTATTTAACAGAAATTCAAGCAACACTAAATACATTCTCATTCTGTAAATATGCATCATTAAATGGCTCTAATACTGTATTGTGTACTGAATTTCAATTATTCCTAAATGCTCTTCAGTTCTGTAGTAAATTGTGATGCTTCTAAACAGGGTAATAGTTCTTGCGCGTAATCTGATGGGATGTAATAACAGAAACATTAGTCTAGGGTGACTGAATAGGAATAACTTACCTGTAAATGAGTCCCAGTTGCATAATTTTTAAGACACTAATTGATCTCACCTGTTTCCATTCTGACAGCTCGTCCACAAAGCCCCATGTATTCTCCATTTCAGCATCCAAAAACATTGCAGCAGAGATGGCATAAGCCTTGGAGCATATTGACTCAAGTATGAGCTTGGCTCAGTTGGCACGACTATCACTTCAAGTCAGAAGGTTGCGGATTCAAGCCACATTACTGACTTGAGCACCTAATCCAGGATGATACTTCCAGTGCAGTACTGAGGGACTGCTACTTTGCTGAGGTGCTGTCTTTTGGATGATGTATCGAACTGAGGCCCCTACTCAGGTAGATATTAAAGATCCTAAGGCTAATATTTTTCCCCTTGGTTAAAACAGATTAAATTTGTTCATGTGCTGTTTGTGAGTCCCTGCTGCACGCAATTGGCTGCTGCGTTTGTCTACATAACAACAGAGACTGCACCTCAGAAGTAATCCATAGTTTGAAAAACGCTTTAGCATCTCCTGAGGATATGAGAAGGTGCGAAACAAATGCGAGGTTTTCTTTATTAGTGACGTCCAAGTCATGGATTGTCTCTCCTTTCCTCCATCCCCACCACCCAATAAAACTATGGCAAATACTTCCCAAAACATAGCACATTTGGCAGAGGCTGGGTGAGGTTAACTGGGCAGTGGGGAGGAGGGGGGGGGGGGGGAGAGGGGGTACAGGAGGAAGAGAAGTGAGCAATCATTCCCAAAAACATTGCCTGCCCTCCTCAAAGAGGATAGCATGAAAATGGGGGCATAATGAATGTTGGGAATAAAACTGGAAGGGAAACAAATTTCCCCCCCAATTAATAACCTAACAAGACCTAGCAAAGGCAAAGCTATCTTTTCCATTTCTTCAAAGGGCTTCATATGTTCAGAACAATTTTCCCCTGCATAAAAGGACTTGTTCCAACACACTCAATTGAAATTATATATGACAGCACTTCACCTGCCCAGATATTCCATCAACCTCAAGCACACAATCAGAGCAACACGTGTTTTCATCAAACGTATTAAAACGTCCTTATGAGAAAACATTTGTGTCAGACTTAATTTTCAGTCCACCAAGCCGAGAGTTGCAATTTAAACTATATGCTCTATATTAGCAGAATTGAATCAGGCAGCTCATTTTGTGGTGGTGGTGGTGGTGGTGGGGTGGGGGGGGTTGTAGAAATAAAGAAGCAGATATACAAAATATTTCAAAGATCACAATATTCATAATGTAGGCGAATGCAGCTCAAAAATGAAGAATTCATCCCGGCAGGATTTTGATATCTGAAAACTTCTCAACTTCATTGCAACAAAGGTGCTGTATTCCTTCAATAAAATTCCAGTGTTTGCAGATCAGGAACAGAACTTTCCAGTACACTTCTTTTTCCTTCCCTGTATACTTTGACAGATATACCAATAAATTAATCTCTTCTCTGCTTACTGTTGATCAGTTTTTTGATGCAGTGACAAATAACTGAACGGCTTCTGACTAAATAGTGTCAAACCTGGAACCTACAATTTCAATTGCAACTTGAAAGGCACATGACTTGTGGCATCATTTTAGATTTGGGAAATATGAACCAGCCATTTGAAACTGGGCAGAAAACAGAACACAAAACCTCCCGAGGTCAATGTCATAATGTTTCTTTTCTCAAATTTGTTTCTTTCCCCCAGAGCCACAAAAAAGAAATACATTGGAGTGTGACTATTTTTACTGAGTAGAGTAACAAATAAGAGCATCTATAAATGTCATACTTATCAATAAAAGATAAGGTAAATCAATTTTATTTTTCAGGAATTCTCACATGCCAGCTCTTCCACTCTTGCCATTCTGGCATTCTTTGCATCCCCTCCCCTTCACTCCACTCCACTCCACCTTCGGTCACTGAGCCTTCAGTTATCTTACCCACTCATTCCAGAACGCCCATCCAGAGCCTCCTCCGCCTTGCTACCTCTCTTTGTTGCTTCAACCAAAACCATACCAGCTTCAGCTACGTCTTTGGTCACTTCCTGTAACTTCCAGTTTTGCCTGTATGCACATTTTATTATGTTGAATGCAGTGCATAAATACAGGTTGTTGCAGTTCTTCTTGCTGGATCATTCATTGTTATTTTGCTTGAGTGGACACAGCTAGACAGGGCATTATCACACTGAGTTACTCACTGCACTGATTTTTTTTTATTCGTTCATGGGATGTGGGTGTCGCTGGCGAGGCCGGCATTTATTGCCCATCCCTAATTGCCCTCGAGAAGGTGATGGTGAGCCGCCTTCTTGAACCGCTGCAGTCGGTATGGTGAAGGTTCTCCCACAGTGCTGTTAGGAAGGGAGTTCCAGGATTTTGACCCAGCGACGATGAAGAACAACGATATATTTCCAAGTCGGGATGGTGTGTGACTTGGAGGGGAACGTGCAGGTGGTGTTGTTCCCATGTGCCTGTTGCCCTTGTCCTTCGAGGTGGTAGAGGTCGCGGGTTTGGGAGGTGCTGTCGAAGAAGCCTTGGCAAGTTGCTGCAGTGCATTCTGTGGATGGTACACACTGCAGCCACATTGCACCAGTAGTGAAGGGAGTGAATGTTTAGGGTGGTGGATGGGGTGCCAATCAAGCGGGCTGCTTTGTCCTAGATGGTGTCGAGCTTCTTGAGTGTTGTTGGAGCTGCACCCATCCAGGCAAGTGGAGAGTATTCCATCACACTCCTGACTTGTGCCTTGTAGATGGTGGAAAGGCTTTGGGGAGTCAGGAGGTGAGTCACTCGCCGCGGAATACCCAGCCTCTGAGCTGCTCTTGTAGCCACAGTATTTATATGGCTGGTCCAGTCAAGTTTCTGGTCAATCCATAAAGTTGCCATCTCGAAAAGAACCATTACATTGATAGCTCCAGCACATGGAAAAATATATACATATCTAGTGCAAATTCCAATAAAACATGCTGTGTTTCTTTTTGTTTTAAGCAATGGATTGGAGTCACCACAACACAATGCCATCTTTTTTCAATTCAGTCTGTCTTGTATACCTTGAAATCAAATCAAAATCACTGATGCTTTTGGTTGTAGCGCTAAAGTTGCTAACTGAAATGAAACTGATAGATTCTTCTCAGTGCGGTTTCCTTTGATTGATGATTTTTCTGTATTAATTAGAATTTAATGAAATAACTCAAGTTTTTCTTTCAAAAAAACAATGGGTAAATCAACAGAATGCCATCAGAGCAGAAGGGATCGTCAACAGGCTTACATCAATTTTGCATCTGATTTGTGCTAACAGGAAACAACTTACATTTATATAGTACATTGAACGATAAAAGACATCCCCACAGTGTTTCGCAATAGAAATAAATAGAATAGATGTCAAGCCATGGAGGGAAATAGTTGGAGGGGGTGACAGAATGCTTTGTCAAAAAGATGGATTTTGAGTAGTATGTAAAAGGTAGGGAGGGAGCTGGAGAGCCAGAGATGTTTCGGGAGGGTGTTCCAAAAGGTAGGACAGACTCTGGGCCAAGTGGGATGTCAAGGTTTCACATGGCCTGGTTCATTTTGAGCACATGGGCGGGGAGGGGGGATGGAGCCAGTGGCAAAGGAGGTGAGTTTATAGCAGGGGCCGAAAATGATGGCTTCAATTTTCCCCACGTTCAGCTGAAGCAAATTGAGACTCACTCATGATGTCAGCGTACAACCTGGGAGGACAGTATGTTACATGGATTGTAACTGACAGGATGGGAAGGTTGGAAGAACTGTGCCACCAACGTGCCAGTTTGGGTGGGGAATCTTCAGTGAGAGGGAAGGAATTGCTGACCAGAAGTCAGTTTTCCACAGATACTTAAGTTATGTATCTGCTATTTTATTCAGTTTAAAAAAGGTACAGGCAGAGGTGGTGCAGAGATATTTGGTGAAAGTGCACAGGTCCTCTAAGACTTTTTCTCGCATTGCTTGAATAGTGTGTTGCAATTTAGCATATCTAAAAAGCCATTCTTTAGCACGTTATTTTGTTTCTGTTTGGGTGAGCAGTTATTTATGGAGCACAGCCTTCATGTAAAGTATTATCATTACAATGTGAATAATAAATTGACAAATAGAATTACCTACGAAAAATTAAAAACTGAACAAATGAAGGCAGCACAGTGGCACAACTATGACACTGATTAGGAGAACGATGGATGTTTTCACTCACAAAAGGTCTGAATCTCCAAAATACAATCAGAAAGTAGGCAACAAGTGAAAGTTCGGTGCTTCTCAAGCTTAATGGAAAGAAAAGGCCCAAGTTTTTCTGATGCACCGATTGGAGGTTAGCTCAAAAGCAGCAATTGATGGAGACAGGAACAGGCTGCACTGTATGTGCGGGGGAATAGGGTGGTGGTGGGGGGGGCCGGAGGGAAGAATTCAAATGGGGAAGAAAAATACTGACCATGAACTTATGCCGCATCTCTGTAACCTCCTCCAGCCCTACAATCCTCCGAGAACTCTGCATTCCTCCAATACTGACTTCTTGTACATCCCCGATTTCCTTCGCCCCACCATTGGCAGCTGTGCCTTCAACTCTAGGCCCTAAAATCTGGAATTCGCTCCCAAAACCTCTCTGATTCACTCTCCTCCTTTAAGACACTCCTTAAAATGTACCTTTTTGACCAAGCTTTTGGTCACCTGTTCTCATATCGCCTTATGTGGCTCGGTGTCAAATTTTGTCTAATAACACTCCTCTGAAGCGCCTTGGGCCATTGAACTATGTTAAAGGCATCATATAAATGCAAGTTGTTGTTGCATGATATGAACATACATTTAAGAGTCTGTCAGAAATTCCTGTCTCTACTATTTTAGCTGGGATATTAACCTGGTTAAAACAGATGGGTGAATTCTTCCATTAAAATATTCAAAAGGAGAATTTCAAGCCTCTATCACATGAAGCAATTTCAGGGCACTACAAATGAAGATCAAATTGTGCCTCTCTTTTGTGAGTCTACATTGAGCTTACCCATGTAATGAGAAGGGTGCAGGCAGAAGGCAGGTTTTATTTGGAAAGCTAACTCCATCCTTATGGTTGGCTCTGGTCTGCACGGTCAACAACATTCTGGGAAAAGGCTCAAGCTGAAGTGAATTAATTTTTTCCCTGCAATTAAGGTTTGTGTTTCCTGATCCAAGAGAGACAAAAATGCCCTGAAATAAAGTGCCAGTCAAAAAAGAACCTCTGGCACACTTGCTTCTTTAACTGAAAAACATGTGAATACTCGTGCATTGCATACCAAGCAAGACACTAATGAAGCCTGAAACCTCAGACGGTGAATTCATCCCAGTCCTAAAAGCAAGGTATGCTGCAAATCAAGTAACAAATCTATTTTACATTCAAACAATCCTGCAGCTGTCAAGTACCTGACCTCTGCCTGATAACATCATTCTATTTTTCCTATTAAAACAACCGGAGATTCGTGCTTACTACAAAATTAATTGCAGCCGTGCTCGCTATGAATAATCAAAAAATTTAATGTTTTGCATGAAAATGCTCCAATAATAAATTCACCACCACAACATACTCTGACTTTAATGGTCCTTGGTTGGATATTCCTCAATGAGAAATCTTGGATAATCCGCAGAAGTGACAACGAACCATGTAGAGGAATTAAACTCCGGGTTTACAGGGGTCAGAATTGGTTTGCTGCATTAATACAATTCCTTGCTTTGCTAGGATTTTGGCACCTCTACTACAACACGACCACCCATGCTGGGAAACATCAGGCTATAAAATATAAGCCTGGTCAGATCCACCAGGCTTTAAAGAGTCACTACAGTGCATGAAACCATTTTAAAATGCCAACTCTATGATTGAAGGAACTTGCACAGTTTGGTGTACAACATCCTACTTATGACACCCACCTGTGTAGAAGATGCTTTGGAAAATCAGTTTTGCAGCCTTACTCCTTACATACAATCAACTCTCACTGCCTGTCCAGAGTATTCTCCCAGATGTAAGCACACTGCTGAGCATTTGCTGTAGGTACAATTCATTGTGGCCCAGATCAAAGCTGCATGCTTCAGGGAGTGCACTTGAATACCATTGTGAAGCATAGTCCAAAGCAAAACTGAAAAGTTTGGGGTGGGGGTGAAGGAGAAGGGTTAACACTCTTAGCTTTCGAGTGATCTTCTCTGCTGTTACAAACTAGCAGGAGCTCAGAGTATGAAATGCTACATTTTGCCAAAATACAAGAACATAAGAAATACGAGCAGGAGTAGGTCATAAGGCCCCTCGAGCCTGCTCCGCCATTCAATAAGATCACGGCTGATCATCGACCTCAACTCCACTTTCCCACCCGATCCCCATATCCCTCGTTTCCCTTAGAGTCCAAAAATCTAATAAGAACATAAAAATCTAATAAGAATATAAGGATGTGATCACAAATAATGCTTTTGCACATAGATTCTATTTCCATGAATATGAGCAAGAGGAAAAGGTTAAGCACATTCCATATACATAATATACACAATATATATTCTCATGACTAAAGTTTTGCTACAGTCATTAATTGTTACCGATTCATAACCTTCAAATGGACAATGATAGACTAACAGGGAGTGATTGTTAGGCAGCAACATAAGAGACTAAGATGGTTCATACAGAAAACAACACATACTTGGGAGTGGTTATAAGCTGTAATCTAATTGAGGTGGTCAGACAGCATTTTGAATCATGAGAGTGAAGCTCTAGCAGGTTAAATCTGAAGCTTGGGAATCAGACTTCAATGTGAAAACCTTTTCTATTACCCTTGATACTTTCTGCAAAAAAACCTTGCAGATGATATCAAAGCTTATATCAGTACAGGTTTTTATCAGTACATTAAAAAAAGATAACGAAAGAGGTGGGCCCATTAAAAACAGATTTAGGAATGACAAAGGTAGGGGATAAGGACATAAGAGAACTGCTAAATGAATATTTAACTTCGATTTTCACAGTAGAAAAGGACAATACACTAAAGATAATGGTAAGACTACGGATAGGAGGAAAAAAAACAGGGATTGGCATAAAGAGAAAAATTGTAATTGATAAAATGGGACTGAAGCCAGACAAATGGTCCAAGCCATTTCCACCCAGGGATATTAAAACAAGTAGAGGAGAAAATTAGGGATGCATGTTATAATCTTCCAATGCTAATATGGATAGCTCTGGAAGAACGCAAAGTAGCAAATGTTACACCAGCATTCAAAAAGGAGGAAGGAATAAAACCAAGCAAGGACAAGACAGTGAGTTTATCATCAGTAGTGGGAAAATTGCTAGAATCCATTATCAGGGACAGAGGAAGTGAAAATCTAAACTGATTAGGGAGAATCAGCATGGTTTTGTGAAAGATAGGTCATATTGAGCTTACCTAAATAAACAAACATTTTGGAGAGTCAGAGGTGGTGGATTGAGGAGAACCAATGGTTGTCATCCACTGGGATTTTCATAATGCGTTTTACAATGACAAGAGATTGCGAGATAAAACAGAGGCACATGGATTTGGAGGCAACCTCACTGGTAGGAGTGAGGAGGCTAAATGCTGGGATAAATGGGATTCGTTGCTGGATTGAAGGGCAGTAATAAATGCTGTCTGCCACAGATGCCACCAATTAATTTTATACACGAGTGACCTAGATTTAGGAATAAAGAATATATTCAAGTTTGCACACGACACTAAACTGGAAGGTATTGTGTATTGAGAAGGAGTGTAAAAAAATTGCCAAACACATAAATTAAGCAAGAGGTCAGGATAATGGCATGCAGTTTAACGTAACATAGTATGAAGTAGTACACTTTGGATGTTAGAATGGAAGACAGAAATGCAGTTTAAATGGGGAAGCACCGGAAGGGTAGATGAACAATAGGATTTTGGGATTCAAATACATAAGTCATATATTCCCTATGTGGCCAATGGATAATCTGATTTTGGTGCTTAAAATAATTAAGGGAATTGACAAGGTAGATCGTGAATATATTTTCCTTTAGTATGAGAATCCAGAACATATTTTTACAATTCAACTAAGACCTATTAAAAGTGAATCCAGCAAAAACTTTGCACAGAGGGTTGCCCCAGAATCAACTGAGATGCTTAAATGTGTCAGCTGTGGCTCAGTGGTGGCCAAGATTTTACACTCAAGTCTCTGGAGTTGAAATTGAACCCACAAGCTTCTGACTCAGAGTGCGACCCGCTGAGCTGAAGTTGACACCCCCTGTCCTGCACTACAATAACCCTCTGGTACCTTTCCCAAAAGGGAAATTCATGCGTGAGCCTCAACAAAAAGCATCAGCAAGGTATTGACTGCGTGCAGGAGCATCCCAGGCTAAACCTGACCACTCTCACCCAAAACTGACACATGCACACTTCCAACAGGAGTTGCTGTTTTGCAATTATTCAGAGAGAACACTGCAATAAACTGTGCCAAAGAATAGTACGACACTCCATCAGCAAATTTCCACGCAACAAGCTTACAATCTTTGTCTGTCAGGGACACCACCAACAACCCAGGTCACTCGAGCATGCCTCCATGTCAGTCATACGCCGGTGAATGGAGATCGGCGTTGGGGGAATAAAATGCTCCAATATTTAGCCCACTTAAAAAAAAAATTCCCCCTTTTGCTCACTCGCACCACGTGGGTGGGAGAACAGCTTGTTTTGGAGACTATGACAACGACACCATTGAATCAGTCACAAGAAAGTACAAAGAGGTCATTCAAGGTCATTTGCCATGTAATTTTCTATCATTTTCGATGGGGAAAATGTTTGCACTTGCATTCAGCTTTGCCCACCACGGTTACGGTCAGGAACAAGCTGCATGGGGAATTCTGATTGCAGTCACACATCTTGCCACTTTGTCGCATCACAAGTTGGGAGGACTAATGCAGCCAAAAAAAACTTGCAATTATAGCACCTCATCAGTTTTCTCTCAAACCTTTCAAAGTGAATTACTTCTAAGTGCAGTAATTTTGGTTCTGTGGCCAATGAATTGAAATTCCAAGAAATATGGTACGTAATAGGACTCAACATAATAAAATTAGTCTGGGGAAAAAAACAAATGTGACTTCGATTCCATTTTAGTGCAGCAGTGTTAACCTGTAAAGTCATTTAATTAACTTCTTCATAATTGTCATATTACTCTTAAGAGTTCAATTCAGCAGACTGTAGCTTTTGACAGCTGCAACAAAAACAGACAATTTTACAGGATTAACTGATTTTGGAAAGTACTACTAAATTCCAGATTTATTAAAATGTTGAGTTGTGTCGAAATTCATTTAATTTTTGCCCTCCTGTAACTTTTTATAGATTCACAAAACTACGTTAAAATTTCAATCCCTTAGGTACACCTATCCAATAAGCAAAGCAAGCTTTTGATACTGAAATTAAAATGGTGATGATTTAATCAAGGCCAGCTTACTCTGCAATCTAACTGTCATTGCGCTGAAGGTGTCAAGACTTGAATTCAAGCCTGCTGGTATGTCAAAAATTAAATTGCATTGAGCAAATTTGAGCAGAGAGAATAAAATACTCGTCAAGGTGCTTTCATTTTTTTTTTGTTTAAATAAAAACAAATCTACCAACAGTTAGTCTGATCAACTAACACTATTACTGCATAGAGATAAAGACTGATAAAACCTATTTCTTGATTGTATCGCTGTCTTGTCTCGTACACTGAAACTGTGATTAAACTGTCAAGTTTCACATTGAGCCCCAGGAAGACATTCAACAGAAAAGTTCATATTTTAAAAAAAACCTCATACTCTGCTAAAGCTTAGTGCTGAATATTACACAGCACATCTTTTATGATTCTCATCAAATTGTAGAGAAAGTCTCACTCAAACACATTCCATTTAAAAATTGAAATACTTAATAACACTGAATTACCTTCAATATTTTCTTATTTTCTTTTTTTTTTGAGGGGGGGGTGAAGAACAAAGTTTTTTGGCTCAAGTAGGCAAGATGATTGGGGAACAGAACTCTTGCCCACATTTTACACCATGTGCGCATGCAAAATATGAAAGTGATGTCACAGGACAGCAGTTTCAGGTGTGATATCAGCACAAGGGAAGAAGCTGATTGGTGAGTAACTGGTGAATGTTTTTCTTCTTTTTGGCCAGATCCAGGACAAGTCTAAAGTTTATTTCTGGTAAGTTCAGTTCGTAGTCTAATAACTAGAGGCATGACATGGCACCTCGGTCCCGTCGAATGCACATCCTGTGCTATGTGGGAAGTCCAGGATGCTTGTCGTGTCCTGGACAGCCACATGTGCAGGAAGTGTCGTCAGCTGGAGGAGCTCGAGCTCCGGGTTTCAGAGCTTGAGCAGCGGCTGGTGTCACTGCAGTGCGTCCGCGAGGCTGAGAGATATGTCGATAGCACGTTTCAGGAGGTGGTCACGCCGAAGCTTAAGGGTGTGCAGGCAGAGAGGGAATGGGTGACTGCCAGACAGACATGGAGGACCAGGCAGGTAGTGCAGGAATCACCCGAGTGCAAGTCGCTCTCTAACTGGTAGAATACTGGTGAGGGCGACGGTTCCTTTGGGGAGTTCAGCCAGAGTCAAGTCCACGGCACCATGGGGTGGTTCAGCTGTACAGTGGGGGAAGGTGGAAAATCAGGAAAGCAATAATGATAAGGGATTCAACAGTTAGGGGAACAGACAGGCAATTCTGCAGCTGCAGACGTGATTCGAGGATGGTATGTTGCCTTCCTGGTGCCAGGGTCAGAGGTGTCACTGAGCGGCTGCAGAACATTCTGAGGGGGGAGGGTGAACAGCCAGAGGTCGTGGTCCATATCGGTACCAATGACATAGGTACAAAGAGGGATGAGGACCTGCAGGCAGATTTTAGGAAACTAGAAAAGAGATTAATAAGCAGGACCTCACAGGCAGTAATCTCCGGATTACTCCCAGTGCCACTTGCGAGTGAGTACAGAGTATAGGAGGATAGAGCAGTTAATTGCGTGCCTGGAGAGATGGTGCACGAGGGAGAGCTTTAGATTCCTGGGGCATTGGGGCCGGTTCTGGGGGATGGTGGGACCTGTACAAGCTGGATGGGTTGCACCTCAACAGGGCCAGGACCAATATCATCACAGGGAGGTTTGCTATGCTGTTGGGGAAGGTTTAAACTAGCTTGGCAGGGGAATGGGTACATTTAGAAGACAGAGAAGCAGAGCTGGAAATGGAAAGCAGAAAATTAGTAAGTGAGTTTGGCAGTGCTAAATGGCATATAATGGTCCGAGAGGGGAGCGCAGTGTAAAAGGAGAGTCCGCGAACGGGAGGAGGGTCCGCAAGGTGAGCGCAGTGTAAAAGGGGAGTCCGAGAGCAGGAGGAGAGCCCGAGAGGTGAGCGCAGTGTAAAAGGAGAGTCCAAGAGGATGAGACAAACATAGTGAGGGAGGAAGTATTAAGGGGATTAGCATCTTTGAAAGTGGATAAATCGCCAGGCCCGGATGAAATGTATCCCAGGCTGTTAAGAGAAGCAAGGGAGGAAACAGCGGAGGCTCTGACCATCATTTTCCAATCCTCACTGGATACAGGTGCGGTGCCGGAGGACTGCTGACATTGTACCGTTGTTTAAAAAGGGAGAAAGAGATAGACCAAGTAATTTCAGGCCAGTCAGCTTAACCTCGACGGTGGGCAAATTATTGGAAACAATGCTGAAGTATTAATCATCATTTGGAAAGGCATGGATCAATAAAGGACAGTCAGCATGGATTTGTTAAGGGAAGGTCATGTCTGACTAACTTGATTGAAATTTTTGAGCAGGTAACAAGGAGGGTTGATGAGGGTAGCACGTTTGATGTTGTCTGCATGGATTTTAGCAAGGCTTTTGACGAAGTCCCACATGGCAGACGGGTCAGGAAAGTAAAAGCCCATGGGATCGAAGGGAAAGTGGCAAGTTGGATCCAGAATTGGCTCAGTGGCAGGAAGCAAAGGGTAATGGTCGACGGGTGTTTTTGTGACTGGAAGGCTATTTCTAGTGGGGTTCCACAAGGCTCAGTACTAGGTCCCTTGCTTTTTGTGGTATATATCAATGATTTAGACTTTAAATTAGCGGGCATGATTAAGAAGTTTTCAGATGACACAAAAATTGGCCGTGTGGTTGATAGTGAGGAAGAACGCTGCAGACTTCAGAAAGATACCAATGGATTGTTCAAGTGGGCAGAAAAGTGGCAAATGGAATTCAATCCAGAGAAGTGTGAGGTAATGCATTTGGGGAGTGCAAAGACAAGGGGATACACAATAAATGGAAGGATACTGAGAGGTTTAGAGGAAGTGAGGGACCTTGGAGTGCATGTCCACAGATCCCTGAAGTTAGCAGGACAGGTAGATAAGGTGGTTAAGGCGGCATACAGGATACTTTCCTTTATTAGCCGAGGCATAGAACATAAGAGCAGGGAGGTTATGCTGGAACTGTATAAAACACTAGTTAGGCCGCAGATTGAGTACTGCGTACAGTTCTGGTCACCACATTACAGGAAAGATGTGATTGCACTAGAGAGGATACAGAGGAGATTTACAAGGATGTTGCCAGGGCTGGAGAATTTTAGCTATAAGATTGGATAGGCTGGGGTTGTTTTCTTTGGAACAGAGGAAGCTGAGGGGAGATTTAATTGAGGTGTATAAAATTATGAGGGGCCTAGATAGAGTGGATGGGAAGGACCCATTTCCCTTAGGTGTTGCAATGAGCAGCATGAGTTGACTTGCCCTTCAATAACCAACCCCCCCTCCCCCCCAATCAAAACCTGGTTTATTGCTTTTGCAATTATGAAGTGATTCATTATTATTGCTCAATCAGTTGATTGTTTCACCTTAGCAGCAACAAGTCAGGTGCAGACATGACAAAAACAAAAAAAGACAGACTTTTCTGTAGTACAATTATAAAGCACCTTTCACAACCTCAGGACATCCAAAGGCACTTTACAACCAATGAAGTACTTTTAAAGTGCAGTCATTGTTTTAATTTAAGAAACACGGCAGTCAATTTGCATACAGCAAGCTCCCACAAACAGCAATGAAGTAATGATCAGATAAACTGTTCTAGTAATGTTGAGGGCTAAATATTGGCCAGACAACTGAAATACTAAATGACCTGAATACATTCTGCCAGATCAACCAAAAAGTGAATAGGAACAAGAGATGAGCTTCGGGTACTCTCCAATATGGAGTGAGCAAACACCATTTAGTTTTCTTCATTAAGACTGCAACAAGCTTCAGGAATATTTATACAAAAATTAAGCTTCAGTGGCCTGAGTATGCTTTCTCGGAACCCAATTTGAAACACCTGCATTCCCGAGAACCTGACTGACATTCGCTGACATGACAATCCTTGCCTCAGAAGTCTGAGCAACTCCACAAACCCCCAGGGCAGAGAAGAAAAGGGAATTATTACAGGCCTAGTTTTTATAATTAGTTCTGCTTTAATATTATTGATCTGGAGCAGTATTCCCACTTCTCGGGTTATGTGCAGCAATATATTAAAAAGGCACCCTTTGTGAAAGACTACATGAAAAGATTTTTTTAATGAAACATATGCATTTAATAAAATTCTAATTACCTTGGCAGCAGTGTGGTTAAGATAATTAAATCACAGGGGATGGTCTTTCCATCTTTTTGATCTTGGTCTGAGTCCAACCAACCAAATGGGTTTTAATGCATGCTTTGAATACTCCCATTAATACAGATAACAGAGGCAAGAAAAGCCATCCCCAGATACTTTTAGGGAGGCTCCTGTTTTCTAATCAGTTTCAAAATGGCTGCCTCACACCTCCAGAATGTGAAATGGGTTGTGAGCTTGATGCACAAAACAAATGATTTCACAAGCGAGGTGTTTGAGACACACTTAGCAGACGATGTCTTCATTGCTTAAACAAACTACAACAGTAATGTCATTGTTTCCACCTGCTTAGCTTATTGGTGTATTTAGACTACTTCTCGGGCTCTATTAATGAATGATAGACCAAAGAGCAAGACATAAAAATAGAGCAGTTAGCTCTACAGCTCTGAGACAACTACAACAGGCACAATGAGCTAAATAGCCTCCCTCTGCACCAAAATCTCTACAATTCTATTTCAGGTATATTCAAGAAAGCAACAAAAACTTTATATATTTATATAGCACCTTTAACATAGTAAAAATGCACTTCACAGAAGCGTTATCAAGCAAAATTTGACACCGAGCCACAGAGAGAGAGATTAGGACAGGTGACCAAAAGTTTGGTAAAAGTGGTAGGTTTTAAGGAATTAGCACTGGAAATGACCTTACAGAAAAAATATAGGGGGTAAAATAAATGAGGCAGTCCACAGGAAAAGGCTCATCACGATCTGAAAGCACTGCTCTCTGATAGCTGTTAACAGTCCGAATCATAACGAGTTTAGACCAGTCTCGACTCGGTTCCCAGTAGTTCCCACAGATTACAACTGCTCAGAATTTGGCAGGCTTCCTCAATAAGGTTAAAATGATGCCAGTAGGGGCAGTTCTCTCTGTTATTGTTGATTCAGTAGTGCTCAAAGGATGAACTTTACATTCCCCAGCAAAGCAACAAATAAGGAAAGAAAATTTGAAGAAAAAAAGACAAAAATATTTCAACCTGCAGTATTTAATATTTTTTCAAATGCAGAAAAGGTCGGTTTCATAATTAAATGCAGCAGATGGCAGGACTAACTGTCATTTTGATTGCCTGTCCCTCTACCAAATGGTTACTTTGATTCTTCAGCTAAGTGAGCCACAAAAAAAATTAACCATTACAGTCAAACTGTAAAGTCTGTTTGATTTCTCCCCCGCCTATCACCAGTCCTCCATAACAAAGTTTCTGCTGTTTCAGGTGGATGCCACGAAGTTGCTTTGGGCTACCGACTGGAAATGTGTAAGAATATTCTAGAATTATAGATGAGTCAATAACCACACTTGCATCTGGACATTAAGAATCACGTTTTCTGTTACATTAGGATCTTTGTGAGATTAGGTGTAAGGAGTCATTCTACTACACAGCACTATTTAAAGAAGTGCAGGAGAATAAAGCCAACATTTTTCCCTCAACCACCAAAGTCAGATTTACGGGTCAAATTTCTCATTGCGGTTTGTGGGACTTTGCTGCATACAAATTAATTGCCACATTTGTCTACAGAAGAACAGTGACTACACTTCAAAACTAGACCGTGCCCCTTACGATCAGGTGAGTATGTCTAAGTGCTCCAGAGATAAGGTTGCGTATACACAGCTAGCAATTACTCTATTGAACAGTAACACTGCGCACTAGAACTTATGTAGTAGCCTCACTATGGATCTTGTCAAACCCAAAAGATAGTAAATGTCATTTACTGGCCTCAATTCATTCAGGCTAAACTAAACTAATGTAGTTTATTTACATCTAAACTATTTAGAGAGCATAGGTATTAGGGAAAATATTACACAGCAAAACTTTATAGAAGGTCTAGAAACAGTCCCCAAGGAGCTAATTGAACCACTTCAAATTTCAGACTTTCTCCAGGTAAAAGCAGTCTAAAACACCATATGTCCTGGCCAATGTTCATCCCTCAACCAACATCACTAAATAAACAGATTATCTGGTCATTACCACATTGCTATTTGTGGGACCTTGCTGTGTGCAAATTGGCAGCCACATTTCCGACATTACAACAATGACTACACTTCAAAAGTACTTCATTGGTTGTAAAGCACTTTGGGATGTCCTGCAAGTATTTAGTTCTTATACATTGGCAATGCTTTTTGGTCTGTGAAGTTTCATTTGTGAAAATTGTACAATGTAGGCTTTCGTTACAGAGCTGCTTCTTTTTGGTATGCTCCAAATGAGAAAGAACTGCCAGACGACTTCACAATAGCTTTAAGGATACTTTTCCCTTTTAAGATACAATTGTCAATCTTCCTTTATTTGTGACCAAAGAAACAATAGCACAGATTATTGTAATATTAAATTACGAAAACATGACAACATCATGGAAAGTTAATGAGAAGATAAACATATATTTGACGAGGATCTTGAGTTTCTGCAACCAAAGAATCATTTCACCTTGCAGACCCCCATGTGCATTTAAAGACATCATTTCCAAACATCTTGGATGAAAGAAAGTCTTTATTTTAACTAATTACTGATCAAACAAAACTGCTTTTCTCACAAACAGTGAAGAACCACGTGCCATCAGGTGGTTTGGAAACCCTGTGCTGCATCCATTTTGACTGAGCCTTTTAACAATACACATGTCCATGACAGCAGCAAATATTCTATATTTGTCTCATTTAGGGGATGAAGGTACAAAGTTTTTGTACTTCAGCTAGTGGAATTATTTATGTGAAGATGTTTAATTAATGAACTGCTTTCAAAGCATTACTTTTTCTTGAGCTACGTAAAACATCAAAGCTAAAAAACAGTTGATCCTAGCTAGATAATACTGCAGTATTTTCCTCTGTATCGCTTCATTCTTGTGTTGGCCAAAAGCTTATTTCCTATCTTAAGCTGTTTTGCTATTTCAAAATTAGCAGTATACAGGCCAGTCTTTTACTGTTTTCCTGGATCAAGGCCAGCTTTGCAACAGGTATCTTTATGGACACACGTTACTTTCTTGCTTTATTGGTGTTTTCCTTCTTTTCAGCCCTCCCTTCTATTTATCTCGATTCCTCAATAGCAGGATTTCTTACTAATGCTCTAAATCCATAGGTATAGTAATGATATTCCCTCCATTAAAGAGTCCTAATAATTTCTGCCATTGGGATTTCTTGACCAAGCTTCCAACTGCAATCATCACAAGCAGAAGAAAGAGGACAACAGGAATCCAATCTTCAGTATCAAAGTATCAGATGCTCCTCAGGAGCACTTAATAAATTATTACACCTTTACACATGTACCGCTGGAACAACACACTTTTGTAAACCGTGGTCAGTAGTTAGTGTTAAATCACTGCCACACATTTGAGTGTGTTGACTGACTTCTAATCCAGCTTGTTCATGCACCAATGTAGATCCATGAACATCCAGAAGATAAAATTAGACAATTTTATTTAACTGTCCAAATAATGAGAGTTGTAAAGATAAATAATATTAGAGCAACTGGACCAGTCTCTGGTATCCTCTGCTGTGTACAAACAAGAGACGGATAACAAGTCATCATGGAATACCTGATCATTTTTGACATACATGGTGACAAATACATTATCTCAGGCAGCTCAACCACCTAGCAAGAAAATTATCTTATTACTCAAAATCTGTCAGATTTCTCAATTTTTTTTTGTTGATGAGCTTTTCTGTCTTCCTGCACACAAACAGAGCATGCATACTTCAACCACCACCAAAAAGACCGTTGAGCTACTCATTCATCTAACTTGCTGTTTGTGTGATCTTGTGTTTAAATTCAGTGCTAGGATTGCTTACATAACAACACTGACCATACTTCCAATCTAATTCATTGGCTGCAAAGTGCTTTGGGAGGTTCTGAGGATGTGAAAGGCACTACATAAATACATGCAGCTGATTTTAATGAAACAATTATTGAATCTATTACTTTTGTTTATAGAAGCACATCAACTGACACAATAATGGCATTGTTGGAGGCCTAGCAGGTCCTCAGCAACCAAGAGGATCTCAAATCACTGCAATACAAGGAGGTTTGCCGAAAGAGAAAAACATTTTTCAAGAAGTGCATAAGAACTGGGAAAGCAACATCCTGACTCTCTCTTCCCATCCAGCATGCTCACTGTCTGTCCCAGTGAGTTATCAAGGATAAACTGCTGTTGTCAGTGAGATATATAATCAAATCCATTGGAATGGATTGCAAGCACATTTAAATATATTGAGCTGCATTTGCTTTTTCAGAGCATAATTCATAAAAAAATTATATATTACTATATATTTAAAACCAAAATGAATGAGTCTAAATTCAAGTGAGTGAAACTTGACAGGTCTGTGAATGATATAAACACTGATGGAAATTCATCAACTTTAGTGGGCTGAAGCATCGCAGTGCAGCACAACATTTGGAGAAGAAAAGGAAATTCACCTTTTCCTGACAGTTTTGTTCACTAATTTAAAAAATTGCCAGGCAAGAGCTCTGTGATACACTGTGATCAACACAGTGCCAACGCCACAAAGATTGACAGGAGCAGATGGTTTGAGGTAAAACTACATGGCGTATTGAAGTCCCAGAGGCAAAATTCAATTAAAAAGATTGGGGAAAAACTGATGCCACTAAGAAGGCTGCATTTACACATGCTCATCAATTGTGACATTTAGAAAAAAATCTAATGATTGGGTAGACCAGCTATAAAAAATTTCCATTATTTTCTATTCTGTGGGGATATCATTTTACAACATTTTTGCAGTTACACACAGCTTTCAGGATAAAAGTGGTACAAACCAGATGGAATAATGGGACACAAAATAATTAGCCAGGCCTCAAATATAATTATTTTCCATAGCTAGCTAGTTTACTAATGACTGTATCAGTCATTAACTGACACTCGTTTTCACACAATCAAAATGAAAGGGAGCTCCAGAGTGTGTGAAAACTAGAAATTGGATTGCTGTATTATTGCCTTTTAGTCCTTCCTGACAAGATGTCAGAAAACCAGAAAGGTGCTGATGTAGCACAACATGGCAGAACACCATGAAGCAGCAAACTCAGGTTGGTGCCTCCGATGTCCTATGTGGTGGGAGCTGGGAGGGAAGAGTTCCTCTGATTCTTGTGTGTTAGCAACACTGTAAACACTGTGTTCTGATATTTCTAGCAAAATTATAAAAGCATTCTGACAACTCTCACAATTTTACTAGAGATAGCAAATATTGGAAATCTTCCTGTCATTTTTAAAATACTGCTATCACATACCAAACCAGGGGAAATCTTCCTTCATAGTGAGTTGTGCCACTGAATGGCTGTGAAGCCAAAGAGAGACAGGATAAGGTGGTGGGTGATCCATGATACCCGACTCAAGAATTGTATTGGCAAAGACCTGGGAACTGGTAACCTGTGCATCCTAGCAGCTATGGTAATTATACTAAAGAAGACCTGAACTGTGAAACAAAATGTCTTCCTACATTCACACTACATGGCTGGATATTACATCAGAACGTAAACTATTATGGTTGGTACAGAAAGGTGCGATGACGAGACTGCACCTTTACAGGTTCTCAGTTTTTATTCCATACAAGCGTAAAAAAGTACACCACAAGTAAGTTTTTTTTTCCATATTAAATCTAACTTAATGTCCTGGGAGCAGTAACTGGACAGAAGACTATCTAGCCTCCACCTAATGTTGATTTATAACAGTTCAGCAGAGATTGGGAACTCAGCAGAGGAAGGGAATTGAACCCACATCTTGCTATTCCATTGTGCCATGAATTATGTTCCAATGTACTGTACAAACACATGGGGGTATCCTCAGCATTTATTACATTAATGACATGCATTCAGGAAAATGTACCTCCAGATCACTTCAGGATGAATCACATGGTTCAATAATGCTGCAACATATCATAGTCATTGGTGTTTGTCAGAGAACATTAACTCAATAACTAAATACTGCCACTGATAGATTCCTACTTGTACAGTTCTTCACTCATCTTGAACTAGTTTAAAACATATTTTTTTAAAAAATAATTTATAGGGGTCTTCCTTGAAGCTCTGTCAATATCCATTTCCAAAGGCAAATCGGAAGAAAACACTAGGAATGATGTCAGACAGGATATAAGACAACTATTGGCAGAAACTTAAGAAGCACTGAAAACTTGACCCTAAATTCTTTTTATCCACAAACACAGATTGTGTGAAGGGCACAAGTTGAAGCATATTCATCATCTGACATCACCTCATCATTCTGGGAATGAGAAAAGGCCATTCAGCCCATCAAAGTGCATCCTTTATGCTCAATTCTACCATTTTAGTGTCCAGCTATATTTTGAAAGTCCCCAGTATTTCTGCTTCTATTAATTTGCCTGGAAGGTTATTTCAACCATTTATCACCCTACTCAGCAGAGGAAAAGAACTGAACATGGATCTTGCTATTCCATTGTGCTCGGAGTTCTGTTCAAATATACTGCACAAACACACAGGTGTATCCTCAGTATTCATTATGAGTGCGCAAACAATATTTTTCGATATACCTTCTATAAACTTAATTTTCATTAATGTCCCTACATATCCAGTGCTCTTACATTTCTGGTTTAATTTGAAAATGTATTCTTGAGATTACTTTATCTATACAAATGAATAGAATGCTGAGGTAGAACATGCCTGCAGAAGGTACACATGCATTTGCAAGGTTACAGAAAAGAAAAACAAGACTGATCCAAGTGTAGAGGATGAGCTTTGAGGAAACATTAGGCAAGTTTGAAGTTTACATAATGGAAAAATCTTTCCTCAAAGCTCAACCCCTTTGCACTTGGTTAATCTTGTTGCTATTTTCTGTAACCTTACCAATGCATATATACTTTTTTTGTGTGGTGATGACGAAAATTGAACACAGAATTCTGGGTGTCAAGATGACCAGTGCCTTGTGAAGCCTTAGCATAACCTCTATAGATATATTCTACTTTTCAGGCTATATATATATATATATATATATATCTTTGCATTTTATTCATTTGTTAAGTTGGTACGTCACACTGTCTGGACATTTGAAGTGTTGTATCTACTTTCTAAGTCTCCTTGTGCTAATTGAATTCCATCTATGCATACTTATGTCACACATTCTTTCAACTTTACTCCATGGTTAAAACATCACCTGAACTGCCTGGTATATTATGCTGTTTAGCACACTTCAAGCTTTGCGTTGAAAACAGCAGCACATGAGTGACACAGACTTATATTTATGTAGATGTACATTTATAGAGAGTGGTAAAGGATTTTTTTTTAATCCATTTGCACTGCAACTGAGTCTTCGTGGGGGAAGCAAAATTGCTCCTTAAGGACTTGTTTGTCCTTGTTAAAGGCCAGTTATGAGCAAGTCTAGCAGAACTGTGCAGGAGATGTCAAGTGAGTTCTGAATTCCGGGTCAGATCTGGAGTTACAGTTGGTAACAAAAAGTAACATTTCAAAACCACCCAACACTGCAATTATTGTCCTGTTATCACTTATAATAAATAACACTATGTACAGGTGTGGCCGCTTTAAATAATTACATGTCTTAATCTCATTTTCATTAACAGTATGCACTACACATTTCTTTAAAAAAAACTACTTCATTTGGAAGCAAAGTTTTCTGAGTGCTTGCAGTGTCACAGCAAGAAAAAGGTCTGAGGTTTTGGTGGATAGGTCACAAAAACTGTTGATATGGTGCTCAGTTATTTAAGTAAACAAACAGAATTTTGGGATGAAAAGCTAGAGTTAAATCATAAATTTCAAGAAGCCATTCTAAAATTATATCTGGCCTTGGTGAAACCATATTTGGGAAACTACATGCACTTTTTAAAATGGCAAGATGAAAAGGATATTCAGAAAAGAACAAACTATGGGATAACATTCCCGAATTTGGTGAGTTGCAAATGATGCTCATCAATTGTCACAATCCATTTTACACCGAAAAGCCAGGTTTGCAAGTATTATCCAGTTTATAACATCCAATGTGTTGGTGCTTTTTCCATGTCAAAATATTCCCAAACATCAAGAATATAATGCAGTCGTACTATTTGGTACATAGCCAAGAACAGTTTCTGTTTATTTTACATAAAGATTTCATAATATTAAATGCTCATTTATTGGAGGCCAAAAGTGTGAGGTACTTTTTAATATTCAATGAAAACAAAAGGTAACTTATCTCTGTGAAATAACTAATATAAACCAAACAACAAAATTAATTTAAAAATCTATTTAAAAAATTAGTTTTAGGAATCTGCAAGAGCTGCAAACTTTATATTAATATGGCATTTTTAATACTCAAGAAATGACAATACTTTTAAAAATTTAAATCATATGCACATATGAATCAGAATTCATCCAAAACACACAGTAAATAAGTATTTAGGGTAAGAAATTAGACTTCCATCCTCCCCCATGATCTTCAAGTATTAAATTATTTCCTGGTAATCGCATGTTTGTAAATGTAGATTTGTCCAAAATTATTCCCCCCCCACTCCCCTCCAAGTTGCATCACTTACACATCATGTGCTGTCTCAAAATCCTAAAGACAATCTTAGGCCAGAAATAAATTAAAATTTTCAACCAACATGCAGACATCGTAGTGTAAAAAGCCTTGTGCACTGGAATTGGTGGCTACCCTTTAAGCCAACAAAGCAGGGACATCACTATGCAATCAACTTATCAATTGAACGGGAATCAAACACACAACAGGAGCCAATTCACTTCAACTTCATGGATCTCCATCGAGGGAGGCAGTGGTCGGTCTTCATTCAAACAGTATCAGAATTACATAGAATGTACAGGCCATTCGGCCCAACAGGTCCATGCTGGTGTTTATGCTGCACATGAACCTCTTCCCACCCTTCTTCATCTAACCCCATCAACATATCCTTCTATTCCTTTATCCCTCATGTGTTTATCTAGCTTCCCCTTGAATGCATCTAGGCTAGTCGCTTCGACTACTCCTTGCTGTTCAAGAAAGTGGGGGTGGAAAAGAGAGAAAACAGGAAACTACAGGCTAGCTTGACATCAGTAGTCGGGATAATGCATGAATCTATTATCTATTAAAAGGGCACTTAGGACATCATAATATGATTAGGCAGAGTCAACATAGTTTAATGAAGGGGAAATTGTGTTTGACAAATCCACTGGAGTTTTTTTTTGAGGATGCAACTAGCAAGGTAGATAAAGAGGAACCAGTAGATGTAACATATTTGGATTTTCAAAAGGCTTTCGATAAGGTGCCACACAAAAGATTGTTACACAAGATAAGGGCTCATTGGGTTTGGAGTAATATATTAGCATGGATAGAGGATTGGTTAACGGACAGAAAACACTGAAGAATAAACGGGTCATTCTTAGGTTTGCAGGCTGTAACAAGTGGGCTGCCACAGGATCAGTGCTTGGGCCTCAGCAATTTCCAATCTGTATTAGTGACTGAGATGAAGGGACCAAGTGTAATGTATCCAAGTTTGCTGATGATACAAAGCTAGGTGGGAAAGTAAGCTGTGAGGAGAACACAAAGAGACTGCAACGGGATATAGACAGGTTAAGTGAGTGGGCAAGAAGGTGGCGAATGGAGTATGATGTGGGGGAAATGTGAGGTTATTCACTTTGGAAGGAAGAATAGAAAAACAGAATACTTTTTAAAATGGTGAGAAACTATTAAATGTTGGAATCTAGGGATTATTGGGTACTTCAGTTTGATTTTAGCAGTCAATGTGCTACGAGTCCTCCATGTGGGGGGACAACTGGGCAACAGTGACCACAATACTATGAGATTCAACTTGATCAGTCAAACCAAACTTGCCAAGAATTTAATGCTAGTTCTGGATTTAAAGAGGGCTAGATTTGCAAAGATGGCAGAGGACTTGAATCGAGTCAATTGGGCAACTCGACTATATGGGTTCTGGGTAGTATAAGGAACGAGTTGCATTCTCAGATGCAGAGGATTGTTATTAATGGTGGTGATTGTGGGTGGAGTCCCACAGGGATCAGTGTTAGGATCATTTCCCTTCGCTATCGAAATTAACAATCTGAATAAAGGCATTGGGGGAACTGTCCTTAAGTTTGTGGATGTAACAGGTTTGTGCAAGTGTTAGAATCTTGGATAAGAAAAAACGACTACAATCAGATCTAGATTTGTTGTGTGAATGGACCCACGTCTGGTAGATGACATTTAATGCGGATAAATGCAGTTTTATGCAATATGTAGAACTAATGTTAAGTGTGTATATACTTGCTATCAGCCATGGCTCAGTTGTAGCGCATTTGTTTCTGAATCTAAGTTGTGGGTTGAAGTCCCATTCCAGAGACTTGAGCACTAATCGAAGCTGACACTTCAGTGCAGCGCTGCGGGAGAGCAGCACAGTTGGAGGTCCTGACTTTTGGACAAAACATTAAACCAAGGCCCCATCTGCCCTCCCAGATGCATGTAAGAGATCCCATGGCACTATGTTATGCACCTCTGGAACTCTGCTCTTGAACACTTTGGTATATTATCTGTTGTTGCCCTGCACACCTCAAAGCAATCAACAGAGTCAGTCACTGTACGCTTCTAAAATAGTCATATAACCTCTCACTAAAGCTATGTTAAGGGATGATCCTCTCAAATCACTATCTGTCCTGGTTTATGTTTTATCCTCTAACTCTTATTCCAATGATTCACAGGTTCCCTCGAACTCTGTCTTCTCTCCCACTCTCTCTTTCACATCAGTGACCTTCTCCATTCATCATTGAACACGATCCACTCTTCTGCTGGTGATTCCACTTCCTTCAGATTAGGGGCCCTCAGAGCTCACAACCTCTAGTCCTCTCTCAGTGAAGTGACTGAATCACTACATCTTGATTGCTCCTTGTCCTTGTGTGAGACAATGAAAAACTAGTTTCTTTCAATGCTCCAGACAAAGATTCTTCATGTCACTTGCAAGTCAAACCAACAATACCATCTCACAGCTTTGATGGTTTCACCCTCACTAGATCTATCTATCTAATTTTGTGGGTTCACTATCTCTTCAAACTCAAATGGAACTCCCACACTACCACAGCTGCCTTCAGGAAGTTCAGTTTTCTCTTTCATAGCAAATCCTTTTATTTCATAACAGAGGGTTTACTGACAATCCTCAAGCCTATTACAAAACAAAAAAGGTTTGGGTTCACACCATTGCTCCTTTTTAGAACTCTCAGCCGACAGTTCAGCATGAGAACCTAAGAAACAAGAGCAGGAGTAGGCCATATGGCCCCTCATGGCTGATGATCTACCTCAACTCCACTTTCCTGCCCTATCCTCATATCCCTTGATTCCCTTAGTGTCCAAAAATCTATCGATCTCAGTCTTGAATATACTCAAGGACTGAGCATCCACAGCCCTCTATTGTAGAGAATTCCAATGATTCACAACCCCGAGTGAAGAAATTTTTCCTCATCTCGGTTCTAAATGGCCGACCCCTTATCAGCATGTATCAAGTGTACACGGTCTAATGAATTTACTTTACCTTGTAGTTCTCCACTCTTGCTGTACAGCTCCCGCCTTTGCTCACGCAGGTATGCACTCATACTGATAGCATGTGAAGACGACTCAAACCTACAAATGCACACAAACCTTGTTGAAGGACATTCTGTACATATTACAAGTTTACTTCCTTTGAATTTATGTTAAGTAATCAGTATTAATATGCATTTAAAACAGACAGTTTGCACTTCAACATGTTTATATTATGGAACTTGCATCATTTTATATGGTAAAAACACTAGGTATGAGAAGAGACTTGAGATATTGAGACTATTTTCATAAGAGCAGAGAAGGCTAAGAAAAGACTTAAAGTTTTACAACCTATGAAGGGTTTTAGTGTGACTTGGGACAGAGTATGTCTTTTTCATCAATTCAAAAGTGATGAGAGGTTAGCAGAAAAAGAATTATTGGAGCGTGGAATGCTTTGCCACAGGAAAGCAGCTGAAGCAGAGACCACTGCATCTTTTAAGAGAAAAGCAGATAAATATTGGAAGCAGAGGAAGATAAAGGGAGAGAGTAGGACATTGGGATTAATTTTGAATTGCTCTAGCAAACAGCCAGATAAACCATGTGGTAGACAAGATCTGCCAGTGATGATTTGGACGCTGGCTGATGCCAACCCATAGCGAAGAGCCGGCACAGACATGGCGGGCCAAATAGCCTCCTTCCGCGCTGTAAACCTCTAAAGCCAAATATCCTAATGGGTAGTAACTATGTTAAAGCAACTGAAAATGAAAAAATTGTTCTTCACCCAAACCCATAAGACTGCCTCATGAAATAGGGAATTCAGTTTGGGGATGAGAGCATGTTGTTCCAGCACGGGCCAGTGTACAAATGTCCACAACACATTTATTCTGTCAACTCTCATTACATGTCTAGCAAAACACCAGGAAATGCTGGAAAGGACAAAGGGTCTCTACCCAAAACATTAAACTGTTTTTCCTCTTTTTGGATGTTGACAGGACTGTTGTGCGTTTCCAGCAGTTTTGGTTTTTATTTCAGATTTCCAGTATTTGCATTTTTTTTTCTAACTCATTTAGGTTTTATGCATCTCAAAAAGGATTACTTTGTTCTTGAAAATCTTATCCGTAGTCTGTAAAATATCATGTTGTCACTGTTAATAACTTGATAATCCGATTTTGGTTTGATAGATCACATGGAAGTGACAAAAATAATATTTTCATTACACACATGAGCTTTCAGAAACCTGGAAGATTGTTTTAGGCATCAACTCAACAATAACAGTTGCTTATACCATCACCCAAGGGCCCTTTCAAAACGATTTTTATGCATAATTCCCTTGCTATAATACTCACTAGTTACAATATGCAATTTTTATGGCTCCCTTGCTAATAGAAAATTCATCTAAAACAGCACTGCCGTATCAAGCCTCCAGCGAGATGATTTGTGCATCAATCCCAAAGAGAAAATCTTCCATACTGAAGAGATTTTGCTTCTTCCCACAATCAACATTCAGCCCCTCATCTCAGGACATGTACTGGCCATTTTGCACACCTCTCTCACCCCTGTACCAGGTTAATTTCACTCTGCTCCTTGCTGATTCAGGAATCTCTTCAACTCACTTTTGAATCCATTAACACAATCTGCACTTGCTGTGCTAGGTTTCAGAATGCAATCAAACTGTTAGGCTTTAAATTATATTTAGCTTGTCATTTCCTTAGTCCATAAGCATGGAAACACTCAGCAGGTCCGGCAGCGATGTGAGTGAGAAACAAGTGAAAGTTTCAGGTCGATGACCTCTCATCAGAACTACTCCAAGTTGCTACCTTATTGATGGTAGTGAAAGGAACCCTCGGCATGTTGGTCCACAAGGTGACTCCAGCAGGAGGAAAGTTGCTCGAATTTTCTCTAGTGGTGCCAGACAAGCAATGGCGTAATATGAAGATACATGGTACAGTTCCATTGCTAATCTCTGCTTACTGTTGTTTTTAACCTGAAGTTTTCCCATCAAGAAACAATTTCGTAGGCTCTTCTGCCTTTTGTTCTATGCAGAATGCTAACACTACCCACATCAACAAAGCCCCATGCAATGGTAAGATTTCAGCATCATTATTTCCAGAGATAAAATGCAACTCTGTGAAATGAGCATATGGCAGCTAAACTGATAGATCAGAATGCGTTCAGCTAGCCTTTTCATTCCAACCCTTGAGTAGGTTAACACTTGTAAAAAGGTTAAAAATATGCAAGCTAAAAAAAAGTATTTGATAACCCATTTTTAATCAGCTTTCTTCCCACGATTACTGCCTTCCTCTTCCCCATAATAACCTCTTCTAATTAGGAGGAACATAATGGGTTACAGGCTCCTCTGTGGCCATCATTGATGCTGCTCCCATCTTTGCCAAATGGAGGACAGCTTCCAAGGATTTAGTTGGCCCAACTCATTATTCCCCACACTAGCACATAAAAACAACAAACTTCAAAATGTTGCAGAAAGCTCATATGTACTGAAGGAAAAGGGACCAAATAGTTTTTCCGTTTGAAACTAAAACAGTACGAAGATGACATAACCATTTCTCTTCCAAAATATAACAAGCAAAAAAAAATGGGATATATGATTCTTACTTAAAGAGAGACATTTTCGGTCTCTGAGGTCTCTTTTTAGCAAAGAATGCTGCAAAATCACTCCCAGAGCTGGCATAGCTGAGCTGTGATGAAGGTTCGGAGGCAGTACGAGTGTTCTTCACATCTAAGTATTCTGTCAACAGCATCTGTAAGAACAAAACGTTAAGCATTATAAAAAACAGGCATATTATGTTAACTTTACAACATACCCTTCTGCAACACGTCATCACTTCTGTCATTTATAGTCTCAGTCTTGTACGTCCCTGCACAGAGGCAGCTTCTACCAAGCATAAAGACACAAACATACACACCCCTTATGTTGCACTGAAGGGTAGACATGCATGCCATAACTGTCTAGGTTTTTTTCCCTCCATTTTCTACATAATGTGACAATATATGATTGTTCTTGGTGATGTTCAGTGCTGATCAGTACTTACTCTTTTGCCAATTGTACACTGACAACACCATGCATGAGATTACTGAAAAGAGTTTTGGGGAGGGAAAGGGGTGCAATGACATGAAATGTGGAAGCCCTCAAGAAAATGGCAGCAATGTTCACGATCGATATCAGTGACATTCATTAACTTTTTACTGAGGGACAATCTTGAACCATGTCTTGCTTAAAGGCCACTTGTACAAATGCTTGCAACACGAATTACATCATGGAATGACGAAACTTGTGTCAGTGCCCATGATTTCCCATGCAGTACACTTCCAATTTCAAATATGCCTCCTAGGCAGCTGCCCCCTACCTCTCTGGAAGTGTTTTGCTTTGGTTAAAATTATGCCTTTCCCAATTGAGTGGGTTAGAAATCAAGAGTTTTTTTTAAAAAACAAAGCAAAAATAATTCCCTTCTCAGTTTCATGGTGCAATGTCACAGCCACAGTGATCATGTTTCTTTTTAGTTATAATGAGGGTCAACGTTTTAGCAGTGAAACGTGGATGTGAAATCCTCCTGCGCTGTACAATATGCTACCATATAATTTTACAACCATTAGCACTGCAAAAGTTGGTGTCTCTCCATACCCATTCTGAATCCTAATTAAGTCAGAGAGAAATGCAGATTGCAGGAATATATAAGCACTTTGTTCTGTGGATTTATTACATTTTGTAGCATATTAATTACCAATACAGCATATGGTTTGGTATGTATCTGTGCTAATCAAATTGAAGATATCAACAAGATAGTCAGAAAAGAACAAAACGTCCTCCAGGAATTTTGAGCATCACTCTGACAAGTTCCTGCACCATATGAATACACTAAGTAATAAGCTTGAAATTCATTACCCAGAGCAACCCCTATTCATAACCACAATAACCAGCTATGTATACTAGCGAAGCTCCAGCTATGGATATGAAGGAAACAATACAAATAGGTATTTACTCTGCTCGAACCTGAATATGAACATCACTTTGATGCCTGTTAGTCACAATAGTGACTGATGCTACCATTCAGCGTGTATATCTTGGTCTAGCACCATTTGGGAGAAATGTAGCTACTGCAAATGAAAGGGAACAACTTATTTCTTCATGCAAAGATCCAAATACTTTTCCCTGTAATTTTATCTCATCTCCTAAAGGCAGAGACTCGTGTTGTGGTTTCATGGCTGCTGGTAACCCTCTGGCACCTTACCCAAGCTGTTATCTTTCATCTTTGAATATGTGTAAGCTATTCAACCACAAAAGGCATCACAGGTGAGCTGAATCTAGTCATCACTCAATGTTGACACACACGCAATTTTCAGAACGGGCCAATAATGATGAGCAGAAATCTTGGCCAATGAGGGTGACACACTGCAGTGCCCATTATCCTCCAGCTGAGATCCGCCAACCCCTACAAATTTGGGATCAAATCTGAGGCCGTCCTCATCTGCATGGCTCAGTACAAAACCAGGCAATGTGATTTCAAGGCATTAGCTCAATAAGAGAAGCTCCAAAGCGACCCGACTCTAAGATCAAGTTTTAGAGAGAATGCATTTTGGGACAAGGCCGGAACGAAAACTTTTGTAAATCGTCTTTCATATTCTTTGACCAAGTGCTGCACTCCCAATCACCTGACTATTGCTTTGCAGTCAGTGCCTTTTATGGTTAATGACAGCTTGCTGATATGTTGTAAAACCCGTGACCCTACATTTAATTAAATGGCAATGACTACTGAGACAGTCACATATGCTTAATTGGTTCAACAGGAAACCATGAACTTTTGTGCAAGTAATCAAATTTCCATACAAAATGCTATTTGATTAATAAGTATAGGCCTGAAAATTTCAGTGGTCAAATGGAACCCATCTTCTGAGCAGACAAAAATAAACCGAAGGGTCAAAACAGAGCACAGAGTGATGACGGGTTTGAGCTCCCCTGTGATGTTCTCCGGAGTAGCTCATCAAATGTGACCAGAATGTGTTACAATTACAAGACCTGCTTTGGTACAATCCCATTATTTATACCAAATGAAATGGAGATAGAAAATTAAACCAAGGAATTGAATGCGAAGGTTCAAGCACACCCCAAAGTCCAATTGATTGAACAGTGGAAAACATTCCTCATTTGGTGAGGTGAGAGTGACTGCCCTTGACATCAAGGCAGCATTTGACCGAGTGTGGCACCAAGGAGCCCTAGTAAAATTGAAGTCAATGGGAATCAGGGGGAAAACTCTCCAGTGGCTGGAGTCATACCTAGCACAAAGGAAGATGATAGTGGTTGTTGGAGGCCAATCATCTCAGCCCCAGAACATTGCTGCAGGAGTTCCTCAGGGCAGTGTCCTAGGCCCAACCATCTTCAGCTGCTTCATCAATGACCTTCCCTCCATCATAAGGTCAGAAATGGGGATGTTCGCTGATGATTGCACAGTGTTCAGTTCCATTCGCAACCCCTCAAATAATGAAGCAGTCCGAGCCCGCATGCAGCAAGACCTGGACAACATCCAGGCTTGGGTTCATAAGTGGCAAGTAACAGTCGCGCCAGATAAGTGCCAGGCAATGACCATCTCCAACAGGAGAGAGTCCAACCACCTCCCCTTGACATTCAACGGCATTACCATCGCCAAATCCCCCACCATCAACATCCTGGGGGTCACCATTGACCAGAAACTTAACTGGACCAGCCATATAAATACTGTGGCTACGAGAGCAGGTCAGAGGCTGGGTATTCTGCGGCGAGTGACTCACCTCCTGACTCCCCAAAGCCTTTCCACCATCTACAAGGCACAAGTCAGGAGTGTGATGGAATACTCTCCACTTGCCTGGATGAGTGCAGCTCCAACAACACTCAAGAAGCTCGACACCATCCAAGATAAAGCAGCCCGCTTGATTGGCACCCCATCCACTACCCTAAACATTCACTCCCTTCGCCACCGGCGCACTGTGGCTGCAGTGTGTACCATCCACAGGATGAACTGCAGCAACTCGCCAAGGCTTCTTCGACAGCACCTCCCAAACCCGCGGCCTCTACCACCGAGAAGGACAAGAGCAGCAGGCACATGGGAACAACACCACCTGCACGTTCCCCTCCAAGTCACACACCATCCAGACTTGGAAATATATTGCCGTTTCTTCATCGTCACTGGGTCAAAATCCTGGAACTCCCATCCTAACAGCACCGTGGGAGAACCGGCACCACACGGACTGCAGCGGTTCAAGGCGGCGGCTCACCTTCTCAAGGGCAATTAGGGATGGCCAATAAATGCCGGCCTCGCCAGCGACGCCCACATCCCATGAACGAATAAAAAAAACATTTTATTTGGGTTTTTTGGGAATCAGGTTAAAGGTGCTTCTACTCCATACAAGTGCAACTGACTGCAGATGTACTGATTTCATTCTATCAGCTACACTCCATAGTATAAAAAATCTCTCATGTTCACATAAATGCCTTTTATAATGTTCCTTATTGCTCGGGTCTCATGCAGTTAGCAAGATAAACTCATTGGATTATTTCACATCAGTGGCCAGGAATTCATGGTTTTTACTGGATCTTTCATGCTGCCATGAGTCTATCTGGTGCAGTAAACACACTGTTTCAATGCAATTCCTGGAAGTGTAATCTTAAACATTACTTTGAAAGTTTGGGCATCATGAAGTCACTACTTGTTGACAATGATAGACTTCACACATGTGCAATCGCCAAACTATCACAGGCAGTCTGCGCATTTGTACAACTCCAATGCAAATGTGGGAGAGCAGTACACTTCGGTGGCTCTGTGACCAGCAGCATAAAAGCAGCTAGCTACCCATAAAAATGTGGGTCTACAAATATGTTAGTTTGATTATATAATCATTACACTTACAGTCCAACATTACTGAAGCAATAAGCATGGCTCAAGGGCAACGAATGTGATCCCCAAAATTACTTCGATTTTCACTTCTTAGTCAGAGATTCCAAAGGACCTTTTTTTCCCCCATTCATTCATGGGATGTGGGCGTCACTGGCGAGGCCGGCATTTATTGCTCATCCCTAAATGCCCTTGAGAAGGTGTGGTGAGCCGCCTTCTTGAACCGCTGCAGTCTGTGTGGTGAAGGTTCTCCCACAGTGCTGTTAGGTAGGGAGTTCCAGAATTTTGATCCAGTGTAACCTTGCCCAACAATTCAAAAATTTCTCCAGTCCCCATGTTAAAAGTGCACAATTGCTCATCAGTATCTTTTTTTCCCCCATTTAAAACGAGACTTTCATCCCTTCAGGATAGGGTCGATTTGAACCCTGGTCCCAGAAGGAAAAGGATTATCTACCACATAACAGCATAACAGTTGAAGTGATTACACTGAAAAAAAAGAAAGTACTTCATTGGCTGTAAAGCGCTTTGGGAGGTCCTGAAGTCATGAAAGGTGCTATGTAAATGCAAGTCTGTCTTTTTTTCCCCAAAGCCCTCCCTCAAATTGTGCAAGTTTTTTTTTAAAAATCAGTAAACGCACGAATTAAAAATGGTTAAATACACAAATTAACAACTTGCTGTTATGGAATGTAAAACTCAAGTCTGGTAAAAATCTAATTCATTATTTTTTCCTAAAGCTCACAAAAAGCACCCAAAGCTACAAAAGTGTACACACACCCTTTCCTGTGTGTTCACTTTCAAAATACTTTAGTTTGATGACAGTCATCTCATTTACAGTCTGATGTTATAGAAGCAATAACCATGGCTTATGGATGGCACAATGTTTGCTTCATATGTGAGGGATTTGTAAAATTAAGTCTCAACTGTCAAGTATCCAGCCACCTCATTGTACATTTGCCTTTTGATCCAACTATTGGCGAACTCCAAGTTTACGATTTATAAAAAGAGGTTCAATTGTTTATCGGAGGTGGACAGGGAGGGAGATCCCAGAGCCGGGTAAAATGTTAACAGCTTTTCAGGTTAAAAACTTAGGTTAGTTACAAAATATTACACTTAATTCTAATCCAGACACAGTCTAAACTAACAGCCAAGGATTTTAAGACTATAATTGCTGACCCTGCCTCAAAATAAAATCAGTTAGAAATATTTCCATCTATGAGCATTGTTCTCTTAACTCCCAATTATTGAGAGTATATCCTTAGAAAAAGACAACAATAATGCCAACATCATAAAGACATATAAGATTTGGAATGCTCAAGAGCATGGCATGACCGGTAAAGTAAAAGGGAGCTCGACACCCAGTGTGTTTGCTTAACATTGTTCCTAATCAACTTGCCTGGAATACGAACTTTAGGCAATTGTTCTCCATTCCATGTGTAGCTTATTGGCAAGTGTATTGCATTAACAAGCTGCTCAGCTAAAACTAGATATTAAAATTTGTGCCATTTTCGAAACAGGATGGAAGGGTTCTTTAATGACTAATTGAATTGCTTTCACTGATGGAATGCCTCACACATGTGAAATATCACAGATTCCACAAAGGAGGAAAGCACTGTACCATCAGAACACCTAAACAAAGGTTAATGCAACCTGAAAACAGCTGCTGCACTAAAGGGAGAGGACAATGATAGAAATTAACAATTCACTGTTTCTTGTCTCAGTAAATTGTAGCTGTCAATGGAAGTCTTTTCCTGGTTACTTTACTTTGCACCAATTTACAAAAAGCACAGAATTATGATGTCAATACACCCCAGCAGATGGAAAATCATATTTTTCCTCTACACTTTCTTTTGCAATTTAAATAGCAGTAAAGAGGAAAACAGTGATGAATGTCAAGTCTCCAGACATACAAACTATAAATTACAGAATGGTTGAGACATCTGATTTAAGGTGATAAACATTAGTTGCTATATTTCAATATGTGGAGGTTTGATGAAAAACATCTGACAGCAGGCTTGAGCTTTGAAGGGATGTTAAGAAATCTTGGCAATGACAAAATTTATGTGCACCGTTGAAACCTTGAGCCTATCCTGTCTTATCAAAATTTCCAGGCTTAAGCAGGATGTTCTGTAAATTAAGCTAATGACAGTGCTGGCAATATTCATCACCTTAACAACTTGATTTTACAAGCACAACTGAAAAAAAATGCAAACATCGAAAGCTTCCCGTTAACTGCTGGAAAAACCAGTACAGCATTAATGTATTAAGTATTGCATCATATGTCTTTAAACTCAAGAGATTTGCACGAGTCAAATGGGTTGTTAGGAGATGGTGCACATGCAGCATGAATGGTAACAAAAGATATTCAAAGACGATCTGTTTGTTCGCTGTGTGCCATCAGAATATCTGGTACTTGCAATCTTTATTGTAATTCTCCTGTAACATTGTATCAATCCAGTGATGTGAGCACAAAATCTAGGCTGACACTCCAGTGCAGTACTGAGGGAGTGCTGCACTGTCGAAGGTTACATCTTCCTGACGCGACGTTAAACCAAGGCCCCGTCTGCCCTCTCGGGTGGACGTAAAAGATCCCATGATACTAATCAAAAGAATAGCAGGGGAGTTCTCCCCAGGGTCCTAGCCAATATTTATTCCTTAACCAACATCACTTAAAAAAAAATTATCTGGTCATTATCACATTGCTGTTTGTGGGACTTTGCTCTGTGCAAATTGGCTGCCACATTTCCTACATTACAACAGTGACCACACTTCAGAAGTACTTCATTGGCTGTGAAGCGCTTTGGGACATCCTGAGGTAGTGAAAAGCACGATATAAATGCAAGTCCTTTTTTCTTCTTTCACTGCAATTAAAGCATATATATTGACTTGAACAGATATATTACGGGTAAATCAAATGGAGTACCAAAAGAGGACACAAAGTTTAGATTCATGACTGCAACTTTCTACACCATAAATTCCAATCTGACCTTGGACCAGGTATTTGGAGCCAAGTGGGGATCAGAAATCAGCAGCCAATCTGTTTAACTATGCGGGAGTGAGTGCCCAGATTTGCTCATCCACCTGTTGGTCAGAAGAGACTTGGTGATTTATCTAATTATTGAGTTAAAGGAGTTTTTATTTACTTGTGATTAGATGTCACAAAATTAATAAGTTGTGTTGTGTCAAAATAGGAGGCAAGCAGTGAAAATAATGATTTTTTTTTTAAAATACAGTCACCAACATACAGTTAAACTAACTTTAAAGGTCACACTTGTCATAAATTCCAAAGCAAAAAGAAGTGTGATGGATTATTGATGAGATACTGAAAAGAAAAATAACAATGACATTTAGTGCAAGGCAAACCAATTAAGGTGCATGTTTATTGAGATTCTACACAGTCCTTTTGCAAGGATTGGAAAATTCCCTAAGGTGTGTATTAAAAAATAAATTAAAAGAAACACTTTGTTTCTAATGTCAAGTTCTTAAAGCAGTTATGATTTCTCTTCATTTGAAAGCAAATGATCACCATTACGATCAACATCTGGAGTCACGATTTATTTTTCAAGAAATTTGCAAAAAGGCTGCTTTCAAAAAATGCATCCAAATTTTCTGATAAACGTCTTTGCATCACACAAGGAATTCCTTCTGTCGCCTACCTTAAGGCTTGAAGCAGCTGGATCAACGTGTGGGACAGAAATCCCACAAGGTTGTCCAAAACAATGATGGTCAGAGTCCACTGAGCCCATCTTAAAACTGTAAAATATATAGAGGGTGAAATTACTTACATTAAGAATTTTACCAAAAACATACGCAAAAGTAAAACAAAAAGGGTAAACCGCACAGGAGAAATTCACCCCATAGTGAAAACAAAAATTGCAGCAGGTTTGATTGTTGAATATACCAAAATCACCCACATTTGTGTTGCAAAGACTCCTACCAGAAAAGTTTGTTGTGTTCTTTTGTAGATCTCTTGTGGAAGAGCCAACTCTTTTACATTTACCATTAAAAGTCATAGTTTATTGCTGTTTTCAGGAATTATTTTATTGCCAATAGTTGGCAAATGGCGAGAAAGGAGAAATAAATTGCCTTTACAAAGCAATTATTGCATCACTCGACATTCAGTCAGCTCTGCACCACGCTCAAACTCTCACCTGAAACCTCTCCATTTTTCTGCTTCTCTCCCTACCTTCAAAAGCTTCACCAAAATAACTGATCAATGTCCATCTTGAAAGTCTTGAGTCATCTGAAGATGATTGTAAGACTGCAGTTGCCCTCTCTACCCACAGATAGAGGCTACTCCACTCAAATCAGAGACAAGTTTTGGGATCAGGGAACATGAGATAGCTTTCTTCTTCACTCTCAACGTTGTAGGCCATGTATTTACAAAATTCATGGCTAACTATAATGAGAAACTGACCAATCATGATAGTTACAAAACAGATCGTAATTCATTAGATATCATAAGTAAAGACAATACCTTTGTCCAATGTCTGACATCCTTTTGGATTGCCTCTTGTCAAATTGGGGTACAGTTTCTGCAGGGGATCCCTGATCCCCTACCACATCTCAAGAAACCCCCGAGAAATAGCATAAACAGGAGATCGGGGAACCTCCATACCTTCTGATTTGCCATGAGCAACATCACAGAAAGTCTGCTAGCAATAGAAAAAAAAATGAAATGACAGGATTCAAGCAAGAGATGGGTGGAAAAAAGTCAAGAGAAATTTCACAGGAACCAAGAGAAATGACAAGAAAAAAACGTCAAGTGGAATTAAAAATCAGAGCGTCAAAGATAGAAAAGAAAACATTAAAAAAAACTCATCACGTAAAAAAGCTCAAGCAAACCAAAAGGAAAAATAAGAGAGTCAGAGAAAATGATTCGAAGTACTCTAAGAATATTAAAAACATGGAAATTTAAGAGGGTGTAAAAACACTTACAAGACAGAACATGTGCAACTTGTTCAATTGGAAAAACACACCATTATTGCTCGGCTCAGTCACCATATTGGGCCCTACACATTGCATTTAACATCGTACATGGGCACGTAGGATTCAACAGTGGTGTAGTACACTGTCATGTGTCTTTTCTGCTGAAGCGACAGAGTTGGAGTTGGTCTAGGTTCGAGCTTGGGAGGCCAGCAAGTAGCTCAGTGGAGAAATCAAGTCTGGAGGAAACACAAATGTGTGTGAAAACCCATGTACAGCAGGGTTCTGCACTTCTTCCAAAGAAATATCCAACACAATTCTATGTGGAATAGAACGGGTTTAATAATAAACAGTATCTTATAATACAAGTCAGATTACAGTCGCACTTGGGATTTTGCCTTGCCTGCTTCTCCCCTCCACACAAAACTGTGAGGTTCCCTCCCCTTCCCCAAGGTTCATGGAGCTACAATTCCACCTTCCAACAGTTCACCGCCTTGAATTCTTACATATGCATAAGGGAAGAGGAAGAGAAAGCCAAGGCAGCCACAACAGTATCGATCTTTGGGCTGAAAAAGTATGTAAGCTTCTCGCAGTTAGCGCTGGAGGCAAGAATGGAAAGGTGGGAGAAGGGGACCAAAGAAGCCAGATCGGTGATTCGAAACAGGATCTGAGATTCTTTTTACCCTTCAAGATGGTACTGCAGTAGGATATTTATGGTGTGAGTCGTAGTATTGATTGAGATTGTCCAGCCAGATCTGGCCGTGGATGACCAGGCTAGTCATGCACCAAACACGTTCAGATTTGAGTTGTGGAGGTGGGAACTGTACTGAGGGATGGTATGGGTGGGAGACGATGAGTGAGTTGGTGGAGAATGCAGTTTTTATACTGACAGGAGCATGTTGAGAGACTGCTGCTCAAGTAGAAAGCTGTGCCAGTGAGCACCACTCCACATTCTTCTTTCAGAGTACGTTGGCAATCTATTCTGGGCCCAGTGGAAGGTCCAGAGAATGGAAGCCCACAATTTATTCTGCCTCCAACAGTACCTCTACAGAAAAAAGATGTGCACAGGTGAACGCTTTCAACTGCATAAGATGTGTGTAAAACCACCATCAGAAGCCTTGTTTACAATAGTACTCTTGAGCTGTTCTAATATTAATTGCTGGAGATTTCAGTTAGTGTAAATCTGGCCATTTACACTGCTGTTCACAGCTTTATGTACATTAAATATATAAAATAAAAGCATTGTGCGAATGCTGTCGTTAGAATTTACTGAAAATTCAGATATACTGGGGGGAATTTTTCTCCAACAGTATTTCTCTCCAGGTCTGAACCAAGATTTTTAATCATTATTTCTAGGATTACTACTTGTGGTCATGATTTCTTTATTATCACTCTTTGCGAAAGCCCACTTACCATTAGGTATTAATAGAAATGCCATCAGAACAGGCTTGCCAAAAAAAGTGTCTGCAAAAGAGACAGTACAATATCTCAAATTGATTGATAAGCTTTCCAACAACTTGCACCATAGTTACCATGCCACACCAACTCAAAAAAATGTGCTAATGGTAGTGCAGTTTTAAGATTTCATCCAGCACCAAGTCCTACCTAAAATGATCCATTATACCAGACAGTCCATTTTGATTATCACTGCGTAATAAATTACAATCACAATTGGATGCAATTAAGGCCCTTTGCCAATACGTGGAGTGAGAGAATGTAATTCAAAACAGAAACTCAAGCATTCTCAAAATAGCATTTGAAAAGACACCTTAGGTACAGAACCATATTCAAGAGACAACAGATTTTTCACTAACAACTCAATACTTCTGCTACCAAGGTACCAGCTGTGCACAATGATAAGTAACTATGCATTTTATGCTCAGATATTGGCGCAGTTCTTAAAACTAGTGTAACAAGTTTAAAAAGAATATTCTGCGTTATCACAGAACATTGCAAGGCTGAGAGATTGTCATTTGCCTCCCAGCTGTCTGGCAATGTCAACAGAGTGATACAAATGAGGCAGGTCAGAATGATAAGTCAATGGGGGTGCCTAGAAGCTCCATTTAAAACTTTTCTAACCAGTAAACTGACATATTGAAAAATACATCAAGGACTTATTTGGGGGAAAAATGATAGGGAAATACAGTGATATGTCAACTTGCAAGTTTAAACATATAGATCTTTTAAATAGAAATAAGATAAAAACTGGGGGAAGTAAAGTCAACTCAGTCTGCTGGCAAAGGAATAAACAGCTACTTTGGCAAGGCTCATCGCCTTGCTTTTATCCATAGATAAAACCGGTTTCCCAAATGCCCTGGTCTCTACTTTGCCCATAATAAACCGCACTTCCAAATCTAATCTCCTTATCTCCTTTAAATGCTATTCCATTTCCTTTGGGGTGATCTCAACGTTTCTCACACCTGCTGCAAACTTAAAGTGTTTCACCCAAGTTAAAGGAAATTCATGTGCTATATGAAGGCGTCCTGTGATGGATCAGAGATCTGTTCTGTTTAATTTTAATGTCGATATAAGCATAGAAGTTTACAACACAAAAAGAGGCCATTTGGCCCAATGTGTACATGACAGCTCTTTGATAGAGCAATCAAAAAGAAAAAGAAAGAATTTGTATTCAGACAGTGCATTTCATGACCTCACGACATCCCAAAGCACTTTACAACCAATGAAATGTAGTCGCTGTTGTAATGTAGGAAACGCAGCAGCCAATTTGAACACAGCAAGGTCCTATAAACAGTAATGTGATAAATGACCAGATCATTTGTTTTAGGTGTTGAGAAATAAATATTGGTGAGGACACGGGAGAACTTCGCTGCTCTACTTCGAATAATGCCACAGGATATCTTACATAGAATCATAGAAGTTTACAACATGGAAACAGGCCCTTCGGCCCAACATGTCCATGTCGCCCAGTTTATACCACTAAGCTAGTCCCAATTGCCTGCACTTGGCCGATATCCCTCTATACCCATCTTACCCACCTGAGAACTCAAGTTAAGTGTAGGGCAGACCAGGCAGGGGTGACATATTACCATCCTTTAAGAACAGAGAACCAGTTGGGTGTTTTTATAATGCTGGCTTATAAATTACCAAATTTATTGATTTCAATTGCACAACTTGCCATCTTGGGACTTGAACTCAGATTTTGCTAGTCCAGTATCATAACCATTATACCACCCTACCCAGAACGCTATACATGCTCTACGCCTTCAATGTTCTTTCCATCACGGAGTCCAAAACTGCACCCTGTACTCTAACTCTGGTCCAGCCATTACCTGATACAAATTTGTTATACTCTTTGCTCCTGTGCTATATGTCCATATTTATAGAATCCAAATGCTTATAGTCCTTTTTTTTAAAAATGGTTTTATCGACCTTCAGTCTCACTTACAAGGAATAACATATCTGAATCCCTCGGTCTTTCTCCACACCTTTCAGCATCTTTCCATTGAATTCATACTCAGTCTTTCTTTTTCCTTCCAAAATGCATTACTCCACACTTCTCTGCATCTGCCAACCTGTCGGTATCCTTCTGAAGTGTTTTACAGTTTTGCTTTTGACAATATATGTTGTAGTTATGCCACTATTGTAACCACTTTAAATCGATCACTGCACTCAAAGATTCTCTACTATCCTTCTGTCGATGCATAAGGAAAGAGAGAATAAACATAAAAGCCTGCCGAACAACAGTTGATAACTACCAGGCATATGCATCTGGATAGTGAGTTGTTAAGCCCATATAAATGATAATGCCACTTCATATTAATTGCCAGGCTGCAAGAAGACAGACAGACGAATTGTTTATCAGATGTTCAGCTCTGCTTTGTCCTGGTGGGTATCTTGCTCGAAGTAGGTTGTGGGAGACCACCCTGTGCCCTAGCACCCACCTTTGATTAACAGTTTTGTCCAATTGTGAAAAAATACATTTTTGATCTTCCTTTTTCACCACTTGGACTTCAAAAGATAAGAATATTAAATAGTTGACAGATTTTTGAGTTATCGTATCCATGTACTGCTGCACAGGTGGAGGCAAAGGAAGCACTCCATATGTTATCCTTTGACAAGAATTTCATCAAGAACACCGTTGGTTAAAGTACTGTGAAGAACTGATAAAGGCTTCTGGAATTTTACAGTTCTGAAAAAAAAGTGCCATAAGGCATTATAAGCAAATGAAACCTGCTGGGTCTGTTCTTGCTTGTCTGTGGAAGAAATCCTTTGCACTGGGTGGAAGAATAGGTATCCAGGGAGAACCTGAATTTAATACTTCATTCCACCTACCAATTAATCAATGTAGCAAAAGCATTTTTTCGGTTTATAACTGATGCTTGAAATCCAGGTCACTCGGAAATGTGTGATAATTTATCTGATCCTTCACTGGGGAATTTAAGAGTTTTGTGGAAGCTGAGGATTCTTCTTTTTATGAAGAAAAAAGGGCTATTTTTACACACAACCTCCCAAAATAATAAGGGTTACAGACACCCATCACCAACGTACTTTTGGGACAGAAGAGGGAACTTCAAAAGGCAGCCTTTTTGATCATGCTGTGCACAGGAAGGAGTTAAGAGGTTCCACTTCTATGTACAGAGGTAAGTACTGCCAGTGAATGTCAGAGTTATTAGAAGTCATTAATACATTCAAGAGAGCAGTAGCTTTTCAAGCAAATGGTTAAATATTTAAATTACAATAACATGAAATGTTTGAACTGGTGGTGCCTGCAAAATGTCAACTTATGTAGTGTATTTTTATGTATTCAACAGTCTGTACTAATTGGGTAGCTGGATGCACAAAGAAATAAAACCCTTCTTCCATTGCATTAAAACTTTCCATCAATGCACTTTTCTCAGCCCCCACCTTCCCCCATATTGTGATGTTTGGTGTACACTGGGAGGCACACAGTACAAAAGCAAGGAAATTATGTTAAACCTTTATAAAACACTGGTTCGGCCTCTGCTGGAGTATTGTGTTCAATCCTGGGTATCACACTTTAGGATGGATGTCACTGCAGAAGAGATTTACTAGAATGGTACCAGGGATGAGGGACTTCAGTTATATGGAAAGACTGGAGAAGTTAGGGTTGTTCTCCTTAGAACAGTAAAGATTATGGGTAGGTTTGATGGAGGTGTTCAAAATCATGAACGGTTTTGACAGAGTAAACAAGGAGAAACTGTTTCCAGTACCAGATGGGTAGGTGATCAGAGGAACCAGATTTAAGGTTTTCAGCACAAGAGCCAGAGGCGACATGAGAAAATATATAGATTTTTTTTTTAACACAGCGAGTTGTAATGGTCTGGAATGCGCTGCCTGAAAGGGTGGTTGAAGTAGTTTCAATAGTAACTTTCAAAAGGGAATTGGATAAATAATTGAAGGGAAAAAATGTACAAGGCTATGGGGAAAGAGCAGGGGAATGGGACTAATAGGATAGCTCTTTCAAAGAGCTGCCACAGGCATGATGGGCCGAATGGCCTCCTCCTGTGCTGTACCTACTATTATATTATAAGTAGAACCCATTACTCAATCTACAGCTGTGGAAACATAAGGTATAGTCCATCAATCATTAATCTACATGAAGTTTCAAACGAAATGCCATCAATAGCCACGTCATCAAGATGGTCCTGGAAAGGTGGATTGTGCAGAGTGAAAGAGAAGAGAAGAAAAGAGTGATTCAACGTGATCTCAGCAATACTTCTGTGCTGCAAAAAAGTCATTTCACCAGAGGTCATTTGCTTCTACTTTCCATACACACACCATTGCTTTCTTTCTTCTGAACTTTGCAAAGACCTGCAATTTGCCAATCATCCCAGTGCTGGCGGTGTCTTGACTCAAAGAGTGTGCAAAATGCAAGGTTATTTATTAATACAAAGGAGGTCCGGCCATCTGCAACACATGCAGGATCATAGAAGGTGTAAAATATTTGCCCAAAGTTCATCAAAAGCTGATGAGCACAGGCACAATCACTTAAACACACAAGCACCTCCCACTGAATGACCCATAAGTCAAAACCAGCACTGAAGTTATGGAGTTGCACAAATCTGCTTAATCACTTTTTATAGGTTTAAGAACATGGATGAGATGAGAAAAAAAGGTAAGCGGTTCCAAAAAAATTGAGATGAAGAGGAGTGGAAGGATATAATTTTCAAAATTGATTTTGAGTTTACTCTATACAGTTCTCAGCACAGGTTCCCAAAACATATCTCAAATTTGGTATTAATTCAACATAGATTAGGGAAAGAAACAGTGTGAAGGGTGGAACAGCCAACCAACTAAAGACAAGTCAAGACATGTCCTTGCTAGCAATTGACTTCCTATTGTACAGATATAAATTGGGTATTAAACAAAGCCCAAGAAAAATATACATAATATAATTAGCTTTGAATCGGTGAACCACAAACAGAGACAACCAGTCTAGGAAACAAAGATCAGTCAAATACAGAAATGTCACATAGGGTTCGAGTGAACAAAGACAACAATCTTTGTGGGGAAATGGCTGTTTCAAAGCCAGTTGTCATTAAGTGGTGTTGCAATGGCAAAGACGAATCAATCTATGTGTATTGGTTAAGTTTTGTTAAGTGTGTCCAGGGTATGAGGAAAAGGTAGCCTAAAGGGAATCATGCTTTGGCTGTTGGTTGTGCACAATATTGAAGCTGCAGTCTCTACTGTATCCAGAGGCAGGCTGGAATTAAAGAATGCATATCTACATTTGACTTTTTCCCCCTTTGTTAAACTGCTCTCAACAAAGGATAGTGTTGGCCAGGGGATGCAGAAACTACTGAGTTTATTCCGAACTGCTGACACACAGGCAAAAGCAACTTTTGAACTGAAGTAACCCGAGTTCAGTTGCTGGCCTGAGCTGGCTGGAACCGGTTTGAATTAGCGAAGTTTCATGAAAGACAAAGGAGATGTGATAAGACACAAGTCCTTATTTAGAAAAGGAGTAATGACGTAATGCTACCTAAGTCCTTGGGACAGAGCCAATGAGGAGAAGACACGGACGAGGCGAGCAAGCGTAAAACCAACGGAAGAGAGAGACAGCACAGCTTGAAGAGATAAGATTCGGAATAAGAATGAAGAAGCTCGGGCGTGGAGCCAGCGAAGACTCCAGAGACCAACCATCGCGGAAGTGGAAGAACCGATGTCAGAGACGACGTCGAAAGAGAGAGAGAGAGAGAGAGAGAACGGAATGCCTGGCCAGCGTCAGCTCTCCTTTTCGGGTATTAGCCTTGATATTCTGTGACCGCTCAGGGAGTGTCAGAGAAACCTAGTGGGTGTGCGTTTAGATCCTAGTTTGGGTATAAAACTGTATAACCTGGTGCAAACTGCATGTCTATATCTAACCAGACGTATAAGCTATATGGATATGATCCAACGACGTGAATAAAGCGAATTGAGAGTTAAGAGAGAATTGACTCTTCTCCTCTTTGTCCTAAGCCAATAACCGTAACCGGTGATCTCCGGTCAACAATAGACTTTCTTTTTATTGGAAGAAGCCTACCGTATTCTGCTTACTACAAGTATTCTTTAACATAGAAGACTACCACATTTGTTAACACTCTCCCTCTCAAACATGCTACAAGCTGAATGAGACCAGCAAATGAAAACAAAATAATATTGCAATTGTAGCAGAGTAAGTGAAGTAACTGATCATCATCCAAGATTACTGCAGCTTGATTGTGACCAGCACAATGGGTCTTAGCTTACCTGAAGTACATTCTGGATCCTAGCCCACACTTCTGCCATGTCATACAGCTTGATCTCGCTCACATTCAAACCAGATGGGGACACAACCATTTGGTGAAGATAGTCGAGAACAATTTTATGGGCAGCAGCTACAGCATAGAATTTTTCAAACAGCAACTCAAGCAGCTCCAGTAGCAACCTAGGAACAAAAGCAAATACAAATCACAATCTGCTAAACAATATGGTGGCTGCTAACACAAGTATTGCAAGTCAGTTTTCGTTTCTGTATTTATAGTACTTTCTAGCTTGTGTTATTCTTACTTTGAATAGCACTAAATTAGTCATAAAATCGAGACAATAGGGAATTCTATTCATTTTGAAAAACGGGAAGAAAAGGTTTTCTGACGGTACAGGAAAGCAAAGAGGGAACTTTTGCTATCCTTACATCTTCAATCGCAATAAATGGGGTAAAATTGACTAACTTTGAATTCCATGTTCAGTAGAAAACTACTTTTAAACCTGCTGTTGCTACACAGGTATCAGCCCACCTGCATTAATGTGATCAAATGGTTCCCAATTACTTAAAATGATTGCCTTGCATGACAATACAAGTCACAATTGAAAGTGAAATTTAGATTGCTTCTGCAATCATTTCTGCGACAGTCATGAGCATCACCATGAGTATCATCCCACCCTTTAAATCCAATCATCAACTATTCTGCAGCACACCAATGACAACTGCATTTACCTCAGAACCAAGTCAGTGGTAAACAAATAGAAAGTGTAGTAATCTGATGCCTTCTCAGGTGCTGGTGCTTAGAACGAGCCCCACTCTAATAACATTTCACATTGTGAACTTTCTGCCAATATTTCTGTGCTCATCAAATTGGGAGGGGTCGTGCTGGGAATTGAACATCTTCCATTTCATCAAAAATTCCTGGGTCAGGTGTCACACAGTTCGGTGCACAGCATAGCTCCAGATAAACAATCAAGTCCTTTTTAAGTGTATCCACTTGGAGCGATAATCATGCTTGCACTCGGGTGACTGAATACTGCAAATACCTCATCTCAAATATACGAAGTGTAACGTCATCACATCAGAAGAGCAGTGAAAGTGTTGTGGGGAAACAGGGTCATAAAACCTCTGCTGAGCTGTAGACCTGGGACTTCAAATGTAGACCTCTTGGAAAATGTGATGCAGTTGCAATACATACATTAGAACCCATTTCCTTGTGAAAATTAACAGCAAAGTCCCTCTTGCCTATCATGTAATCACATTAACCACAGTATTTTCATCCTATGTTGTAAAATGTCTTCTTCCTATCACACGTGTATATGAGTGCATTTCTCCTAAGTCCGAAAGCAGCCACCACCCTCCAACAGGTTGCCTTGAGGTAAAAAATGTCAGTTCCGCCTGTAAAGCTCATTAAGTTTCCATGCTCAACAGGCTAACCGAAGATGACAATGAAGTTCTTCATTCTCTCTTCACTACAGCTATTTTATGAAGACTGGGAACAATTACTTTCTGTCCACTTACATCTTCACAAATTGTAATCTTATTGATTCTTGGAAAACAAATCTATCAAGACAATTTGCACAGAAATGGCCATTACTCACAGCAATGTAGTCCTCAATTTATCACCTTTTCAAAGCAATTAAGCTAGCTTTCCAAGAAAAATGATGGAAGCTAAATTGTAAACACTTAACTCGACAGAAGCTAGATGGATTCCACACAATGCACAAAATATTTCATGAGCAACAAACTAGTCACAGCACTTCATTGTACTGCATGCTGTATATTTCCTATAAAGCACACATATCATGTCAACTTTCTCTGACTGCAGCAAACAACAGAGACATGATGGGCAGCTATTGGACACAAAGAACAATAAAAATCTCATGAGGTTGACCAGATAATTCAAAAGCAAAAGCTGTGAATGAGACAAGAACAATGCCAGAGTTTGAATATAAATCCTATCTCATGGATCATCAGGTATTTTGTTTTGGGGATTATTATTGAACTGAATATATGCAGTCAATGTTAAAATATTGCCACGGTAATCAATCACTAGAAGCATCCCTGGGGCATTCAATTGTAAGTCGAAACTGGGCTTTTTATCTTTTAAAAAAAACTCCTCCATTTTTCCTTCCAATTTTCACTGTACGACCGTCCTCTCCTAGAAGCAGATAGCTGGGCTAATGTGCAATTCCACAAGTGCTGACAACCCTCCAATATCTCATCCAACAGTCCCTTCTTCATCTAGGCTGATCTAGTCCTTCCCCAATGTCCACACACGTGCACTTTCTAGCAGGCATCAGTTGATAGCTCTCCAACAGGAATCATAACCTACTTTCCCTTTCCTTGTCTAGGGGAGTTCAGAGCAGGTTATTTCAAATCTCCTACAACTCACTGGTAAGACCAAATTTCCAATAATGCATGGAATTTTGGAGCCCTGTCTTCAAGATTGTTAAATTATAGAGCACAGAAAAGGGCAAGGCTGGCTCCAGGATTTAGGGCTTAAGTTAAGAAAAGAAACACAAACACTGAAACTGATTTCAAGGGAGAAGTGATTTGGAGGGCACATGATTCAACTCTTTAAAATGATGAGAGCTGCTGCTAATATGGATGTAAGCTAAAGTGGACTGTGGTCACAAAAAGGAGACAGAAACACAAAATTAGCAAACCTCAAGTCTGGAGGTCAGCAGAAGTTTTTCTCTCCTGGCCAAGTATTGGGTATGAGGAACATATGTGTGTTAAAAAATCAGCAGCATACCACCTTATGTGCAATGCCTACATTTCAAGGCATTGCACCCTGAAGGACGTTAAGGAGGAACTTGTTGAAAAGGTATTGATTTTTCCATGTGAAATATCAAAAATCTGAAATGTCACACTTGTAGGTTAAAGTGCTTTCACTCAGACAAACTTAAAAGTGCAAACTGCGCTTTGTTTTTTTCTGATTTTCTCCACCCTCCTTCTGAAGGCAGTAACTCAGGTTTACATATGGCCCTCCAAATGCTAGCTGGCCCTGCCCAGTGGGCATTCTTCACATATGAACTGAGACAATAATGGTCAGCGGACAATGAAACAATGAGAACATCACAGCTGAGCCTGAACATATCCTCAAACACACTTTGTAGCAGGGGTCACTGGATGACTATTAGCATCATGAACCAGAGTTGATTTTTCCCTATTTCTAATCCAGAAGTAGCACCTCATCGGTTCCCTGACTGAGATCACCTAACTCAGCAGAGGTTGGAAATTAAATCAGTGATATTCCTGGTCTGTGTGGCTCAGTGCGATGTACTTTCCCACTGAACCTTCAAAATAGTAAAATCTGAACCATATTACCAATTTTTAAAAAAGTGTTAACAACGGTCAGTTAGTGCTGATTCAAACTGAGGGCTCTTGACACAACTAGAATGATACGATCCTATATTCAGTCAGTAAAGATTATTTGAAGGTTCCCAGTTCCTGTTGATATTTTATATATTCTTGTATCTTCACATGTGCTTGCTGGAATCAAACACAGGTTTAAAAAAATATCAAATTTGAAATTTGGATACTATTTTGCTATACATCAAGTACATAAGTACCTTGTTTCAGTGCTTGTAATGGTTTAGTTATCTATAGTAAAACGCACCACTCTTCTGAGCCACATGCAATCTGCTTCTCCTGTGTTGGAGCTGCCAAGGCATACCAGACTGAGTGCAGCTGGTAGAAGTTGTCCCAGCACAAAGCAAATTTGAAGTGTCATTTTCCTGTGCATACTTATGGTATGTAGGAAGTATTCCTTGAAGAGCCAGCAGGAAGCAGCCATATTCTGATCAATCATGAGTTATGCAAATTGAGGTTCACAAGTTTACAGCACAGTGTTCAAACATGTCACCAAGTCAAAAAACACACTGAACACAAATAATCATTTCCCTAAAAGTTCTTATAAAATTAAGAGTAGAGCTTAAAAATATGGAAATTGAGTCAAAATTTCCAAAATGATGCTGGAAGTTGCTGTAACTCTAATAGGTCAATTTATTACAACTTCAGTAGTGAGTCGCCATTTTCAAATGTTAATTGCCAAAGCATCTCTTTCTGTTTCCCTTCCCCCTTCTCAAATGCAACACCATTACCGAGGTTGATTCTCCTGTGACAGGGCTTCACCTCGCTGGTAAGCGTGGTCTGCGATCTGGGTTGTGGACCGTTTCACAATCTGTTCCAATTCTTGATTGAAGCGTTCTTTCGTAGCTTTGATTGTCTCAGGAATCTTTTTCAACTTGGCAAGGGCCTTTATCAGAATTCCCATGAAAAGTATGCTGTTCTCCTCTGGATCACGCTCTGGGTCCTCCTTTATATCTTGTAGGTTTATCTCTTTCACTGTCAAAATAAAACAAGTCCATTAAGTGAAAAGGTGCAAGTGATTCAGCTAATATTTAAAAAAAAATTTTTTTGGTGCTTATTAACTTCTTTAGGACATTGATCATATTTCTGCAGCAAATCAAAGGTGATCGTGCTCCTTGAGTGCTCCAATATGCGAGTGAACCCTCACCACACTTTGATGCAATCATGAGATGAACACAGCAACGGCAGAAACTTGAAAAATAATCTGGAGGGCAAGTGAACTTGCACCACGTATGCCATTAGAAGTCGAGGAGTATAGGAGTAAACAAGTAATGATATAAGAATGCATGGAATGACAAAAGGCCACTCGGCCCATCATGACTCATTCTTCCACAGGGGATGTAAAATATACTCTTTCATATATTCTACCTCATCTATTTCACCTCCCAAGGGAAAGTTCTCCATAAATACTCATCCATCTCCACTACAATGAAAGCATTAACCCCTACAGTAATGTTCCCCTTAAAATGACCACAGGAAACAAAGCAGAGCTTTTTTTCATTTTTATGAACTGCTCAGTTGCAGTACATCAGGCCAAAATAGTACTTTATTGTGTACTGCACCTTGCAATGACGACACAACATATAACTAAGTGGTGGCTAAGAGAGGGAACGGAGGTAGGGAAATGAAAAGCAGAGAGAAAAATTGCAAAGAGAACTGATGAAGACAGAACTTCTGTGCTGGGGCCTCAACTATTCACTATATTTATTAATGACTTAGATAACACAATAGAAAGCCATATATCCAAGTTTGCCGATGACACAAAGACCAGTGGCATTGTTAGTACTTTAGACGGGAGCGTAAAATTACAAGGAGACGTGGATAGATTAAGTGAGTGGGCAAAACTATGGCAGATGGATTTCAACGCAGGTAAGTGTGAGGTCATCCAGTTTGGACCAAAAAAGGATCGATCAGAGTATTTTTTTTAAATGGTGAAAAGCTGGGAACAGTGGAGGTCCAAAGAGATTTAGGGGCCAATGCACACAGATTACTAAAATGTAGTGATCAGGTACAAAAAAAATCAAAAAAGCTAATGGAATGTAAGCCTTCATATCGAGAGAGCTAGAATATAAAGGGGAGGAAGTTTTGTTGCAGCTGTACAAAGCTCTGGTTAGGCTACATCTGGAGCAGTGTACAATTCTGGATACCACATCTTCGAAAGGGTACACTGGCCTTAGAAGGAGTGCGGCACAGATTCACCAGAATATTACCAGGATTCCAAGAGTTAAATTATGAGGAGAGATTACATAAATTAAGCTTGCATTCCCTGGTGGGGGAGTCTAGGACAAGGGGACATAACCTTAAAATCAGAGCCAGGCCATTCAGGAGAGAAGTCAGGAAACACTTCTTCACGTAAATGGTGGTGGAAGTATGGAACACTCTCCCACAAAAAGCAGTAGATGCTAGCTCAATTATTAATTTTAAATCTGAGATTGATATTTTTGCTAGCCCACGGTATTAAAGGATATGGACCCAGGGTGGGTAAATGGAGGAGTTAAAATACAGATTAGCCATGATCTAATTGAATGGTGTAACAGGTGCGAGGGGCTGAATGGACTACTCCTGTTCCTAACTTCCAGATAACAAAATGTTGAAAAGGTAACTACAGTCCCCACCACTTAAAACATCCCCGTTTAAAACAGGCAGTCATTTATAATCGGCCAAAAAAGCGAGAAACCTTTAACCACTACATCAATTTCAAGGTTGTAGTTTACAGTGTCTTTGGTGCTCCATTTATTTCGAGCCAATGTTTTATTGGAATGTAAGCTAATAATTAATGTCAGCACTACAGACTAAGGGTGCTCAAAACCTTCCGTGACAAATTATTTTCTTTTCTAGTCACCCCAGTTCACCAGTTTTATTAAAGTCTTCCTTAAAGTAGATGGTTCAGTGTGATGATAGCAGACTATGTATTACTTGCAGGCAAATCTAAGACTTTCTGACCCGCTGCAAGACTCCTTTGTAACTGCTGCAGAATATGTATGAAAATGAAGAGCTTTGTCTCCCAATTCTCTCTCCCGACCTGGTAATTTTGTCTTGTCAGTTGATATCAGTCATGGCCATCACAACGATGTTTGTTGGCTTTCCCACCAACAGCTTGTAGTTTACATCACAACGGTGACTGCAATTCAAAAGTACTTCATTGGCTGTAAGGCGCTTTGGGACGTCCTGAGGTAGTGAAAGGCGCCATACAAATGCAAGTTCTTTCTTTCATGTATGTTTTAGAACTTGTTTAGTTAGTGCAGATAAACTTTGGATCCCAGGGTTGCTGGGAAATATATTTTGTTCTGTAAATATGTTCCATTATAAAAGTCAGCTGCTTAAAAATTGTCCATACAGCACATGCACGCAATGTTCATTTTACTGGCCATCATATATAGCGGGCAGATCGCATTTGCACAAACAGACCTGCCATAAGCAGTGGGGACTGGGTATAGGAACAATCAAACAAGTGTAATTGAAGAAAATAGCTCAAAAGGCAGTGTTGAAGTATATTTATTTTGACAGAATAATTGGATACAGGAGTCAAATTATTGCATTCATTCAAAAAACCCAGAAAGCGTCCCAGCAGCTTTGAATAATCATGACAAAGCAACTCATATCCCCATAGCCAAATTACTGTGATTTGATGTCTGTAGAAAATCCTAGTCTTACCTGAAAAAGATGTCCTTAGCCAAGACTAGCTACAACTACACACTTAGAATTCAAGCTTAACTTCACATCAGAGGCATGTTCATAAAGTGACTACATGCCCTGGCTTCCACATGGTGGAATAATTAAACTTTTAAGAAAGCATCACAAATATATCTGAGTGAATTTTACACTGTGAAAAGCCTGTGTCAGTTCTCTGCTTGACGACTGCAACTCCCCAGATAAAAGCATTCACTGCAAATCTGAGCAATATAAACTGAAATGCTGCCAGGAAAAGTTCCTCACAAATAAGTATTAGCACTTGTAACAGTGCTTTGCTGTGATGGAAATATTGGAAATATCAATTCAGTTTCAGTCATGTTTACATACACACCAATTTTACAGGCTCATGGGAAATACCAGTTAACTTCTTGTAAGCGGATCAAGTACAGTGGTCAATATTTTACACCAATATCCTTGAACAAGTGAAACAGATTCTTGTCATCGACAGCCAATGTCACCCGATTGGATATGGTTACATTTTTACAAAATCACTAAAAAGACAATGTGGACTCAGTGATTCAAAGGCTGAGGAGGCAGTTATTTCAGTTATTGGAGGCCATTTGCATCTTTGTCGTCAAAGAGGCATTCACAGTTATTCTAGACTTGAAGCTTACGCTCCGGTCCAATTTTAAATCGAATGTTTTGACAAGACATTACATGCTTTCGTAAATATTCATTGATTGTACAAATGAAAATCAAGAAATTTTCTTGGAAGCCCATTCAAAAAAAGTTAAAAAGGAATCTTCATTTACAAGAATCCAGATCCTTTTGTGAATGGGCAGATAGCCACAGTTTCTTCCATTAATGATAGTCTTCATAAAGTTACTTAGGTTTGCTGTACGCACCAAGCATACACAACAATCAAACTTCTTGTTGTGTCTTAGTTGCAGGGGTGCACCACAATGTTCACAATATTAAGGGCTCAAGAACACACAATGAAGAAAGATCTTCAACCTGCCACAGAGATGCTCATGATGTTGGATCTAGGGTCAACAATCATGATATCAGCAACAAAAACACACAGCCAGAAGTAAATTGCTACTACTGCAAACATGAGAGGTGCAGTCCTTATATCATGAACTATGTAGTGTTTTTACATGCTAATAATGCAAAGCTGCACAAATATAACTTCATATAGAACCACAATAATATATTTTCTCTGGCAGATTAGGAATTTTACCACAGCAACCAGTGTCTCCTACTGTATGAATATTGTTGATATCCTTCCTTTGGTACAATACAGATTATACAAAAATTCAGTGAAAATGCATATAAATGATGTTTGCAACACTTTGGAGCAGACCTTCAGCTTGAAAAACAAACAATGCTGGCATATTTAGTGGGCAGAACAATCCAATGTTAATCAATTTCTTGGGACACAGATATGAAGACAAATATTTTAATACTGTCCTATCAAGGTTTCATCTATTTAATCATGAACAAGCACCATGGTAAAAATACTTTCCAAGTATGCCCAATGGGATAGTCTGACCAGAAAAATTAACTATATTCAAAGATTATATATCTATTCGGAAGAAAAAGTTCATGATAGATTTTGGAGCAATACTTCAGATTGTGAAAGAAACAGGCACTGAAAAAGTGGTGTAATGTATCAAAATTATTGATTCCAACATTTAAAAAGAATGTCAAGAACTGCAGAACATATTGGATGAACGAACGTACTTATGGAATACACGAATACTACATAATGATGGTGCAAGTTGTATCATCACTGTCAAGTGTTCATATTACACATAATGGGAGGAACCGGCAACTTGTCAGAAGTTGGATATATTATATACATACACCTCCTATTACACTAGATCCTGAACATCCTGGAGACTGCAGAACATTCGATCAGTTACTTGATATTACCAGCACCGTGAAAACGATAAAGACAGATCTTGCTCAAAGTGCACATATATCTTCATTAGCAAAACAGATAACGATGCACATGCTGTTAATCCGTAGGGAAAAGAAAAAGGTACAATCCCACAACACCGGGATCTTGAGAACATTTCCAGTAAAATCTGGTGCTTCACTCACACCTTCCAATGACCTGCAAATGCAGCAGCTTGATTTACTCACCAGTGTCAATGAATCGACAATATTTGGCATAAGTCACAAATGCTATTTTTTCACCTTTTACAGTGTGTAAGATCAACATTTCCTCCCAAGTCTCAAGCACTGAATCACCAAGAGGATCGAGAACATAACTTTGAAGGGAGGATGTACGAAGTCCAAAATATTCAGGCATTTGTCAATTAAAACATCATCCAATGTATTCGATGGAAATGGTTTAAAAATGTGATGTAGTCAATGCAAATGTGTGTACGTTTAAAAGCATTGACTGAAAAGTGGTGAACGATATCAACATTTTAAAATATTTGTTAGGGAAGCATTTACAGTAAGTACACTCTGGAAAATGTTGACTATTCTGAAAGAAGTTGGTGTGAAATTTCTGACATCGAGAAAAATGCCCAGCAAAAAGTGATTAAGCATATTTATGACTCACACTCACATGGAGTGAAATGCAACTTCGGCAGTGGGCATACAATGGGCGGGAGTGGATTGGTCGCCCATTATACGCCCCGTCTGATTTTCCTTTCCAGTAAAGTCAATGGAAATGGGTGGTGTGTTTAACGAGCAGCCGATCCGCCACTGCCCGTTTTGCGCCTCACGAAAGTTGAATTTCATCCCCACTGTCTCATCATTCCCACCAAACAAAAGAATTATTAGGGAATTCCAAGAAATGCCAGTTGTTCAAAAAACCATCAGAACAAAATACATGCAAAATGCTGTCTCATTTGTCAAGACATCAAAAAGGTGAACATCAAAGCCTCACCTATAACAGTTTAGCGTATCTTTATACAACAGATTCACCTCTCTTCATTGGGAAGAAGCAAATCCCTTGGTAATTTGCTGGCCAGGTGAAGAAAGAGTATGAACTTGCATTTATGTAGTGCCCTTCACAAATTCAAGATGTCCCAAAGCTCTTCAAAAGTACTTATTGTCTGTGAAGTGTAGTTACTGTAATAATGTAGTGAAACACAGCAGCCACTTTGTGCACAACAAGGTTCCACAAACGAGAGAAAAGATCAGATAATCTGTTTCTTTTCCAGTAATCTTGGTTGAGGAATATAAATGTTGGCCAGAACATCAGCAGAACTCCCCCACTCTGTCAAATAGTGCCATGGAATCTTACACATATCATCCACTAGAGAGAGCAGACAGGGTCTCGGTTTAACGTCTCAAACAAAATACAGCACCTCCAACAGTTTAGCACTCCCTCATTACTGTATTGGTAATATTAAAAAGGATCTGTGCCAGCAAGTACAAAATAAACATATGAAAATGGTCCAAGCTAGTACAGTAGATGCTTTGTAAACACAACCGATTTCAAGCATGAATTCAACTGTTACTGTTAACATCTTTGTCTGGGTTCTAAAGATGATACTGAACACTCTTCTGCCGACAGCTGTCACTTAACTGCTGGCGATTGCTGTCTGCAGGAAAGGGCAGAATAATCTTCTTACAAATGCGTAACAATGAGATTACAATAATTGAAGAATTATTGGATGAATCACCGTTACCTTAACTCCAGTTTATCATTACTGAACACTTGGGGCAATGCTGCAATCGCATCATTTAAAGTTTCTTATCACAAACCTTAGGGGAGAAGCCAAATCCCCTGAAATGTATCAGTATTTTACTCTCCATTCTTAATAGAAAATTTTGTACTAAGTATTTTGAGTGCAGGTTGAACCTTGTGAGGTAAAGGAGCATCATGTAAGATGTACTTGAATCTCAATACTACCACTAGTTTCCTGAATAATAATAAATTAGACTTGAGATGACATATATACTTGAACTATGAAAACAACCAAGAATATTCAGTGTAACAGGTCAACCTCTCACCAACAAAAACCTGCAGAGTCAGCTTACACATGAATCATAGAATCATAGAAAGTTACAGCACAGGAGGAGCCAATCGGACCATTGTGTCCATGCCAGCCGAAAAAGAGCGATCCAGCTTAACCCCACTTTCCAGCACTTGGTCCATAGCCCTGCAAATTACGGCACTTCAAGTGCACATCCAAGTACTTTTTAAAATGAGTTGAGGGTTTCTGTCTCTACCACCCTTTCAGGCAGTTCCAGACCCCTACCATCCTCTGGGTGAAAAAATTCTCCTCAGCTCCCCTCTAATCCTTCTACAAATTACTTTAAATCTATGCCCCCTGGTCACTGACTCCGCTAAGAGAAATCCACTCGATCTCATCCAGTCATAATTTTATGTACCTCAATTAAAACTCCCCTCAGCCTCCTTTGTTCCAAAGGAAACCACCCCAGCCTATCCAATCTGTCATCATAGCTAAAATTCTCCATCCCCAGCAACATCCTCGTAAATCTCCTCTGTACCCTCTCTAGTGCAATCACATCTTTCCTGTATTGTGGTGACCAGAACTGTGCGCAGTACTCAAGCTGCAGCGTAACAAGTGTTTTATACAGTTCCAGAATAACATCCCTGCTTTTATATTCTATGCCTCAGCTAATAAAGGAAAGCATTCCATATGCCTTCTTAACCACCTTATCTACCTGTCCTGCTACCTTCAGGGATCTGTGGACATGCATTCCAAGGTCCCTCACTTCCTCTACACCTCTAAGTATTCTCCCATTTGTTGTGTATTCCCTTGCCTTGTTTGCCCTCCCCAAATGCATTACCTCACACTTCTCCGGATTAAATTCCATTTGCCATTTTTCTGCCCATCTGACCAGTCCATTGATATCTTCCTGCAGTCCACAGCTTCCCTCCTCACGATCGACCACACGGCCAATTTTTCTATCATCTGCAAACTTCTTGATCAAGCCCCCCACGTTCAAGACCAAATCAAAAATATATACCACAAAAAGCAAAGGACCGAGTAGTGAGCCTTGCGGGACCCCACTGGAACCCAGCCTTCCAGTCAACAAAACACCAGTCAACCATTACCCTTTGCTTTCTGCCACTGAGCCAATTTTGGATCCAACGAGCCACTTTCCCTGGGACCCCATGGGCTTTTACTTTCTGACCAGTCTGCCATGAGGGACCTTGTCAAAAGCCTTGCTAAAATCCACGTACACTACATCAAACGCGTTACCCTCATCAACTCTATGTTACCTGCTCAAAAAATTCAATCAATTTAGTCAGACATGGCATTCCCTTAACAAATCTATGCTGACTGTCTTTGTAAATGACGATTTATGCTGTCCCTCAGAATCGATTCCAATAATTTGCCCATCACCGAGGTTAGATTGACTGGCCTATAATGACTCGGTCTTTCTCTTTCTCCCTTTTTAAAAAACGTTAGCAGTCCTCCAATCCTCCAGTACCGCGCCAGTAGCCAGGGAGGATTGGAAAATGATGGTTAGAGCCTCCGCTATTTCCTCCCTTACTTACTTTAGCAGCTTGGGATACATTTCATCTGGACCTGGCGATTTATCTACTTTCAAAGATGCTAAACCCCATAATACTTGCTCTAAGCTTATCCCATCCAATATTTCACACTCCTCCTCCTCAACCACAATCACTGCATTGTCCCCTTCTTTTGTGAAGACAGACGCAAAGTATTCATGAAGAACCATAACCACATCTTCCACCTCCACACATCGGGCCTCTTAGAGACCAAAAAGGTAACCTACTCTTTCCTTAGTCATCCTAGTGCTCTTTATGTATTTATAACATTTTTGGGTTTTCCTTCATTTTACTTACCAGAATTTTTTCATGCCCTCTCTTTGCTTTCGTAATTTCCTTTTTCATTTCACCCCTGCACTGTCTATACTTCTTTACGCTTTCTGCAGTATTGAGCTCTTTGTGTCTGACATAAGCTTCACTTTTTTGCCATATCTTACCCTGTGTGGATACAGCAAAGGCTATGGGCCCCGACAACATCCCAGCTGTAGTGCTGAAGTCTTGTGCTCCAGAACTAGCCGCGCCTCTAGCCAAGCTGTTCCAGTGCAGCGACAACACTGTCTTCTACCCGACAATGTGGAAAATTGCCCAGGTATATCTTGTTCACAAAAAGCAGGACAAATCCAATCCGGCCAATTACCACCCCATCAGTCTACTCTCAATCAGCAGCAAAGTGATGGAAGGTGTCGTCGACAGTGCTATCAAGCGGCACTTACTCACCAATAACCGGCTCACCGATGCTCAGTTTGGGTTCCGCCAGGACCACTCGGCTCCAGACCTCATTACAGCCTTGGTCCAAACATGGACAAAAGAGCTGAATTCCAGGAGGTGAGGTGAGAGTGACTGCCCTTGACATCAAGGCAGTATTTGACCGAGTGTGGCACCAAGGAGCCCGAGTAAAATTGAAGTCAATGGGAATCAGGGGGAAAACTCTCCAGTGGCTGGAGTCATACCTAGCGCAAAGGAAGATGGTAGTGGTTGTTGGAGGCCAATCATCTCAGCCCCAGGACATTACTACAGGAGTTCCTTAGGGCAGTGTCCTAGGCCCATCCATCTTCAGCTGCTTCATCAATGACCTTCCCTCCATCATAAGGTCAGAAATGAGGATGTTCGCTGATGACTGCACAGTGTTCAGTTCCATTCGCAACCCCTCAAATAATGAAGCAGTCCGAGCCCACATGCAGCAAGACCTGGACAACATCCATGCTTGGGCTCATAAGTGGCAAGTAACAGTCGCGCCAGACAAGTGCCAGGCAATGACCATCTCCAACAAGAGAGAGTCCAACCACCTCCCCTTGACATTCAATGGCATTACCATCACCGAATCCCCCACCATCAACATCCTGGGGGTCACCATTGACCAGAAACTTAACTGGACCAGCCACATAAATACTGTGGCTACAAGAGCAGGTCAGAGGCTGGGTATTCTGCGGCGAGTGACTCACCTCCTGACTCCCCAAAGCCTTTCCATCATCGACAAGGCACAAGTCAGGATTGTGATGAAATGCTCTCCACTTGCTTGGATGAGTGCAGCTCCAACAACACTCAAGAAGCTCAACACCATCCAGGACAAAGCAGCCCGCTTGATTGGCACCCCATCCACTACCCGAAACATTCACTCCCTTCACCGCTGGCGCACAGTGGCTGCAGTGTGTACCATCCACAGGATGCACTGCAACAACTCGCCAAGGCTTCTTCGACAGCACCTCCCAAACCCGCGACCTCGACCACCGAGGACAAAAGCAGCAGGCACATGGGAACAACACCACCTGCACGTTCCCTTCCAAGTCACACACCATCCCGACTTGGAAATATATCGCCATTCCTTCATTGTCGCTGGGTCAAAATCCTGGAACTCCCTTCCTCACAGCACTGTGGGAGAACCGTCACCAAACGGACTGCAGCGGTTCAAGAAGGCGGCTCACCACCACCTTCTCAAGGGCAATTAGCGATGAGCAATAAACGCTGGCCTTGCCAGCGACGCCTACATCCCATGAACGAATAAAAAAATGTTCCTGGTCATCCAGGGAGCTCTGGATTGGGCAGTCCCACCCTTTTTCATTATGGGAACATGTTGACTCTGAACCCCTTGAATCCCTCCTACTGCTCTGACACTGATTTACCTTCAAGTCCACTTTTGCTAAATCACTTCACAGCATAGTAAAATTGGCCTTTCCCCAATGTAGAACTTTTATTCCGTTCTATTTTTTCCATAACTATGCTAAATCTAACTGAATTATGATCACTATCACCAAAATGCTCTCCCACTGATACTCCTTCCACCTGCCCAGCTTCATTCCCTAAAACTAAATCCAGAACTGCCCACCCCCCCCACCCTTGTTGGGCTTGCTACGTTCTGGCTAAAAAAGTTCTCCTGAGTGCAATTTAAGAATTCTGTGCCCTCTATATCTTTTGTACTGATTGTATCCCACTTAATATTAGTGGGGGATTTCAACTACCCTATTACTGCACTATTGTGTTTGCACTTCAGAAATTTGCCTACATATTTGCTCTTCTATCTCCCGCTGATTGTTTGGGGGTTGATAGTACACTCCCAGCAGTGTGACTGCCCCTCTTTTGTTCCTTAGCTCAACCCATATGGCCTCATTTGATGATCCTTCTAACATATCATCCCTCAACAGCCATAAATTGTTTCTTTAACCAATATTGCCAACACCCCTCCTTTTTTATCCCTCTCTCCATCTCGTCTGAAAGCCCCATAACCAGGAGCGGTGAGCTGCCATTCCTGCTACAAATGTACACACGACATGATATTTTCCCTTCTGCACCTTGAAGCAAAAGGTGGCCTTGACATTTAAAATAAAAAGATTAATATTTCATTACCATCTTGGTCACTCACACTTGGTCCAAGTTCATAACCTGCTGCCATTTTAATAGAATATTGCAATCAGGACGAATTCCCTCAATGGAAACAAACTGTTCCATATTATCCAACTATTTTGTTTCAAATTGGCTTTTTCTTAAGCTTTAACCTACATGGCACAAATTATTGCATTTGTTATGCTTATAGTGAGAAATTCCTGCTCCTCTCGCAAGCATTAGCATGCTCCACACCATTAAAACACACAAAAGACACTTATATTGGCCATCTTATAATTCAGATTCCGGGAGTCCGGCACCTGTGAGCCAGCTCCTGCTGTTAAATGTGATTCCCTCAGACTTATATAAAAGGCCCTAAGTATGGCATTATTAAAAATATACTGCTGTATTCATGGTATCCTGTGTGGGACAATCTGGTAATATTAAGCATGTTACAATGGAAACAGTACCATCACATTTCACCTTCCCATTGGAGTGACAGTACCACTTTAAGACAGTGGCTCTAACACCAACAGATTTACTTTCTTCACTGGCATTGGAATACATTAGAATGGGGTAAAATGTCACTCTTTCTGAGCTCAGTACAATAGAATACATGTCTAAAACAAATCTACAGGGTTTGTGTTTATTTTTCCACGACAGAGGTCTACCACAATATAGACTGAGCCTGCCCAAGTCTTGACATTTAATCAATAGACATAAATCACTTAGAAGGTTATTAACTGAAAGATATGTCAATGCTGACCAAGGCTCGACAGATTACACAAAAGTAATGGAAAACTGAAACTGCTTTTATCTAAAGCAATGGCATGCAATTTTAATCCAGCTGATTTTAAAAAAAATTTAACACCTTGATTCCTGAATTTTCTTAATACCTTCGAGTACATGTTTTCTTTTACTGCTTCTATTGTATTATGTATATTATGTTCTGTTGTAGCTTAAGATGATGAGCCAACTTTGGCTAGCTTTAATTGACTTACACAATGCTCATTTGTCTTCCCTTGATGGGAGGTGCTTTGCTACTGCATTGTTTAAGAACCTTGGACGAGGTATTGGTTTTTAGAACCCACCAAATGGACTGCAGACATGTATTCGATTGCACTGAACTCAAACAGTATTTTGCTCCATTCTAATGTATGCATCCCAATGGCAGTGAAGAAAGTGAACCTATCAGTACTTCGATGACTGGCTTAAAGCAATATTGTTTCTCCGTTGGGGAGATGAAAATTATGGTAACTGCTTCAATTGTAACAATTTAACCTGTGACAGTGTGTCCTTCTCACGTTTCTTTTAATAGTCAAACTCGCATCCTGGTCAAACACTGACAAAACTCACCCAATGGAGCGAGTGAAGTTCCAATATCAGTAAAGCCCTGGATCTGCACCCAAATCTCCAGCGCAAGAGTTCCACAAACAACTATTGAAACAGGAGCTCCTTTACGACCACCTCATGGCAAAGCAGAGGGTCCATGGCAGGACTGCAGTGACACTGTATCTTATATAATCTAAAAAATTAATTTGGCAGTGGAGAACCTCATTTCTGAGTTCAGAATATCCTAATCAATTAGCTTTTTGATTCCAACTATTTGATTGGACATGGACCATGCAATATTTTTAGGAATGCTAGCTTCACACAAGGCAAGGTTTTTAGTCTAATACAAAAAGCAACACTGGGTTGGATGAAGAAGACTGCATCTGCATCTGATAAATTTTTGTTGTTAACAGTACAGTAAAACAATGCTAACCCAAATGCCAGTAGTCCACACACAACAAAACGAGATGTTGGTTTGAATATAGCACTTTCTTTTGATGAAGATCGCATTTGAAATGGCATGAGAATTTTTTATTGAGACGAACGAGAAGTAAATATTTTATTTGTAAAGTGATAAACGAAGTTACATTTACAAGTATAGTAAATTCCTGATTTTTAGTCTGAACTGTGTTTGGTCGCAACCAGTTCAGATTTGTGGCATTATATTGTACGTCAAAAGCAGAAAACTGCTCTCCAGCATGCCCCTCGCTATATACTATTATTCAACAGATAACTCGTTGAAAGGAACAAATGCTTGGGGAAAAAACATACTATATTGGTATCATTTCTTCTCTCCCACTTTGTATAGTGTACTTAACATCAGAGTAATTTATTTTTCTCCCCCGAGAGCTTTTACAATCATAATTACTAAACTGCCCAAGTAACAACACATTTAAAATGTGCAGTCTATTACAAGTAATTACTTTTATAAATGAGAACAAGTTGTCACATGCAGTAACATATCTACTATTTCAAAAAGAAAAGTACTGTACACTAATTGGTTGCATCTCATTATACCCTTCAAGCAACAATCACCCCATTTGTTGTGCCACTCTGCAGAGTCCATGTTTATTCAACTGGCTAAGGGCCAACTGTTAAAAATGTATATTGCTAGATGCGAGTCAAATATTTACAGTTTACTAGCTGAACGTCAGTAAACTACAAGATAGCAATTAAGGTAAGTGGGTCTGATCACAGCGCGCAGCTTGAGCTGTTTATCAACAAAACAACTAGGATTTTAATTACCTCAAATTGACAGCGTACTTTTTTGAAATAACAGATACTATATGATTTTTTTTAAGATGAAGTTCACCTTGGCAATTTAGGGGGCATAAACAGTTTGAAAGAGGTGGCGCAATTTATATTAGTGAAATACACTACCAGAATTAGTGATTAAAGCAGAGACCATGTCAACTTTTAAGAATAGGTTAGATAGGTGGTTGCAGGAAAGGGGGATAAAGGCATTCGGGAATAGGGAACAGGGCAGGGCACATGGGATTAGAATAGTACTCGTGTGAAGGATAAACACCAACACATACTGGTTGGGCTGAATAGCTTGTTGTAATTTCTATGTAATTCTATATGGCATAATATATATATTGATCATTCTGGTACACAAGTCATAAGAACATAAGAAATAGGAGCAGGAGCCTGCTCTGCCATTTAATAAGATCATGGCTGATCTGATCCTAACCTCAAATCTAAATTGATGTCCAATTTCCTGCCCGCTCCCCGTAACCCCTAATTCCCTTTACTTCTAGGAAACTTCTAGGAAAGTCACAGGTTCACAAATCATAAAAGCTGCCTGAAGGTGCAACCCACAGGAGGCAAAAAATTAATACGGATAATGACTGATATAGGACAAGAGGGTAAATGTTATTTAGTGATGAAATGAACTTTCAAGTACAACTTCAAATGGGGTATCAAAAGATTTTTCAGTTGTGTACTTTAGAAATAAAGAACGTGATTAACACTATATAAAATTCTTAGAGTGGAATACACTTGGATCGGTGAACAGTAAAGAAAAGAAGAAACCAACAGGTGAAAAAGTGCTCACTGAGAACTTGATTTACCTTATTGTCTTTCCTCCAAGGGGAAGGATTGTGTTTTGGTCTGCAGCCACCTCAGACCTTCACCAATTTGGAGCACTAGTCATTACAGAAGTACACTGGCATGTGCTGCCCCCAAACCATTTTTAAAGTTCCCATTTTCCCCAAACAGATTATAGTAAAAATGGTCTGAGTATCTTTGAAATACAATGGTGAATTCTGGGAAAACCAGGTTTAAAAAAAATAGAACTCTGGAAATGTTCAGACAACACTCAAGCAACAGAACGTTGAACTCTCATTAGGAGCTGGAGTTAAGAAAATCCAGACTGCCAAGGCCATTGAATGAATAGGCCATGTTGCCTGAAGAGATAAGGAACATCTGGGAGGCTTCCAGCTAAACAACAACAATTTGCAATTATCTCGTATCATTAATGTAGGAAAACATCCCAAGGCACTTCACAGAGGCATAATCCCTCATGATTGACAGAGGCAAACCCTCACGATAGAATTTCACATCCAGTTTGAGAGCGAGGGTCTGAAATTACTTTATTAAACTTAAATAAGGGCAATTATAAAGGAATGAGTGCGGAATTGGCGAAAGTGGACTGGGTAAACAGATTAGATGGTATGATAAGCAGTGGCAAACATTTAAAAAGATATTTTATGACTCGCAACAAAAATACATCCCTGTGAGGAGGAAAGACTCCACAAAAAAGGGTGAACCAACCATGGCTAACTAAGGATGTATAGGATGGTATCAGGTGAAAAGAAAAAGCATACAACATGGCAAAGATTACTGGTAAGCCCGAAGATTGGGAGAACTTTAAAAACCAGCAAAGGATGACTAAAAGAATAATAAAAAGAGGGAGAAAATAAATTATGAGAGTAAACTAGCAAGAAATATAAACACCGACAGTAAGAGCTTCGACAAGTATATAAAAAGGAAGAGGGTAACTAAAGGAAACATTGGTCCCTTAGAGGATGAGACTGGAGAAATAATAATGGAAAACAAGGAAATGGCAGAGGAATTGATATTTTGGATCTGTCTTCACAGTAGAAGACATTAATAACATACCAATAATAGTAGAAAATCAAGGGGCAAAGGGGAGGGAGGTACTAAAAACAATCACTATCACTAGAGAAAAAGTACTCGGTAAACTAATGGGTCTAAAGGCTGATAAGTCCCCTGGACCTGATGGCTTGCATCCGAGGGTCTTAAAGGAAGTGGCTACAGAGATAGTGGATGCATTGGTTGTCATCTTCCAGAATTTACCAGATTCTGGAAAGGTCCCAGCAGATTGGAAAACCGCAAACGTAACACCTCTATTCAAGGGAGTGAGACAGAAAGCAGATAACTATAGACCAGTTAGCCTAACGTCTGTCATTGGGAAAATGCTAGAATCCATTATTAAGGAAGTAGTAGCAGGACATTTGGAGACTCATAATACAATCAAGGAGAGTCAACATGGTTTATGAAGAGGAAATCATGTCTGACAAATTTATTAGAGTTCTTTGAGGAAGTAACGGGCAGGGTGGATAAAGGGGAACCAATGGATGCAGTATATTTGGATTTCCAAAAGGCATTCGATAAGGTGCCACATAAAAGATTACTGCACAAGATAAGAGCTCATGGTGTTGGGGGTAATATACTGGCATGGATAGAGGATTGGCTAACTAACAGAAAACAAAGAGTCGGGATAAAAGGGTCATTTTCAAAATGGCAATCTGTAACGAGTGGGGTGCTGGGGCCTCAACTATTTACAATATATATCAATGACTTGGATGAAGGAACAGAATTGTCCTGTGGCCAAATTTGCTGATGATACAAAGATAGGTGGAAAAGCAAGTTGCAATGAGGACACAAAGTGTCTGCAAAGGGATATTGAGAGGTTAAGTGAATGGGAAAAAATTTGGCAGATGGAATGTAATGTGGGAAAATGTGAAGTCATCAACTTTGGGAGGAAAAATAAAAAAGCAAAATATTATTTGAATGGAAAAATATTACAAAATGCTGTGGTACAGAGGGATCTGGGTGTCCTCGTACATGATACACAAAAAGTCAACATACAGGTGCAACAGGTAATCCGGAAGGCAAACAGAATATTGACCTTTATTTCTAAGGGGATGGAGTATAAAAGCAGGGAAGTCATGCTACAACTGTACAGGGTGCTGGTGAGACTACACCTGGAGTACCATGTACAGTTCTGGTGCCCTTATTTAAGGAAGGACATACTTGCATTGGAGGCAGTTCAGAGAAGGTTCACTCGGTTGATTCCGGGTATGGAAGGGTTCTGTTATGAGGAAAGATTGAACAGGTTGGGTCGATACTCATTGGAGTTTACAAGAATGAGAGGAGACCTTATCGAAACAGCCAAGATTCTGAGGGGACTCGATAAGGTAGATGCGAAGAGGATGTTATCACCAGTGGGGGAATCTAAAACGAGGGGGCATGGTCTCAAAATAAGGGGTCGCCCGTTTAAGACGGAAATTAGGAAGAATTTTTTCTCCCAGAGGGTCGTGAATCTTTGGAATTCTTTACCCCAAAAAGCTGCGGAGGCTGAGTCATTGAATACATTCAAGGCTGAGTTAGACAAATTTTTGATCAACAAGGGAGTCAAAGGATATGGGGAAAAGGCGGGAAAGTGGAGTTGAAGTAAAAATCAGATCAGCCATGATCTCATTGAATGGCGGAGCAGGTTCGAGGGGCCAAATAGCCTACTCCTATCTCTTATGGTCTTATAATCAGAAATAAATGGACGCTGAGCCAAAGATCTACAGTCGAAAAATGCAACCAAGCACGTGCAATGTTCAATATATTAGGATGAGGTGTTGTTGACCCAAGAGGGGAGGAATATCACATCAATTGTCAGACATTGACCCTACAAATACTCCCAGAGGTGATTTTGAGCATTGGTGCGAGGTAGATCTGCCCAACGCCACCACAAATGACTCAAACTGATGAAATTGTATACATTCAAGAAATAATCTTGTTGAAGCTAATATTCTTTCAGCAATACGCTGAAAAAGACTTCAACTATAGCTGGTTGCACCTATTATTCAAAGATATTAATCTGTTAGCTAGACAAGGAACCTAACTATAAAATAATCTTACCAACTTTACATCTACCTTGGATGCTGAGTATAAATTGCCCAGGTATATGTTGTCCAAAAAAAGCGGGACAAATCCAATCTGGCCAATTACCGCCCCATCAGTCTACTCTCAATCAGCAGCAAACTGATGGAAGGGGCCGTCGATAGTGCTATCAAGCGGCACTTACTCACCAATAACCTGCTCACCGATGCTCAGTTTGGGTTCCGCCAGGACCACTCGGCTCCAGACCTCATTACAGCCTTGGTCCAAACATGGACGAAAGAGCTGAATTCCAGAGGTGAGGTGAGAGTGACTGCCTTTGACATCAAGGCAGCATTTGACCGAGTGTGGCACCAAGGAGCCCGAATGAAATTGAAGTCAATGGGAATCAGGGGGAAAACTCTCCAGTGACTGGAGTCATACCTAGCACAAAGGAAGATGGTAGTGGTTGTTGGAGGCCAATCATCTCAGTCCCAGGACATTGCTGCAGGAGTTCCTCAGGGCAGTGTCCTTGGTCCAACCATCTTCAGCTGCTTCATCAATGACCTTCCCTCCATCATAAGGTCAGAAATGGGGATGTTCGCTGATGATTGCAGTGTTCAGTTCCATTCGCAACCCCTCAGATAATGAAGCACTCCGTGCCTGCATGCAGCAAGACCTGGACAACATCCATGCTTGGGCTCATAAGTGGCAAGTAACATTCACACCAGACAAGTGCCAGGCAATGACCATCTCCAACAAGAGAGAATCTAACCACCTCCCCTTGACATTCAATGGCATTACCATTGCCGAATCCCCCACCATCAACATCCTGGGGGTCACCATTGACCAGAAACTTAACTGGACCAGCCACATAAATACTGTGGCTACAAGAGCAGGTCAGAGGCTGGGTATTCTGCGGTGAGAGACTCATCTCCTGACTCCCCAAAGCCTTTCCACCATCTACAAGGCACAAGTCAGGAGTGTGATGGAATACTCTCCATTTGCCTGGATGAGTGCAGCTCCAACAACACTCAAGAAGCTCGACACCATCCAGGACAAAGCAGCCCGCTTGATTGGCACCCCATCCACCACCGGCGCACAGTGGCTGCAGTGTGTACCATCCACAGGATGAACTGCAGCAACTCGCCAAGGTTTCTTCGACAGCACCTCCCAAACCTGCGACCTCTACCATCTAGAAGTACAAGGGCAGCAGGCGCATGGGAACAACACCACCTGCAAATTCCCCTCCAAGTCATACACCATCCCGACTTGGAAATATATCACCGTTCTTTCATCATCACTGGGTCAAAATCCTGGAACTCCCTTCCTCACAGCACTGTGGGAGAACCTTCACCACACGGACTGCAGCAGTTCAAGGCGGCGACTCACCACCAGCTTCTCAAGGGCAATAAATGCTGGCCTCGCCAGCGATGCCCACGTCCCATGAATGAATAAAAAAAAAACCTTTATTTTACATTAACTAGAGCCCCGCTAATGCACGGTTACTGCAACACATTAACAATATGATTGGAGCCTGTAACAATTTAAACTATCAGTTAATAAAAATCTATCCAAATACTTTGTGTACTCCTTAATCTTAGGATATTAGTAACGTTATAGATGTATTAATAAGGTAATTTCAATTCACAGATTTCTGTATCTTACTTCACTTTTGATAATTTTTACAAAAAAAAAGAGATTAACTCAATAGTCTATTGCGTCCCCTTCAGGGGGTGGGGGTGGGGGTGAGGGTGAGAAAGAGATTGGGTTTGCTTGTCCAATTGTTAATGTACTTAGGCTGGCGAATGTAATACACAGAGAGAAGCCAAAATTGTCGGCATCTGATAACTCTTAGACTTTCTGGTAAATCTTCAGCCAATTCTTTACTGTGTAATTGATGTAAAGATTCATCTAACGTTCTTTGATTAATATTCCTTACATCGTTCATGGATTCAACGAGTCGCATTGTTATTAGAACATCTTTCAAACAGAGTACACCCAAGCATCATGCTCCTTAGCCAACTATGACCATTGTGCATGAACCCAGAGGGAAAAAAAAATGGGAAAAAAATAAATTTATGTCAATAATGTGCTTAAACAAAAAATGTGACCTAACATTGTCACTGTCTGCAAATTCTGTTGTGAGATTCCTGACAAAGCTGGCTATTTCCAAGTCTCCGTGGTAATCTGACTGGCTGCAGGCTCAGAGTTGCATGACGTCCAATTAAATGGCGTGAAGTATACTTACATCCCATTTCTCCTTCAGTGCATCAATCCCAAGTCCATTGAGCCTTTTGAGCAGGTCTTTTCAATTACCTGCAGGTCTGCTGCCCATACAAAAACTTTGGAAGTTGCCCATATCTCACAAGTGCACTCATTTCAGAAATTTCAAACATTCTAAAATGCCTGTTTATGCAATATGCAAAAGGTAGCCACCAAAGCAATCCAATCTCCTCTTCTCAATTACCGAAACCCTTGTTTTTTTCCTTCGTATAAATCAATCAGATGAATTTTTATAGCCATATCTATCTCACAAGCAAAACTATAACTGCAGCCATTATCAGTTTATTTACTGATTAAGTGATTGATGTACTTACCAGCTGTGTTCCCTGAGCTGCTGTACTGTGAGCTATCCAGAAATTTCCGGGGGGTTGATACCAAGTTGACTACATCAATAAGAGGAACAGGAGATGTTTCCTTCCCAAGTAGGCTGTAAAAAAAACCATTCCGGTCAATTTTCCTCCCACAAATTAAGTAGATTAGTATTGAGTCAACAAAAAGTAAACTAATGCAGATGCTGGAAATCGGAGATAAAAACAGGAAATGCTGGAAACAATCAACCGGTCAGGCAGCATCTGTGGAGAGAGAAATTTAGGGTTAACGTTTCAGGTCGATGACCTATTGTCAGAACCCAGATAAGTGCCAAGTCAACCCTTCTGTACCTTTCACCATCTCCAGGGTTCAATTGTATAGTTACTATGCTGAAGCACTAATGCTTCACCTGCCATTGTCCTTACCAGGAAGATCAAAATCACAGCTAATCATATCACTATGGCTGTGGTTGACAAGTCAATATCATGGCCAGGAGAAGTCAGAATGAAAACAAGCTGGGTACACAGATCAATACCATGAAAGCTTTTTGGATCAAACCCACGCTGGAATGAATGTCAGTCTGAAGTGGCAAATTAGCTTTACAATACGAGAAGAGCAAGGATTCCCCCAACTTGAAGAAAAAAAAGAGGCAAATGCATAATGAGGAAATGCTGGATAGAAAGTTGACACTTCAGCAGCCAAGTACATTAGTCCCTTAAACACATTATGACAAAAAAAGAGACGAGTGAGTTGCTGTGAGGAGACCAAGTACGCACAGCTCCCAATACTGCTTATGAATTAAGAGTTGCAGGAAACACTGAAGGGATATCCCAGCAATCTGAACAATATCAAAAGAGCTGCTAGGCTGAACATGGGTTTAAAAAAAGGTAGTTTTTTTCTGTTCAGCAGGCAGATGATTCCATACTGACTGGAAAGCTCTTGAGTCAAGCAATTTCTGAACAAAAAATTTGATGAAAAAATGCAGAAGATGCAGATTTTCCTTTGGAAACTACAATTTACTATGAACACGAATGGAGAGAATTAAAGGAGTCCAAATTTTAATAGCATCACCTAGGCCTACTCTGTGGAGTGCCTTCTGCTAGGTACTTCAGAGCAGAATTAGCAAATGCCAAGAATTAGGTTAATTTCCATTCTATTTTCAGAAAATAATGCACGAGATAAAAGCAGAAAAATAGAGTTTCCCACAAAGATAAACTGGAGGCAAAGAACTGACAAGTACAATGTGTGGATTTTGCACCACCACCAGAGTGCGCAGCCGCTTCTTGCACACCTTGTTTGCAATCTGAAATAAATATATTACCACACCTTATGAAAGACATCTGAATCTATCTTGTTTTACAATTTCATCTTTGGAGTAAAGCCTTAAGTTATTGCTTTCGATCTTATTTAAGCGCAAAAACGGTTTCTGCTACTCAAACCTAGTCACCAAAGATTAATTCTGAAGCATTTGTGCCATAAATTCTTAAAGGGCTGTTAAATTTTGTATACATTTCTCATTGCTTGCCTTGCCGCATTTGTAAATGGCTTGCGTTAACCCTTAAAACACCAGTTATAGCACCGATTATACTATATGTAAAGGCTTTCTATATAACCAGCACAGTATACAATAGCTGGAGAAAAAAGGTAGCAAGCATTTTTCTTCTTCATCAAAGAACATTCTTGGATTTAATTTTAGGAAATTGCTTTAGATACTGACTAAAATGAGGAAGGCGGCACTCGGAATTGGGATACTTTACATCACCACTTAACATTAGCCTCTGTCAGTTATCCTTCGATCAGAAGTTTTATTGTAGCTATAATAGTTCCTCAAGTTCCTTCCAATTTTCAGCTGCAGATGTCCAAAGTATTACTGCGTTTCAATTAACTATCTTTAAACTAATTTTATTTTTCCCTCAAAAGTCGAACGTTTTTGTATCCCTATCCACGATTTAGAGTAATAAAGGAGACCATTTGCAAAAGACTATTGGACAACACAAAAAAAAAACCATGATCATTGTCAAGAGAACCAGAGGGGAGATGAGAATTTTTTTTTAATGCAGCGAGTTATTATGATCTGGAATGCACTTCCTGAAGAGGTGGGAGAAGCAGATTCAATAGTAACTTTCAAAACGGAATTGGACAAAAACTTGAAAAGGAAATATTTGCAGGGTTATGGGGAAAGACCAGGAAACTGGGACTAATTGGACAGCCCTTTCAAAGATCCAGCACAGGCAGGATAGGCTAAATGACCTCCTTCTGTGCTGAATGATTCCATGATTATAAGCTAAGAAACTAGTGGTTAAACATAATTTTAGGTGTAACTGCTTCGAATTTAGATTTTTTAAAAATTCGTTCACGGGATGTGGGCGTCGCTGGCGAGGCCAGCATTTATCGCCCAGCCCTAATTTCCCTTGAGAAGGTGGTGGTGAGCCGCCTTCTTGAACCGCTGCAGTCCGTGTGGTGACGATTCTCCCACAGTGCTGTTAGCAAGGGAGTTCCAGGATTTTGACCCACCGACAATGAAGGAACGGCGATATATTTCCAAGTCGGGATGGTGTGTGACTTGGAGGGGAACGTGCAGGTGGTGTTGTTCCCATGTGCCTGCTGCTCTTGTCCTTCTTGGTGGGAGAGGTCGCGGGTTTGGGAGGTGCTGTCGAAGAAGCCTTGACGAGTTGCTGCAGTGCATCCTGTGGATGGTCCACACTGCAGCCACAGTGCGCCGGTGGTGAAGGGAGTGAATGTTTAGGGTGGTGGATGGGGTGCCAATCAAGCGGGCTGCTTTATCTTGGATGGTGTCGAGCTTCTTGAGTGTTGTTGGAGCTGCACTCATCCAAGCAAGTGGAAAGTATTCCATCACACTCCTGACTTGTGCCTTGTAGATGGTGGAAAGGCTTTGGGGAGTCAGGAGGTGAGTCACTCGCCTCAGAATACCCAGCCTCTGACCTGCTCTCGTAGCCACAGTATTTGTATGGCTGGTCCAGTTAAGTTTCTGGTCAATGGTGACCCCCAGGATGTTGATGGTGGGGGATTCGGCGGTGGTAATGCCGTTGAATGTCAGGGGGAGGTGGTTAGACTCTCTCTTGTTGGAGATGGTCATTGCCTGGCACTTATCTGGCGCGAATGTTACTTGCCACTTATAAACCCAAGCCTGGATGTTGTCCAGGTCTTGCTGCATGCGGGCTCGGACTGCTTCATTATTTGAGGGGTTGCGAATGGAACTGAACACTGTGCAGTCATCAGCGAACATCCCCATTTCTGACCTTATGTTGGAGGGAAGGTCATTGATGAAGCAGCTGAAGATGGTTGGGCCTAGGACACTGACCCGAGGAACTCCTGCAGCAATGTCCTGGGGCTGAGATGATTGGCCTCCAACAACCACTGCCATCTTCCTTTGTGCTAGGTATGACTCCAGTCACTGGAGAGTTTTCCCCGATTCCCATTGACTTCAATTTTACTCGGGCTCCTGAGTGCCACACTCGGTCAAATGCTGCCTTGATGTCAAGGGCAGTCACTCTCACCTCACCTCTGGAATTCAGCTCTTTTGTCCACGTTTGGACCAAGGCTGTAATGAGGTCTGGAGCCGAGTGGTCCTGGCGGAACTCAAACTGAGCATCGGTGAGCAGGTTATTGGTGAGTAAGTGCCGTTTGATAGCACTGTCGACGACACCTTCCATCACTTTGCTGATGATTGAGAGTAGGCTGATGGGGCGGTAATTGGCCAGATTGGATTTGTCCTGCTTTTTGTGGACAGGACATACCTGGGCAATTTTCCACATTGTCGGGTAGATGTCAGTGTTGTAGCTGTACTGGAACAGCTTGGCTAGAGGCGCAGCTAGTTCGGGAGCAGAAGACTTCAGCACAACAGCTGGGATGTTGTCAGGGCCCATAGCCTTTGCTGTATCCAGTGCACTCAGCCGTTTCTTGATATCACATGGAGTGAATCGAATTGGCCGAAGACTGGCTTCTGTGATGGTGGGGATATCGGGAGGAGGCCGAGATGGATCATCCACTCGACACTTCTGGCTGAAGATGGTTGCAAACGCTTCAGCCTTGTCTTTTGCACTCACGTGCTGGACTCCGCCATCATTGAGGATGGAGATGTTTGCAGAGCCTCCTCCTCCCGTTAGTTGTTTAATTGTCCACCACCATTCATGACTGGATGTGGCAGGACTGCAGAGCTTTGATCTGATCCGTTGGTCACTTTGCTCTGTCTGTAGCATGTTGCTTCCGCTGTTTAGCATGCATGTTGTCCTGAGTTGTAGCTTCACCAGGATGGCACCTCATTTTTAGGTACGCCTGGTGCTGCTCCTGGCATGCTCTTCTACACTCCTCATTGAACCAGGGTTGATCCCCTGGCTTGTTGGTAATGGTAGAGTGAGGAATATGCCGGGCCATGAGGTCACAGATTGTGCTGGAATACAATTCTGCTGCTGCTGCTGATGGCCCACAGCGCCTCATGGATGCCCAGTTTTGAGCTGCTAGATCTGTTCTGAATCTATCCCATTTAGCACGGTGGTAGTGCCACACAACACGTTGGATGGTGTCCTCAGTGCGAAGACGGGACTTCATCTCCACGAGGAGTGTGCGGTGTTCACTCCTACCAATACTGTCATGGACAGATGCATTTGCGACAGGTAGATTGGTGAGGACGAGGTCAAGTAAGTTTTTCCCCTCGTGTTGGTTCGCTCACCACCTGCCGCAGGCCCAGTCTAGCAGCTATGTCCTTCAGGACTCGGCCAGCTCGGTCAGTAGTGGTGCTACCGAGCCACTCTTGGTGATGGACATTGAAGTCCCCCACCCAGAGTACATTTTGTGCCCTTGCTACCCTCAGAGCTTCCTCCAAGTGGTGCTCAACATGGAGGAGGACTGATTCATCAGCTGAGGGAGGATGGTAGGTGGTAATCAGCAGGAGGTTTCCTTGCCCATGTTTGAGCTGATGCCATGAGATTTCACGGGGTCCAGAGTCAATGTTGAGGACGCCCAGGGCCACTCCCTCCTGACTGTATATCACTATACCGCCACCTCTGGTGGGTCTGTCCTGCCGGTGGGACATGAGTCTGTGAGTATGGCTATGTCAGTCTGTTGCTTGACTAGTCTGTGGGACAGCTCTCCCAATTTTGGCACAAGTCCCCAGATGTTCATAAGGAGGACCTTGCAGGGTCGACTCGGCTTGGTTGGCCGTTGTCGTGTCCGGTGCCTAGTGGTCCGATGCCGGGTGGTCCATCCGGTTTTATTCTTATTATGACTTTTCGTAGCGAGATTTTTACAACTGAGTGGCTTGCTAAGCCATTTCAGAGGGCAATTAAGAATCAACCACATTACTGTGGGTCTGGAGTCACATTTAGGCCAGACCGGGTAAGGACGGCAGGTTTCCTTCCCTAAAGGATATTAGTGAACCAGATGGGATTTTACGACAATCCGGTAGTTTCATGGCCATCATTACTGATACTAGTATTTTAATTCCAGATTTTTATTTAATTAATTGAATTTAATTAATTGAATTTAAATTCGCCAGCTGCCGTGGCGGGATTTGAACTCATGACTCTGGATTTTAGTCCAGTAACATAACCACTATGCTACCGTACCCGTTATAGATATGAAATGGACACATTTAAACTGCCACCTCTCATACTTAAATACTCAATTGAAGCAGTCAAAAAAAAAAATCCTGATTCAATGAAGAATAGATAGTTACAGGCCTTAAATGAAAGATCATGAAAAAAGATCTGTACAGGTCTTGAACACTTATACAGCAACACTGGCAGAAGCCTGAGTAGGTCACTCAACTAAGGAGAGATATGGGGCAAATGAGAGAAAGTTAAAATGTAGTTGCGTGAGGGGCAGTCACTTGGCAAGCAGCGAAAAGTGTTTTTTTTTTAAAAAAGTGTCCTGTGTTGGGTCTCCATACTATGTAATATGTCCTGGCTCAGAAAGCAGGCAGGGCTCTGCCAATACTTGTCATTAACTGGCCACTAGAAAAAACACAAGTGCAACTTAAGAGTGACTTTCCTTTCTATTTTCCCTTCATAGGGGAAAGAGCAGTCTCAACTCAAGAGTTGACATCCTGTGACAGTTTGGATGATAATCGGTATTAGCTGTGTCAGGCCAATGCACCGTACTGCCCTGCTGTCGAAAATGCTAAATTATGTAGCACAGCGGTAAATGACTCTTCCGTTTAGCAACATGATGTTCAGCATTTAAAGTGTTTCAAAACGTCTCTTCAATCATAATCTGAAGAATGACTTCTATTTTACTGAAATTACAAGTTTGTGTTCACAGATAGACAGTTCTATAGCATTAATGTCCTCTCCAAATTTTCTGCCAGCACAGCTAGAGGATTAAAAATTTTTCAATGTCAATACTCTTCCCATTTTCTCTAACTTCTTTTCCATTGTTGAATCTGTTCCGTAACTTATGACCATCCTGATACACAAATGAAAGTTAGTTACAGGGTGAAAATATGTAAAATTATGAGAAAAATATTAGTTACTGATGACCCTGCTTTCCAATTTTCATGTAGGATTGTTCAATAATAATGTCCTTCATTTGAAGAAACATCACTGAAGTGTTTACAGTCTTGCAAACAACTTATTTTCTATCCTTAAGTATGAAAAAGACAGTATCTACCATAGCCCTTTATTAAACTAGAAAACGCTGAAAATGCATAGCAGGTCCACTGGCATCTGTGAAGAGAATGATGGGTTAACACTTCAGGTGTAAACGTCTTAACATCCAAAATATTAACACACATTTTCTATTCTAGATATCAACAGACCTGCTGTGCATTTCCAGGTTTTATTTTAATTTTATGCATTTGCTGTTCTTATTTCTGTTGTTACTCATCTTTTATTACTCAATTGCATTTCATACAGACCCAATCCTGTTCTTGTCTTGGTTTTTATTGCCCACGCGACTTGTGGATTTAATGTACAGGTGGCGATGTAGCTCGTCAATCAGGACCAGGTGCATGTTCAATTTCTTGCTGTGGAGCTCGAGACGCAGGTCGCTCAGTCCTTCCACCTGCAGCAGCTGCCCTTCCAAAGAATCCACGGCAGAAACCTGAGAAAGAAGACAAAAGAACAGACAACTGAAATAATACTGGCATACTTTTGCTTCCTGGTTCTAACCATCTACAAACAATAATTAATACTTGAAGGCATTGAACCACATTGCACATGGTTTAAAAACCTGAATTCACCAAGCAGAGTTCTGTACCACCAAGCAGTGGCAACCAAGTAAGCTCCATACAGTCAGTCAAGAGTTTAGACATGCTGGGCTACATCCCCCACCTCCCGATGCCCAATTGTGGAGCTCCACTTGCTGAAGTCTGAAAACAAATGACCAGCTCAATAACATCGGGAATTTTCATGGAAATAGGGAGATGAGAGAAGAACTTAATAAAACAAAAAAGAAACCTACAGTCCAAATACATAAAACCAAGACACCTTGTATTATACAGCTACCTAGTACAATTATCCTCCAACTGCACCCAATTTCAAATCTGTTGAGGGCTATTACATTAAGTTGGACATCACGGATCTCAAGGGGTTTTTTTTGCACGATCATTAGCAATATAGATGAAGTAGTTTGCAGCCTCGTCATGCCAACTCTTCAGCTGGCAGAGTATGCACAGGTAGAAGTGACTTTAAAAGATTAAATAGCTGGAAATAATATAAATCTTGTGAAAATGACTTCAGTACGCTGATCTCAGCAATTTATTGAAGTAGGTACTCAAACTATTATCTGTTGCAAACAAATCTCACACAGTTTGAAATTGTCTGGATCTTGAGAGCCAACTGTTCCGAGCTGAAAAAAAGATCATTTCCTATCTTTTGCAAATCACCTCCTGCTGAAATTGGCACTTCATATACTGTGATACGGGTTTACTCTCTGCTAATATTTCAAGCACGACCTGTGTTCCCACCTTGCCTTACTGATGCCTGGCTGACTAAATCACTGAGAGCAAAGCTCAATTCAAAACATTTCTAAATTCTCGGCTGGTATTATATTTATAAATAGTCCAAGTCCTTTCTGTTCAACACAAAAACCAGTCTTTACCGTCTAACTGCATGCTTAATTTAACTACATTGCTTTAAATTCTTCCCATCTAAAGCGGACACAACGGGTTATTATACTCTTCTGGACATCAGCCACACAACAACCTTTTATTATTTAGACAATTATTTTAAAACAGCACGCTAAGAAACACTGCGCAAGTCTGTGAGCTTCAAGGGGTTATTAAACAGTCATGACTCCTCAGCAAGATATTGCACCAGTCTGGGCTAGAGAAAGTTATTTGTGAAAATATCCTGCATTGAGAATACAATATAATGATGCGTGGGAAGGAGTTGCAGGCCTTTCAATTCATTCCAATGACACTGCAACTGCAAGGGTATTTAAAGCCTTGAACTCTCTCCAAGGTGCTGCAATTTGTTCCATATTTGTTTCAAAGCACTGTCCAGCATTACTGTGGAATGAAGGGATGGCTCTTTTGCCATAGGATGTCAATGATTTCAACAAATAAGTTGGATTACATCATTGTGTAAATGAACAATACAAGATTTTTGGGGGTTTATTAAGCAACTATGTTTACTCACAATGTAGGTCAGTCATTTAATAATGTCAGGAGCAGCAGTTTTTTTTCCCCCAACAGAGAAAGCCAGCAGCCTGGTACTGAAGCTCAAGCACTTCACTGTTAAGATTCCCAGACACGTCCAAGTGATTATACACAAGAGGGGTCATTTTACAACCAGTGGGAAGCATCGCCTGCCAGCACCACATATTGAAAATTTGGTCACGTGCTAAACAAGATTTCTGACAATTCATTTAAATGGTCAGAGAATCGTGCACAGCACGCACCCAAATTTTTGATTTGCGTTCCCAGTGGGTGACTCTTCCTAACAGGAGCACAAAGTCTAGAAAATTCACAATAGATGCCCTGATTCCTCTAGTGCACGAGTCCACTTAGTTGTACCTCCTGGTGACTGATTATGTAATCAGTGGTTGCTGTGGACAAAACCACTGATCCCGTGATCCTGCTGTGCTTTACAACAAAATGTTTGGAATTGTGACGAAAAAGGAAGTGGATTTTTTTTTTAAAAAAAGGATAAATAATGCAGGAGATTGAAATATGGCAATAACAATTTAAAACAAGGGAATCCCTCAACCGGTTCCTAGCGTTTATACATGTACAACTGAGTAAAGTAAAGCTGACATGGAGCAGATATTTTTTGGCGAGACAGCTCCAAAAAAAGTTTCAATGAGGTTCACACTGGAGCTGTAACATGACAGATTTTTCAGTCTATCATGAGCGGCACATAACAATCAAGATTATTTAAAATGGCTGCCATATGTTTTTAATGTTCCACTGCATGCATAGCTGGCAAGACAGAGTATACCTAGGAAATTATTTCTGAAATGGATGTAATGTTCCATTGTTCCTGAAATTGCTTTTCAACTCAATGATGTCTTCATCACAGTAATCATGGTATCCACTCCAAGAGGGTAGGCACAGAATTTTCCTCCTCTAACTATATGAACTATTAAGTAACGACCAAGAGGTCTGGAACAGCAGCCCAGATTAATTTCCTTTCCCTTCAAGGAAGCACCAAAGTTTCAACTCAATGCCTCTTAAGAGTTCAGTTAGCACCTGGAACTTATTGGGTGAAGTTGAGCTGCAAATTAGAACGACAGCTGCAAACCAATATCCTCCTCACTGCACCACACCCAAGTTAAGATGATTATTGAAGCTAGTGACAGTAGCTAACGGAGGAAAGTAAATCTAATATGGAGCAGATATGTTTTGAGGAGACATCCACAACGAACAAACAGAACCAAATTAATATTCATAACCCCTCCCTCAGAACAATAATATTATAGAACAATCTAGGTATAGTACTGTGCCTTCGTGTGACTAGGTGAGACAAGCTCTGCAGTGTAGAACACTTCAGACATGGCATCAACAATTAAAACAATGAAACACACTTTTGATTCTTATTGAATAGCTAGATGATTTAGACAAACACTGGTTGCAAAAGCTATTCTGAAAGAGTTTAGGGATCAAAGTCACCTGAGCATATTACGTGAAACACACAGAGAAGAAAATTATTCAGTTTTTAAAAAAAATTTCAATTTTTTTTTCAGTAATCATTAGGGTATTCATTGATTAAAGTAACTGATCATCATAGCATTATTTCTAATTTTCTTCAGCCAAAACTCTCAAACTACTGACTGCTCTGGAACTCTGTGTAAAGTCATTAGATAGCAAAAAGTCATATTATATATAATGCTACCAAATGGTTTATAGATACACAGTAAAGGCAGCTTTTCTGGGGAAAGAGAAAAGAATTCTGAGCTGTTCCTCCAAAGGAAGTATTAGATCACCGAGTACCATTAAAAGCTCATCAAAACTCCACTGCTAGCAGGCTTACAGATATTGAGATCACACGCACTTCTTGTATTTCTATAACGGAGTGGTTGAAAAGCAATAATGAAACCATGCACCAGTGACACAGGGCAAAGGGTAGCTCCATTGCCTCCAGCTTCAGCCATATATCAGCAATGGAACCTCATTCAGGAAACTGGATCTTGCCACCATTCCAGGAGGTGACGGCCTTCTTCTCCTTTTCAAACAAACCCACATTTTCAGTAGATTTGGGCTCTATTCTTGAATTTGTTACTAATAAAAGCTTACCCTTTGTTGTGCACTCAGAAGCTGGGGAGCGGAGTCAATTTGAAACTGCAGATCTGTGTTTTTGTTTGCCTATTTATTCAGATCAAAGAAATCAATGTGAAATATTTCACCTTTTTGGTGTGCTTGGTTCAGTGATATGGGAGAACCATACTAAGTAAACAGAATTTTCTATATTTTTTCCCCCTCGCTTTGTATCACTAATCCGTTACCTAGCACTCTCAAGTCAACTAGAAAGTATACCATTAACCAGACTCAATGCAGATATTCATCACTTCAGTCTCATGAGAAGAAGAATGGGAGAAAGAGAGGAAAGAGAGTGAAGAAAGAGAATGGAAATAAGACTTGCATTTATGCATTGCTCTGTTATGTTTCTTATTTTGTGACCAAAATTCCACAAGCAGCAATAAAATGAACAACCAGTTAATATGCTTTTTGATAGCACTGTTTGAAAGAGAATGATTGATTAGGTCAGCCTGCCCTATTAATCCGTATCAGTTAACTTTCTGGAGCGTTGCATGGTTGATAAAAACTCTGCACCATCACAAGAAAAAATGCCATCAATAAGATGTCGGTCCTAGACAATTAGGAGTCAGGAAAGTTAGTAGTGAATTGGTCATGCTTTAACGGCTCCAAGTAAATAAGGAAAGGTGGATCTTTTTGTGGTCTGTTTGGCTCAATTGGTAGCAAGTCCCCTCCAGATTCAACTCAAATGCTCTCCTTGCTGCCTCCATTTCTCTACTCTATTAATTCTGGCTTTCTCAAAACTCTGCTGCACGCATCCTGTCCTGCACTAAGTCCTGCTCACCCATCACCCCCGTCCTCACTGACTTACATTGGCTCCCTTTCCCCAGACATCGCAAATGTGAAACCTTCATCCTTGTTTTTAAACCCTTCCATGGTCTTGCCTCACCCTATTTCCTCCAGCCTCGTATTTCACCCAAACACTCCATTCCTCTGATTTTAGTCTTTTGTGCATCGCCCTCTGTCTCATTTCATTGTCTGGAAGTCCCAGCCTTTGATATTTTAAAAACTATCTCAAAACCCACTGCTTGACCAAGCTTTTGTTCACGCCTTCTTTCTTGGCTTCGGATCCATTTTCTTCATGCCTATCTGCGAAGCACCTTGGGTCATTCTCCATGTTAAAGTCACTACATAAACGCAAGTTATTACGAAGTCCAATGCATGCTAGATTTTGTTCCAGTCATCTGGCCAGGAATGAGTACATTTGTGCATGTGGGCACACGTGTGCACGTAGAAAAGGCGGCTCGGGTATTTATTTGCTCGGCCAGCCGCTCTCCAGGACTTAATATTTTTTATACTATTGTACAATATTTATAAATAATTTTTATTATTCCATTCCCCCCCTTAATAACCTGCAAGTCTTTTGAGCAACTTCAAATTTCAGTGGTGGCTGCAAATTAAATTCTAATGCTGGTCAGCAGAAAACAATCATCCTGCTAAAGGCACATATAAGTGAGCCTCAGCAGGACATTCCCTCAATGCTGACTATCCATCCTTCAGATGAAACTAGGGTCCCATGTGCTTGTTCAGATAAACATTAAAGATTTTATGCCACTACTGGAGGAAGATAAGGGATTTCTCCCAGTATTCTGGTCAATATCCTCTGTCCAAAATAAGCTGTGCAGCACAGATGACACAGAATTGGTGCAAAGTTTGTGATGTAACAACATTTAGTGCACTCCAAAAATAATTCATTAGATAAGGCACTTTTAAAATGTTTTTGCATGATAAATGCAAGTATTATCTCAGAACAGATTTAAGAGACTTGCATATTTTCTGATCTTTCAAAGGGACGTAATAAAGCTTCCATTCAAGCAATTAGCTTTTTGCTAGGGTAAAGATGTTCACAGTCTGCCATCATTTTATACAGCATTAAAATACAGTATGTGGGATGAATGCATTTTTAAATACATGTTCAGAACTCCTGTTTGTTTAGTCACTGGGAGTCAGAGCCCTGCAAAATGGAAAACATTCCAAATGGTCCTTTCAGCCAGAATCTGAAGTAATAAGCTTCACACTGTTTAGCACTTCAATATTATAGCTATAAAGTTTGCTTTTAAAAACTTGTTCAAATATCCAACCTCTACTCTGGCCAAGTGCTTTGATTTGCAACATCCACATTCTTCATTGCCCTTGAAAGCCTTGCAATACAAACACTGCACACTCCAATATTCACATTCGCAGGACATTATTTAAAGATAATAAAACGGAAAGCCTAAGATTATTTGCAGTATTTTCAGAGTCGAGTAAAGTCCAGATCACAAAAGGACAAAACGTCATAAGAAAAAGAAAATCTGGCTCCTGCAATGGTGAATGAGCTTTATCAGTAAAGCTAATATTTTGCCATCTTCAGGTGCACACATTTGCTGATGTAGGACGCATCAGGTGGAGATGCGAACTACAGGCTACATCTCAGCCCAGGTTTAAAAGAAAACTTTATAGCATGTGCTTTGTAAATTAAAGATTAGAGTCTGTGCACCGAATGTCAAAAAAAATTTTTTTAAAAGGTGCAATGTCTTGAATAACAATTCAATGGAGACACTAAGATTTCAATTGTTTTTCTCCAACCAAAACTGGAACAAAAAGAATGACGCCAGGTTACAGAAATCCAATACTCAGCAGTGAAAGGGCAAAAAGTGGTAAAGCTGTTGCAATACCAATTTTCTTCCACTAGATATCACAAGCCCTATTTGCACAGCATTTGTTTAAAAAAAACACATGGAAAGTCATGTCATCCGCATAAAGTGCCCTTCCCTTCAAAAATAATTGTGCACCTACCTCTGACCTTACACAAGCTATTGTCAGCGTAGCAATTTATTTCCCTTCCATGGACTTGTTCTTCCTCGTCTCTACCTGGAGTCAACTTAATGACGTAGGTTATTGGGAGCTCCACTCACTCATGAAAGTTGGTGCTTTGTTATGGTGATTCAGCACAACACAAGCCAAAAAAAGTTACTACAGATTGGGAACTGCCATCTACTCAACTGGAGCTCTTTTCCTGGCTCAGACTTCTCCAGATAGGCCTGAAGTATTTCTTTCTGTTTAAGCAAATGAAGCTGCTCCAGGACACACCCACAACCAATATCAAAACAGCTCACAGTGCATTGGAAAATATAAAATAACAGGTCTCTAAGAGACAGAAAGTGAGCCACTGAAACTGACAATCTTTAACAGAAGATGGAATCAGTGCTTTCATGTTGGACAAGTTAAAAGGGGCTGCAATAAAAAAAAAATCCACGTTAAGCTATCCAAGGTAAAAATGTCTTTACATCAAAGTCGGTTAGAAACAATAACTTGCTTTTATATAATGTCTTTAATGTAGAAAAATGTATGAAAGCACTTTATAGGAGGGTACTCAGACCAAAATTAATGCTGAGCCAAAGGAGGCGCTATCAAGACAGGTGTTTAAACGCTCGGTCAAAGAGGTGGATTTTAAGGAAAGCAGAATTTTCTGCCACAAATCTTTGTGGAAGCAAAGTCCAGAACTGCTTTTAAAGGGAATTAGAGAAATATTAAAGGGTATGGGGAACAAGCAGGAACGATTAGAATAGGTAACTGTTGTGGACTAAAACAACAACAACATGGAGTTGAGGGACCAAATGATAGAAAGTTACAGCAAAGAAACCTATGATATCAAGCTGTGGAAATAGTCAGTGACTAGCATAGGGGAGACTGCCAACATTCAAAGGCTTTTGCATAGATTAGATTGATGGATTTAAAACAAATAAACAAAGCAATGCACATTAGCACAGGAAACGTCAGACTGAAGAAAGATTGAAGTATAAGTGGTGAAGACATAAATATCCGATTTAGGTCACATCGGATATATAGTTAATGGATAGTCCTACTTGATGAAGATGGAAAAAGATTTAGGTATGATTACCAAAAATAGCCATTTGTGTTTACAGACTAATTAAGTACTGCATCACATCTCAAGGATGCTCTATTATAAACTGAAACAAGCTTTTCTAACTGTCACATTTCAGGATCTTTTGACCACTTTTCCACAAAAAGAATTTGGAAAAAAAAAACTTTCAATGTTATGATTCATATCATATAGTGCTCATGCAGGTTAACAAAAATAGGCTCGGAGACAATCGATAAAGATGCAAATAAACTAGCCTTGATATTATTTTCTTACAGGCTGTCAATAAAAAGCAATTCATGAGCTTTTTCTCGGTAATCGATAGTCAGTTCATACCTATTGTGTTGGAACATCACCTATCCAGGGCGCTCCTTTTCTGGCTGTGAACAGTGAGATAAAAAACACGCAGACAGTCAAGTAGACGTTTTTTTTCTTTTAAAAAAAAATCCAGTGGTGCAACGCTCTCGGGCAACAAGGGCTGCAACAATGTTGGAAAGAATAGCCAGAAATTATATTCTTCAAGTCAAGTAAGACAACTCAATAATGTGGAGGAGAAGCATGGCATAGTCTGTATTTTATGCAAAGATAAGTTGTACCATTTGAATTCAGCATGCCTGATCATAACTGCAATTCTGTCCGTTCACCTCACTATCAATTATAGCAGCTTATCGAGTCAAATCAGATCTCATCTCACCACATATTTGTTCGGTCTGCCTTCAGAAAGATTGAAATATATGTGCTAAAGATATTAATATCTGATTCAGGTCATAAGAGGGATACTAGTGTTGCAACCTTGTGCTATGTTATCGTGCAAATAGATATGGGCAGTGTGAGTCAACTTCCACAAAAGGAAGATAATCAGACCACTTACAGAAGAGACTGACACCATTGCACCCCAGAAGGTATCTGCAGCAGACTCAAAATGTAACACTAATCTTGTAGACAACATGATGGGGTCACACTTGCGTGCAGTTTTGGCCACCCTGTCTTCAAAATAATAGAAGTACTGCATCTGGCTCAGAGACATGTGCCAAGGATGATTCCATGACTTGAGCCTCCAGTGATGGCTTACAAATCTAAACTTGCTTTTCTTGCAGAAAAAGAGGTGACTCAGGTTTCCAAAGTACTGAAGGGCATGGCTAATGTCGATGCAACTGAATTTACACTGGGCTGTAAGTGCAGAGCTAAAGGACACAAGTACAAAATGAACCAGTCTCAAGATTCAGAGGTAGAAGAAATTGACTTCCACAACCAACCATGTGTGAAAAGATCCCCAACAGGTAAAGTTAACACTATGCTAATTCCTTTTTAAAAGGCTGCACAAATGGAGTTAATAAGATTGAGGGTTACAAGAATGAGACTAGACAGACACAGATTAAATGTTCTGCAGAATATAGTTCACATGCTGTGGTTTCACGGAAATGTGCTCTGACGAGTGTAACTGAACATGATTAAATGCAGCACAAATGTACACAAAAGCTGCTTCTTTCCAATATCCTCCCCTAATACCCAAGTAGCAGTGCCAAAGCATGATGTGCAAGAGTGGAAGTTTAAGCAGAAAAAAAAACAGCAAGGCAGCCAAACATTAAAACAACCACCAGTAGACATGTTACTATATTAGTACTGATAATCCTGGTCTCGGCAGAAAGGAGAAGCAATTGCAGTACTCTGCAAGCTATAAATTCTGCAGAAAATAAAAGCAATCATACTGCCACTGATGTATTTGGCCTGCATGAGAAAAATGCACATTGTTGGAGGAAACAAAGACAAGCTTACATAGAACATACAACACAGAAACAAGCCATTCGGCCCAACAGGTCCACGCAGGTGTTTATGCTCCACACAAGCCTCCTTCCACTTTACTTCATCTCACCCTATCAACATATCCTTCTATTACTTTCTCCCTCATTATTTCAAGGCCACAAACATGAGGTCCATCCAAAAACGGAACAGAGTAAAGTATTTTATACAAGAAAAAAAGAAAAAAAATGGCAAACTGCACAGAACAAAAATACGTCAGATAGCTCTATTTTCGTTGAGCCAAGGATGGGCATAACGTTTAATGAAGCACACTGCTTTTTCCATTTAATGCAAGTCAACAATCATCTAGAACTTGCAAGACAACTACGAGATGAAACTGCTTCAATATTACAACTACATCTTAAGCCTGTATAAACATTCTGGTTATGCAGTACATCAAATGGGGAGCACAGACAAAACTCCTGAATTGTATGATATTCCAAGAAATGCAATGGTGAATGAAAAGAGTGCGTCTACTATTTCCAACAATGGGCTGTGAAAAACAGTATCTTACAGTAATGCTAGCAGCCATGGCAGATGGCAAGAAACTACTGTACCAACTTTTGTGGCACTTGAGTGAAAGACACGATCTAAGGATGACATTCCACCCAGCAGATACGCACCGTCCCAGCAAAAGGGCTGGATAAGAGAGGATTTAATGTAGGTCCGGATAAGAACTATGTGGAATCACAGACCAAGTACCTTACTATGTTACATGCTGTAACAATGGATGCATTCCTTCATCATTTAACATTAGCCATGAAGGGGCTCGTGTTTCCCAGGGGGATGGCCCGCTATGGATATGGTTGCGATTAAGCCATTCAAGAATGTTTTGCAAAATGAGTACCACAACTGGCTTTTTGTGGCCAAGCATAAACTAACATCTACAGAAATCTGGCGGTGCCAAAAACTGCAATGGATACACTGTTATCCAGGGATTTAAGAAAAATTCCATCTGTAACAGGATGGAAGTGAGGATTGTCTTATTAAAATCACAGCAACTTAGAATTGAGTTCCAATGATAAGACTAGAAGTATAGATTTTGCCCTTCTTTTCCTGTAAGAAGATACCTTAGCATTGGGGGTGGTAAATTGTACAAAGGTGGTGTATTTTGTTTTTTTGCTGAAAATATCTTGGAGCAGATAGTGCATTGTATGGTTTCTAGTACATAATTATAAGTCAAGTTTATGTTTAAACTGTAAATTAGTGTTTAGCAAAGGATTTTATTATTTTTTTTCCTTGGTTTGCGTCTTCAGGTTAGATGTGAGGCAGATATAGAGTTTAGCTGAGGCTATATACAGGTCCATATAGTAATGCAGGATGCAATATTGCATTATATCCTAAAGCTTTATTTTGTTACCTTAGGAGACAGGAAGAAAGTTCATTTTACCCATTAGGAAGCTTTGTTTATACAGCTCCTTCAAAAGATAATTCACTGGACAAAAGTTCACACGAGTGCAGAATAGAAGTGGTCCATTGGAAGGAAGGGCTCAATGAGCTAAAATGAGCTTTTCTTGTTCCATATTTTTTTTGCATTCTTCTGACTCAGTATAAAAGCTGTGATACAAATAGATTGAACTAAATTGGTATCAACTCCTGATAGAAAGAGCCACAAATTCCAGTAATCTGTTTGCATTTTAATTCCAGTTTCCCTTTTCCAATGCCGTGTCACTTCCACTGCCCTCTTTAACAGGGATATGACAGCCTAGTTACAGACTCCTGGGCTGGCATAGGGTGCCTAGTCTGTGGTCCAAATGGTCATATCTGAAGGAAAAGTTGGGGGGGGGGGGGGGGGGGGGGGTGGAAATCAACTCTTCAGCTTTTAAAGGCGGCAAATGGAAAGGATCTTGTAGAAGTATACAAGATGCTAAGTGGTACAGAAAACACTTAACAAGAACGATATTTCATCTCATACTACAACTGTAGGACAAGCAAATAAAAAAAAGTTCAGGATTGATATCCATAAGCACTTCCTCATACAAAGAGTGATTAATATCCAGAATGAAGTTCTGGGTAGTGGAGTCAAAGGCTCTATCATTCAAGAATTAGTTGGATGCTTTGATTAAAGAGGAAACCATTTTTCTACAGAAGCCAGATCTCATCTTTACTGATCCTTGTCATCACTGAATTACAAAAAATAGCCATGTATAAGAATGAGAGAAGCTCATTCCATCTTTCCAGTTCACTCCATCATTAGAATTCATATAGCATCCTCATTTTAAAAAAATATTTCAGCCCAGTCACAATCACTGCACTCACTGGCAATCTATGAGCATGTTAAGTGTGAGCATTTACTTCTGTGTTTTGTCATATCGTAAGCTTATAAAATTGTTTCCATTACATCCTCAGGCTCCTGGTCCCGATTGTTATCCAAATTGCTCCAGGTTGCTTGTTAGCCGAGGACAGGATGGAACTTCACTAAGGTTCTTCCCTCACTGCTCCTCTTGGTTGAATAACTTTTTCTGGGTGTGGGGGGAAGCTATGAATACTGACAAACTTTTAGGGACCAACAAACACTGACAAAGGGGGTCAAGGACCTCTTGTCCTAACTTCTGCAGGTAGGGCCAGAAAATATTGCTATGCTTGCAAGAAAGGGTATTTTTTGGAAAAGTTGTAAAATACAGAATTTTTCAGAGGAGAAAATTATATAAAGGTGCTATAGTTTACTTTTCGCTGACAGCTGTCATGGAACATATTGTGTAGTGCATAGTTAACAGTATAACCAAACAGACAGAAATACAATGACATCATGGACCACCTGCAGAGCCAATTAATCTAGCATTATACATAAAGAATATCCACACTGCAAGGCAGCAGAGGGCAGCCACTGCATGTGAATCCATACTCTAGCATGAGTCGCAATCTTTGAGAGAACAGAAAAAGAGAAATTGAAAATAAATTCTTCAAAGGCTGGTCTGATCTGGAATTAAGTCTGGGCCTAACGAACAGGTGTCTAATGTTCTGTTCCACTATTCTAAATCGCTTTTAAGTATTTCTAACATAACATTAAGTATTTCTAACATAACATTCAGTAACGCTGTTGCCATAATTTGTATTGCATGAAACAAAATGCATGCAAAATAAACACAAATTGAGATTTTTGCTTGGGAAACATTCTTCCTTTACAAATGAACACAAAGGAAAAGAGCGAGAATCAGTGAAGACTTGGATAAGAACTAAGAATTCTTAAAAAGTAGCCACAGGGCCAACAATCTCCTAATTTTTGAAAAATCCAAAAAAGGATTGTGAAGAATGTACTTGGAGGCAAGGGACCCCCTTTGCACACTGGTTTGGAGTGTGTACAGTCTAGCCCTTCCCACTCTCTTTTCCATTAACGCTCTGCCAGTCACCCAGGAATCTAACACGTACTTTACGCACCAACAGTTTTTAGCTAGACTCTGACACACATGACATGCCCTTGCTTGATTACTACCTCAGTCATTTTATATTTATCTTCAATAAACCTTCATCAAAATAAATGAATGCCTGTTATTATGTCCAAATGATAATGCTCCTGAGAAATCTGTGCTTGTTGATGCAATTGTCTCAGACTGCTGGAGGTTTAAGGTCAAGTGCATATGAAAGCAAATGAGACAGAAACAAGCAATAACAACCTGATGCATACAGTAATGTTGCAATCGCACTTAGTAACAGCAATAAGATTGAGGAGCAAATTAAATGTCTGAAGTGGAAATTAGTTCCCATTAAACACCAACAGCCAAAAGCCACCATCTCAAGACTAACCTTTAAAGTGCTGAAACAGCACACTTTAAATTTTATTAGAATTTGAAAGGAATATTATAAAGCAATTAAAGGTTATATTATAACAATATATAATGAAGTGATATTACTAAACCACAAATGTATGTATATCACTTTTCAATAAAAACACTCTCTTCTTATTACCTGATACTATTACAACTTTGTTCTTGTATCACAATTTTATGAAACAAATTCAGTAGCTATAAGAGCTGCAGTAATGAAAGCAGGATTGAAAATATATGGCCTTCAACGGCTAATCTTCAAAAGATCACAAAAAAGAAATGGAAAAAATGAAGATTAAACTGCACAATGTATAAAAATGCCTCGGGTTGTGAAGGCTATAAATGCAAGGTGATCTTGGACTGAACCCAAGTGAAATATGGCCTTTGAGCCTGTGCTGAGCCTCCTGCTTGCTGTGAAGTACTTTGGGAACCCTGAAGACGTGAAAGAGGTTATATGAAGACAAGTTCTTCCTTTTACTTCCTTATGCTGGATACAAAAATTATGTAGTAAACCATGGTTAATAAAACGAAACTCATATTATACACCATCCTGGGAATCATATCAATTCTACGAATTGCACAATCAGCATTGTTCAGCTCATAAAATAACAGCCATCATGAAGTTTTTAAATGGAACATTTCTATTCCTTATGTTGGGATAATGGAGCACATTGAATGTTTAAATGCCAACTGTATCATTTTCATCTATATCCTACAGAAAATCCCAGGCTAAATAATATGCACTCCCTCAGTAACTCTCCTTTGCATAAAGACAAGTATGATGGCCAAAGTGTGCACTAGACAATAAATCTATATATAATGTAGCATGGCCAACGCATGTATTATATTCTTTTGAGAGTCTCATTGCAGCATTACTTCTCACAGTCATTAACATCCTCCTCACCAATCTCAGTACATTGCTTGAAGGAATTGACAGATAGTTTTTTTATAAAATTCAAAATTTATGCGATAAAGTAACATATGCTGTGTAGGGAGGCAAGGGCTTTGATTGAGTCTGTTACAACTGATGTTCTCATCCCACTCTCATCAGCTCCCTGACTAGCACCAAATTGGTCATTTACAAGTTATTCTCCTTTAGCATAACTCAAAGAAAAAAAAATTTACATCTCTCCCTGTAACTGTCTCTGCTCATCTCCCACTCTGCAATTCTTCTGGTCTCATTTGCTGTCTAGGTTTCACTTGCAATCCCCCTCTTTATGGCTCATACACTTCCTCTCGTTGTTCTACCTGACTCAAGTCACTTTCTGCAAGTCTCCCTTTTTTCCCCTCTGAGTCCAACTCTGCACACCTCTCCCAGTTATCTCCCTTTCTCCATATGTCTCCCTCCCTGAAATCTCAAGTGCATTTTCCTTGTCTCTGTATTTCTCTTTTTTGTTATGGAAATGATCTTGTCTCTTCCTGTACAAAGCCACAGCTTTCCTTTCATGCATCAGCAAAACTCTTCAAACTTCCTTCAGAAGAGTCTGACCGTCACACAAGCACTTCTCGTTAAATTATTAACCAAAAGGCTACTTCCATCATCACAAGCTGGAGGGGGCGGGGCGAAGGAGGGGTCAGTAGCATCAACTTCCAATCTCACCACAAACACCAATGGCTGGTTGGTTTGTGAAATTCTTTTGTTGCAAAGTTAGGAGACAGGTTGAAGGTAGGCGAGGAAAGAGCTGCTGACCATTCCAATTCCGGCCTTAATCCCCAAGAAACTTGCATGCCAAATAGTTTGAAAGGCAATGGCAATTTCTGTCTCTCACTCAACTGTCACAGTATACACAAGTAAAAGAGAAGTTCTCTTTCCTGCCAATGCTTATGTAACTTAGACAGGTATTCCCGACTTGTCCCAAACCCACCTAATTCAAATAGTTGCTCCACATGGACAATTTAATCCCTTCATTATTTTAAATACCTTAAAGCTTCCCAAAATCTACACTTTTCTAGAGTAGAAAGACCCAACTCTCTAAGCCTATCGTGATAACTAAGGGCTTTTAAACTAGGCATCAATCTAGTGGCCCTCCTCTGAATTTTTTCCAGGGCCTCTAGATCACCCACCATGTGAGAGGACCAAACCTGGATACAGTGTTCCAGAAAAGGCCTACCCAAGACCTTGTACAAAGACATGATAATGCATTTTGTTTTATATTGGATCATTCTAGCAACACAAACTAACACTTTATTTGCATTTACTATAGCCTAGTGGCACTGATCGTGAACCTCAACAGACACATGCACTATAATGCCTAGGTCTTTTTCCTGCTCAACAGCCTTCAGATCGGAGGCCTGCATGGTATATATACTTAGCATTAGCCCTTACCCACAAACATAGACTTTTATCTATATTAAAGGTTACATGCCAGACATTGGTTCTCTCCCATCTCTAACACCAGCACAAATCTTTGTCATTCACACACCTGCTGACATTTCCCCCAGTGCCTTAATTTAGCTCATTAATAAGATAGTGAAGAGCAACAAGATCCCAACACGAATCCCTGTAGGACTCTACTAGTAACCTGTCCCCACCTGTAATACTACCTCCAATAACAACCCTCTGTCTACAAAAATGCAACCAATTTCTTATCCGCCCCAGGATCTGCCCTCCAATCTCACAGGATTTTATCTTATGAATTAGCCTATTGTGTGGCACTTGCGAAAGACTTTTTGAAATCCAAATATATTACGTCAACTGGGCTATGTTAATCCATCAGCCGAGCAACCTCCCCAAAAATGTCAACCTGGTTCGAGTCGATGATGTAACTCGATGACACGACCTTCTTTTCAAGAAGCCATATTGAGAGACTAATACTAACTTGCATATAACTAAAGTCAAGCTAATGGGCCTTTAATTTTATGATTCTGACTTGTCACCCTTTTTGAATATTGCCACAACATGAGCCTCCCACCATTCCATGGGAACAATTCCTGACTCCAGTGAGCCATTAAAGATATGCAAGGGGCTCACATCACTTTGAGCACGCTCAGCTGAATACAATCGGGACAAACAGCCATACCTGATTGGAGACATCTTATTCTTTCCATGAAAGCATCTGCACGCAATTTGACATTTACAACTTTAGTGTCAACTGTACATAGCATCAATGGCAAGTGAGTATGGTCTACTGGAGAAGACCGATGCAAAATTCTCAGATAAGCTAGTTATTCATCTGATCGCTGCTTGTGGGAATTTGTGGCAAAATTGCAGCTGCTTTTTGCCTACATAACAATGATTTCAATTAGAAGAAATTCAATGGTATGTGGAGAGCTTTAAAAAAATTCTGAACATGTGATAAGGTGAGATATAAATGAGAGTCTTTCAGCAAAAATTGCTTACACTTAAAATTGTGCAGTGATCTCTTGTTACACCCCTGCCACAGATCCACCGCATCATAGTGATACAATAGGCTGGCTGGCATTCCAAAAAGTTCCCTTCTCATATTCAAATATTGAATCTTTTTTTGTCTCCCTGGACTCCCAACCCATTCATGATCTAAGAAGGTATGTTCTACTCCAGGTTCTGCCAATGCTGCTCAAGTCAGCCATTACAAGATGCACAAGATGGGCCCAGAAGGGGCATGGGATGAAATTCCATACCTTGGCAAGAAGCCTTCTACTTGGTAAATCTCTTATGATCCAAGATCAAAAATTCACTGTGCAAGTGAGTCATCTTGTTGTTCTATGGGAAAACACACTGGGAGCACCAACATGCTGAAACCAACACAATTGAATTGGAACACAATAAAGACTTGTTTTTTGCCAGAATTGCATGTAAGTGGGTATCACTGCACGTCATTACTGATTTGGAAGTGCCATTCTGGAAGGCATCTTACTGCAGGTCTCCTTTGAAAAAGTTAATGATGAAATGTTTCAGTTCATAAAGCAAGTCATAAAATCCTATCTCCAGCAGCATTATGAAGACAATATGGGAATTACAATTTCAATTTAGAAACCTGAAGCACGCATCACTGCTAAAATTACTCCAATTAATTTGAGTGGGAAAAAGAAAGGAAATTAAAGAATGCAATCCGGTAAGCATTAATTACAATCTTCATGTGCTTGCATAAATTACTTGTAAGCAGGAAGGTAATTTTAATAAGGAAAGGTTGTTATTCACTAAAATGCATAAATTGAAGAACAGGAAAATACTCAAGAACAATTTTTGTTTTCCCATCTGCTTCAATCAGGACATTTTGACGCATTTTTCTCTGCACATTTCAGCAACAGAACTTAATTTATTGACTATATTTTTTATGTACCTTTTGAAGCAAGCTCTATGTAACACAAAGTATATTGCACTGAATAAGTGATTTTGTGAACACTGCATGACAATGAAACATACTTCACAAAGGGTTTCAAGAAAAGGTTATATTAAATATAACAGTCTCTATAAAAAGCTTGGAAATGTTAGACTTTGTTGAGGGGGACTTTCATCATTGGTTGTTAATCAGCTGATGGAATTACAACAAATGAGCAGAGCGAGCAAGCACTTTTACAAAAAAAAGTCACTTTAAGAATATGGTGGTTACTGTTCAGGCTTTCTACCAGCCTAAGAGCTTTACGCCCATAGGAAAAAAAAGGTACTTTCTTCCGGCAGACCAAGCCTCGTATGATCCGAAACCTGCACCTTATATGTGCTGCATCCGACATAGCTTGCCCGAGTTTAACAATTACTGCACCTCCTAATGATTTTGTGGTACGCCAAAGATCACGTGGACTCCCATAACTCCTTAGAACAGCAGAAAATAACATTGACAGAGCAATGTGTCCAGGTAAGAACTAATAGTTATTTACTGATGTACAACACCTAAAAGCAGTAAGATACTGAGAGCGCTATAAATCGACACCAATGTGCATGTATGCATCTTTGTCTTTCAAACTAGTAAAAGAATTTTACAGGCTTTTCTTCTTTCCAATAGCTGAAGACTGAGGTGCTGAAGAAGTTATGTGAGTTATGTGTATGATAACTCATGGAGCCCCTTCTAAACCCACCCACGAAGCAGAGGCAGCGAGAAGGAGGGTGACCATGGAGCAATCCTCAAATCATACGGCTGCCTTTACTGCATCGTTGAAGCAGGCCCATTTAATGATCAAATGATTTCTTCTCAATGGCCAGGCAATTAAGAGATTAACCATTTTTAAATACTTAAACAGATAGGATGCAAACAATACTCTGCTTGCCAACTGATAGCAAATGAAGCCACAACTTCACCCAAATGGCAGAAGCTGGATTTAACAAGGACCAATAATTTCATAGAATCATAGAATTGTTACAGCACAGAAGGAGGCCATTCGGCCTATCGAGTCTGTGCTTGCTCTCTGCAAGAGCAATCCAGCTCGTCCCACTCCCCCGCCCTATCCAGGTAGCCCTGCAAATTTTTTCCTTTCAAGTACTTATCCAATTCCCTTTTGAAAGCCATGATTAAATCTGCCTCCATCATCTCAGGCAGTGCATTCCAGATCTTAACCACTCACTGTGTAAAAAAAAGTTTTTCCTCATGTCGCCTTTGGATATTTTGCCAATCACCTTAAATCTATGTCCTCTGGTTCTTGACCCTTCCGCCAATGGGAACAGTGTCTCTCTATCTACTCTGTCTATACCCTTCATGATTTTGAATACCTCTATCAAATCTCCTCTCAATCTTCTCTGCTCGAAGGAGAACAACCATAGCTTCTCCAGTTTATCCACATAACTGAAGTCCTTCATCCCTGGAACCATTCTAATAAATCTTTTCTGCACCCACACGAAGGCCTTCACATCCTTCCAAAAGTGCGGTGCCCAGAACTGGACACAATACTCCAGTTGTGGCTGGAGCAGTATTTTATAAAGGTTCATCATAACCTCCTTGCTTTTGTACTCTATTCCTCAATTTATAAAGTCCAAGATCCCATGTGCTTTTTTTAAACAGCTTTCTCAACCTGCTCTGCCACCTTCAAAGGTTTGTGCATATATACCCCCAGGTCTCTGTTCCTGCACCCCTTATAGAATTGTACCCTTTAGTTTATATTGCCTCTCCTCGTTCTTCCTATCAAAATGTATTACTTTGCACTTCTCTGTTAAATTTCATCTGCCATGTGTCCGCCCATTTCACCAGCCTATTTATGTCCTCTTGAAGTCTATTACTATCCTCCTCACTGTTCACTACACTGCCAAGTTTTATGTCATCTGCTAATTTGGAAATTGTGCCCTGTACACCCAAATCCAAGTCATTAATATAGATCAAGAAAAGCAGTGGTCCTAGTGCCAACCCCTGGAAAGCACCACTGTATACCTCCCACCAGTCCGAAAAAACAACCGTTCACTACTACTCTGTTTCCCTTAACTTAGCCAATTTCTTATCCATGCTGCCACTGCCCCTTTTATTCCATGGCCTTCAACTTTGATGACAAGCCTATTATGCAGCACTTTATCAAACACCTTTTGAAAGTCCATATACAGCAGATCAACCACATTGCCCTTTGAAGAGATTGGTTTCATAGGCTATTGGGTTTGCAGTACTCCACGATGAATTTTAGTAAGGGAAGGTAACAGTTATCTCCAGTTGAACTATTTTGAAAACTGTGTAAAATAAACACAATTTCTTTTTAAAATCAGAGGATGAAAACTCTGCTTTTGTCACAATGTATATCATACATATGATGATCAACCACTTCTTCAAAAAGGCTGGGTCCAAACATCTGTTGAGAAGTCTTGGCTGCTCTGACAAATTCCCGGTTACAAACACCATGCTGTGGCTCAAACGGTCCATATGGACAGATGCTGTGGTGGTGACTCAATCTCAATCATGGATAGACAGTACAACACAGCAGCTGAGTCTGGGCTGCATTAAAGACAGTCTGCTCAAATACAAGTCTGGGACAGTCAGCAGTGACATTCATCTGAGGGGGAAAGAGAGGAGACATAATCTCACATTTTAAACTCTATTCTTTTGGTGTGTAAACATTATCCTACTTAGTCAGACTGGTGGGGTGATCCAGGCTGTGGACATCTATGAGTGCATAACACTATTTGGTCAAATCAGGAGTATAATGGAATACTCACCACTTGCCTCAGTTGGTGCAACACAAAATCCAAGATGGAGCAGTTCACTTTATCGGCATCCCTGCCACGATATTCACCCTCTTCATTGCGAATGCACTGTGGCAGTAATATGCATGTTCTACAGAATGCATTGTAGCAATTCCCGAAGGTTACTTCAACAGCATCTCCCTCCACTACACTCTACCACCGAAAAGAACAAGAGTTGCAATGTTGTGGGAATACCATGACCTCTAAGTTCCCCTCCAAGTCACACGCCATCCTAATTTGGGCAAGTTTGCCATCCCACCTGATACTGCTGAAAATCAATTTGCGATCGAGCAAATGTCGGGTGATGAAGCAGTTGGTTCAGCGGTACCCCTGCAGAGATCGATAAGCATGGCGGCAACAAGAGACTTGCCCTCTACAATACAATCTAAAAATATGAAATTACAGCCAGATTTCGAAGACGTCAACATTGTGCACCTCAACAAGTGTAAAAGGCGATCACTAATGCTGTGATAGTCACCGTGGATTTTCTCTTCTATTGGCAGCAGGTAAAATTCTCACCCGCATCATGCTCTGCCGACTCCCCAATTCCCACCCACCCTACCTTTTTCAGCACTGTACAATACTTATTTTAATGATTGATATACCATCTCAAATGTATCTCAGGCACAATCTTTTTGTGAATTAAAAAATACAAACAGAGTAAATGGTAAAAGTCATAAGCCATTATAATAATATGCTCAGGGACAGCTTAAGTATCTGTAGTACCAGTGCTGCCTCATGTATTGTTAAATAGAAGCTGTGCTATTAGGTAGTAAAGATAATTTGAAGTTGTACATATGTTTGTTGCTGAATGGTAGGACTCCTTAAAATATACAGGGGGAGAATTATTAACCAGGCGACAAGGTTAGTTTGGCCTCTGCAGAAAAACCTACTTTGGTTTCCACGCTGCACTGCAGTACTAGCATTAATTAATCCACATTAAGAAAAACTCGCACTTAGAGCACCTTATTACATCTCAAAGCTCTTCACATAAGATGTTCTTACGGCGAGCGGCATCTTCAACCTTCGTCTGATGTGCACAAAAACAAAAGTAATGCAGATGACCATTCGTGACTTGCTTTTTGTCAATGACTGCATGCTATTAATCCATAAGCGCGAGGATATTTAACTGCTATAATTAACTTAAAGACTAAAGTGATGAAAAAGCTCATACCTGGTCATCCAGTCACACCCCCCTTCAGCGCATCCATAACAACTGAGACTCATCGGTGGGAGACTCCATTTTTTGTGGGAGCTTGTGCACAAACATGGCTGCCACGTTTGTCTTTAAAACATGAACTACACTTCAAAAGTAATTAATTGGCCCTGAAGCATTTAGCAACCTCCTGAGGGAGTGAAAGGCGCGACATAAATGCTAATTACATAGAATTTACAGCACAGAAACAGGCCATTCGGGCCAACCGGTCCATGCCTGTCTTCGTGCTCCACACAAGCCTCCTCCCACTCTATTTACTTCATCTCACCCTACCAGTCCATCACCCAATCAGCATATCCTTCTATTCCTTTCTCAGTCCTGTAATTATCAAGCTTCCCCTTAAAAGTATCTATGCTATTCGCCTCAACGACTCCATGTGGTGGTGAGTTCCATATTCTCACCACTCTGAGTAAAGAAGTTTCTCCTGAATTCCTTATTGGATTTATTAGTGACCATCTTTTATTTATGGACCCGAGTTTTGGACTCTCCCAAAAGTGGAAACATCATCTTTACGTCTAAGCTATCAAACCCCTTCATAACTTTGAAGACCTCAAATAGCTATCAAACCCCTCAGCCTTCTCTTTTCTAGAGAAAAAAGCCTCAGCTTGTTCAATCTTTCCTGATAGGTATAACCACTCAGTTCTGTTATCATCCTGGTAATTCTTTCTTGCATTTCCAATGCTTCTATATCCATTTTGTAATATGGAGACCAGAACTATGCACAGTATTCTAAGTGTGATCTAACCAAGATTCTATATAAGTTTATCGTAACGTCTCTGCTTTTGAATTCTATTCCTCCAGAGATGAACCCCAGTGCTTTGTTTGCACTTTTTATGGCTTTGTTAACCTGCATTGCAATTTTTAATGATTTGTGTATCTGTATCTCTAGATCCCTTTGCACCTCTACCCCATTTAGACTCTTATTTTCCCAAGGAGTAAATGGCCCCCTTATTCTTCCTACCAAAATGTAACACCTCGCACTTCTCTATATTGAAATGTATTTGCCATTTACATGCCTATTCTGCAAGTTGTTAACATCATCTTATATTTTACTGCAGTCCTCCTCAGTATTAAAACTATACCCCCCAATTCTTGCTTTCTTTGTTGCCAACACAAAATCAAATGTTAGCCAACTTCTTCCTTAGAAGGAGGCATTAAGATTAACATCCAATTTTTAAAAATACACCCAATTCACTAGTGATCTTGTTTACAAAAGGTTAGCCATAGCATGTTTTGAAAATGCTTCACCGTATATTACACAAGAATCTGACCATTCAGCTCAGCAAGCTAATTACTACTACAGGTTATGTACAAATTACACTCATGCCATCTCTTAACGTATTTAAAATCTTGAGGGGACATATGTAAAATTTTCAAGAAGATAAAGCTCTTAGAAAATTCTTTTTTACCCAAGGAAATCGAATGAAATGCCACTGTATCAATCTAAGATTACAATCTACATTATTCAACCCTAACCAGTTCTAATGAACAGATGACATTTCCACAGATCCTGTAGCACATGTCCCATTATGTCCAAAGCAGTTAATCAAAGTAGCACAGACTCCTTTTTCAAGGAATCCATTTTACATATCTACCACCCTGTGCTAGACTCTAACATCACTTGACACTTGTAAATTTTGTATTCGACATCTGTGTTTGCAGCTTAAAATAAATGGCTTGTTTAAAGAAAGAATAATCATCTTTGTTGTTTTTCTATGAATTCCTTCCAGTCTATCAATGTCCTTCAGAAGGAACCCGGGAGTTACTTAGAATTAAAATAACCTCTTGCATTCATAACCAAATGCCGTGAGATGCATTTTAATACTCTCCAATTAGCGTTGTGATAACAGCTTCACATTCACAATATACTTTCATAGAATGGTCAGTTCAGTAATCTTTCAGGAACTGAATCTGCATGGATTACTGAGTGACATACACTAACCTGCCATAACATTTCGGGTGAATGGCATAGGGTACTTACCAGCATGTCTGTGGCGTGAAGGTAATGTTTGCTTGCCATGCATCGCTCCAGTTTCTGTGGCACCTGTTTGATGTTCTCAATTTCATCCAGCAGATTTAGCACATGCTTGTGTTCAATACCTTCGATCCACAGTTTGCGTAACTCATCTCTTTTGCAGTGCAGCAGCATCTTGCATGAAAGCAGATTCTCCTTCACCTGCTTGATCTTGTTGCGTGAGCTGGTGATACGTTCTGTGATGCTTTGGTATGTCCTGATGGCTGTGGTAAGTTCTGTGTAGTGCTGTACAATCAATTCATCCAAGTCACGGTCGCATTTCTCATAAGCTTCCTCCAGACGGCCCTTTTCAGCTTCTCGATCCTGAACATCATCACTAGTTGACAGAGTTCTACAGGAAGACACAAAGGAAAACTTGAAGTAGGAATAATGTCATTTTCATGTAGTGCACTGGATAACAAAAACAAGAAAACTATTGTCATTAATACCACTTGAACCCCATTGCAGTAATTCAGCATGAAAATAATCAATGGGATTTTTTGCTACACTTATTGCAATACTCTTAATATGGCTGTTGATTATGTATTTTTTGGTCATTTTCTTTTATAATATGCATCAGAAGACTGTAGATAATTAACAGCTTTGTACATCTTGTTTACCTGCATAACATTGGACTTAAAGTAACTCACTGTATTTAAAACACTTCTGAGAGACTGACAAGGTGCTATAAAAAAAATGGAAGTCTGACATTTTAGCAACCCAAAATCACTCGCACCCCACCCCTTCCCAACTCCCTTGTTTATGTACAGGGTAGTATTATCCTACACACCGTGATATTCCCCAGGAATTCCCACTTTGATGGCATGAACTGGATCCTTGCACAAATTGAAGCAGCCATTCTGTACCCATTAACTGTTTCTACCACGGTCACAGTGCTCCTGCACTTTGCAGTTAAAATTTTACATTTTAACCAAGGAGAAAAAAAGAGCATGAACTTTAAGTGTGCTTTTTTAGTCATATTTACCTGCAAAACAGAGTGCACATCTTAATTTTCAGGTACCAAAAATGTGTATTATGTTAATCGATTATACTGACCAGTCTCAAAGGGGACTGCATCATTTAAACAGACTTTGTACAGAAAAAATATACAGTTCTTTTGAAAATACAAACTAATTGATTCCACTAACCAGTGATCACACTAAGGGGCTTTAACTGTGTTACTACTTCTCAGATCCACAGCCTTCCACTATTTTTGAGTCACGCAGATCAAATAATCCTTTGAAGTTCAGCGTACTGTTTTGTTAGTCTTTAGGGGGAAAATATATGGGGTACTGCCTTTCTAATAAGAAGTTCTATTAAACATGGCATCAAATGCAGCTTCAGAAACCCTGGGAGTTAAGTATTAGATGGATACTCAAAATTTTGTTCTTAATTAAACACCATATTTTACAGATTAAAACAATACATGTTTGCAGTTGTCCTGACTTGATTTTATTCTGAGTTCCCTTGCTTGTCCCACCTATATCAAATTCACATAGCAGTGATTTCACTTAATGGCTGAGCAGCTACCTTTAGGAAACAAACAGAATATGCATTTCACAAGATTAAAAAGGTCGGTTCATAGTTATTTGATAATGGCATGTACACCCTATCACACTAAATATATATTGTCCAAAGAGATATTAATCATACAATGAATACAGTTATGAATGCCACCTTATTGCAGCTCCACATCGAGTTTAACACTCTGCTGACACTTGCTGTGCAGACTTGCACCTCAACAATAATCATTTGAACAAGATACACGTGATACTCATAAACAATATCATAGAAGCAGTCAGTTCTTTCAAGGGACAAGCAGGAAGGAAAAAAAGATAATTTTGAAGAGGGGAAAAAGAAACAGTGGACCAAACAAATCTTAAGGGCAAGCAAGCACCTGAAACCCTGAAGAGACAATCTATGTCACAATCGAGAGAAGATTTTGATTTATCTTTTGATAATAGACAATAAATCTAAATATAACAAGAGGAAGTTTGCATTTTTATTGGTCAGTCGAGTAAATTAACCCAAACTGTCACCTTAAATATATGAGGCAGTCAATGGCCAAATACTGTACTGAACACAGGCACGGATACTGTACTTCTCATTAGCATTTGTAATATTGTTCAAGTTTAATTTTGAAGTGCAACGGAGTGTCCTCAGTGAAAAACACTATTTTCTGTTTGTGCACCAACTTCTAATCATGCTTTTGTTTTTCTGTAATGTATTGCATCCAATTAAATTCAATACATGCGATTTGGTTCGATCATTTTAAACCAAAGTGGGCATTTACACTGCAAACAGAAGTTAACATTAATGCCATCAGCATTATGGTTTTTTTCCCAAACCTAAATGCAGACATCTCCAGAAGGTTTAAGGTTGTCATTTAGCAATGGAAGGACAAGATATCAAGTAGGGTGCACTGCCTGAAGCACCAGTCTATTAGATAGAATATGCTGGATGCCTTTTTTTCCATTCTACAGTATTTCAGTTATTGATTAAGAATTGTTTAACATGTACAAGGAATGTGTGTATATTGTATACAAGATAATGGGTAACTAAAAGCACTTTAAAAGGCAGTAAAACACTGAGTGGTTCATTAAAAAAAATTAAATGGTTTATCACCAGAACTCTAAAACTTGAACTAAGTTTTTGTTTTGCTTTAAAAATTAAAACTGACTCAACGGTGCCGAACGAAGAAATCCACAGATGTCAGAACTGTGTAATCAGTTCCTAGCACCAATAGGAACAAAATGTACTTGCGAGCATATCGCATGACTCAAACTGCTGTGTATCATAGTATCACGGTATCTTACAACACAGGAGGCCTTTTGGCCCATCGTGCCTGTACCGGCTCTTTGAAAGAGCTATTCAATTAGTCCCACTTCCCTGCTCTTTCCCCATCAAATAACATCCCTTGTATATATTGAAGAACACACTTCATAATCAATAATGCTGGTGGATTCAGAAAAAGCCATCAAACACATTCTATTTAGTGTAGGTGGTGCTGCAGGCAACACACTCCACTTCCCTCATCCCAAAGCCAGCTTATGTCAGCAGGTCTGCATTTAGATTTGAACAACCTCTTATACAGGTGACACAATCCTCAAATTATTTCTGCAATGCAAACATGATTTCTGATTTAAAATGATAAATATATTGAATTCAATTGGATGAAATGCAGTCGATGTGAGAATTAGAACAAATAAAAGGAAAATTCAGAGATAACTTCATAACATCCGGAACATATTGCAGAAAATCTTAGAAGAGCAACAGAAGAGGTCAGTGAAAAAATCAAGCCATCCTGCAACTCTATATTGCTTTGCAAGACTTTTCATTACAGCTTTTAAAAAACAAAATTGCCACATCTGCTATTTGTAAACTGGTGTTACAAAGATAGTTCTGGTCC